>NW_006912900.1:1122391-1372607 GCF_000585585.1 Capronia coronata CBS 617.96
CACACACACACACACACACACACACACACACACACACACACACACACGCACACACAGCAAGCATGTGCTGACCAGGATAGCCACGGCGACAGTCCCGGCGCCAGATGGCCCGGCCTGTTCCTGCCTTCTCTCAGAAACTCGCTGAACATTCGCATTCGCATTCGCATTGGCATTCCGTACAGGGTGGCAGATGCAGATGTAGATGCAGAACAGAACAGCCAGAGACTACTAGTATGTACAACCTTGGGTTCATCTTTTCCTTTCCTTTCCATCCAATCGGATGCAGGCGCGAGAATTCAATCGTTTCTCATTCATTCATTCATTCAACGGCGTGAGATGGCCCGCTTGATGGACCGGGTCCTTACCAGAGTAGTCTTCGCCCATGGTTTCCAACCACCCACCAGCCTTGGATTGATTCGACACGAATCCGCGGATACTCTTCCCATGACTCGTATGATACTAATACGCTCGTAGTAAGGACAGGGAAGGGATTGTTGGATGAATACAGTCTACGGTCTGCTAGGACGCGAATATCTTATTCGGTGCATGGAGATGGATAAGGTAATAAATATATCAGGACTGCAATATGCCGGGAAGTGGTTTATCGCCAATCAAACCAAACCAAACCAGCCAACCCGTGGCGTGGACTATAGTATGGGAGACCAGGATAGGGATAAGGGGACCCTTTCCTTCGCCTTTCACGGGCCTACAGTGCGCGATGAGGGAAAATGCTCGTCATATATTATGGTTAATCAATTCATCGTCCTTCCTATAGGTCTTTATTGAAGAGGATCTAAAATAAAGGACACTGCAGTCGTTGTCTCCATTAGACTGGTTTACTCTGCTGCTGCTTCTTCGTCGTAAACATATATTACCCTGTCCACATTTCATTTTGACCAGTCGCCAGTGTCTCGTCGAACAAACGCCCGTCCGTCAGAGAGTATCCAGCCCGGACTCCCGAACAGAGGTTGTCAATAGACTGTCCTTTTCGGTCTCGGTTTTCTCAAAGCCTTGACGGAGTTGTCACCATTCAATTGGTACTCATCGCAGTACTAGTAATCATCTTCTGGAAGGGTTCTTCCTTTGGTATATTGTGCCAGCCTCGAAGTTCCCGACGATTGCGATCGATCAGAACTGTTCAGGACAACAACCAACAACCACACTGTTCCAGATATCGCTCATCAATCATGTCTGTCTCTCCATTCTCGGTCCAACATGACTCTGAAGTGCAAGAATACAACAAGCTTCGCGCGACATATCTGGCTGCCGAGAAGCAGAGGAAACAAGAGGCGAAAGTGATGAAAGAGGCTTCCACAAGAACCTCGAAAGATTCCAGAGCCGTGGGATATGACAAAGGTGAGGGACAGCTCCGTCGGTGATGTGAATGCATGCCACTGGAAGCCGGCCTGTGCTGAGAAGTGGCATGTTCGTTCTTGATCGGTCATGCTAACTGCCAGTTATAGGTGGCCGAGGATTTCTGAAGAAACTCCTCACTGCGCGACGACGAACTGAGGATAAGGAAGGACCGTCGCGGCCGGATGTGGATGTCGATGCAAAGACCCTCGTGGAGGAACCAGACTGGGACTCGGATCAGGTGTCCTTGAAGACTGCATTGGGATGAATGCGGAGAGCAAGGTATTTGCCATGTGTTGTTGCGTTGCGGTGCGTCGCAGTATGTCTTCTTCCGGCGTCTGTCCTTGTCGGTCGCTTCACCGCGGAAAGGTATTGTCATGACTATTGGAACAGTCGTAAACATCGTACCAGCTTGAGGTAGCTGGGGTAGTATAGGTGGTCGGGATTGAACAGATTTTTGTCGTCAAAGTTTGCGCTTGCTCGAATGTCTGGTCGTCGTCTCGAGATGAAGATCATCTCTTTGTCGTGGTTGGTGGTCTTGCATCACGGCCTCCCGGGTTGGGGGGTTTTTGTGTCGTCTCATCTCGCTTCGCTTCGTGACCCTTGAGTCATGGTCGGCTCTGTTCACCACAAAATTGCCTGATATAGCATCGTCCCTCTCCAAATCCAGTGCCCAGTGCATTGATGTTGCCACTCATCCATTGGTGGCTATATTCCATCTAGGGTCAAATTCAAGCTTCCATCGTCCACAATCCGGCATCCTTGTCGGCCTTTCTCGCAAGCACTCCGCCCAACCAGCTCCCTCTGGCCTCGATCCGGAGACTGACGCCCCTGGCACCAACCCATTGACTCAGAGCGGCGGTCACAGCAATTTCATCTTCTCTCGGCACTCTGATCCATACATTCGAGTCTTCGACTTTCAGGATATCTATCGGGACCGCCGTGCCCGTGAGGCCAAGGTACTGCTGCAGCGCGGCGAAGAGGTACGAGCGCGCGCCCACTTCGTCCAAAGGCTGTGTCGGGTGCGACGGGACAGTGAGCAGGGAAAGATGCAAATATGTGTATGGCGGCTTGCGGATGGTGAATGCCATGTTGGCTTGTCTTGGGGCAGATTTGGATTTGGTGGTGGTTGGCGCCATTATTTAATTGATTCTCAGCTTCAGGTTTAACCGGTATGGATGGTCTGGAATGTCAGCCATATCTTGAGCCGAGTCTTTATCATTCCATGCCTGATTGCAGGGTAGAGCAGATTCGGGTTCTCGGAGAGACTTTGATACTTTGGTGCGTAGAGTGTAGAGTGAATAAAGAGTTCGAGTTGATATTATTGAAGGAAACCCCGGAAAACTTGATCCGCCTTTTCTCCGATTGGTCCATTGCGACGTCACCTCGAGTCCGAGTCTCGAGTCTCGAGTTCATCTTCCACTTCATCTTCAACTTCATCTTCATCTGCACCATGGAATACTGTGATACTGTAACATAGTGGACAGACCTGACTTTGATCGATTGAATACTACAAGCGGACCAGACTCGATGTACAGTCACTCGTCGTGCGACCAAGTCATCAATCCTCCAGCCAGCTCGCGCATGTAGCGAACAAGCAAAATCTCCCGCTCCTCCATGCGCTCGAGACTCAACCACCTGGCTCGCCATCTCACCACTTCCAATACCTCAATCCTCAGAAACCCACCGTTATCAGTACTTCCCAAATCAGTCTCCAGAACCAGAACCATGTCAAAATCAGCGCCGTCGCCGTCGACAGCGACATTCATCCTCCCCAACAGCAACCCAGACATTCCAATCACCCATCCCACATCACTAAACCAAGACCAGATCCTGACCTTCCCAGCTTTCAAGACGTGGCTGAGAACATTACAAAAGTCGCTAGCCCTACAGCAACGACAGAAAAAACACCCATTCCACGCGGCGCCTTATTCTCTCAGATCCATCGAGATCCAAAGCGTCGACTTCTTCTCCGGCCACAGGCTCGGGTTCTTGAAGATGAAAGCCACTGTGGCCAATGGTCGAGGAGAATCATTGCCCGGGTCGGTGTTTATGCGTGGTGGGAGTGTTGCTATGATGATTGTTCTGACGCCGGAAATGAGACGTCCCAAACCTAATGATAACAAGACTGATACTGATACTGATCCCGATACTGATACTGATCTCGATACCGCTACCGTTGATGGAGGAGGAGGAAGTGGAAAAGCACAGGTAATCTCAGGAGGCGAAGAATATGTGATCCTCACGCTGCAGCCACGTATTGCAGCCGGATCCCTAAGTTTCGTCGAACTGCCCGCCGGAATGATCGACGACAGCGGCTCCTTCGCCGGCGCCGCGGCCAGAGAGATCCAGGAGGAAACAGGTCTCGAGATTGCCGCAGAGGAACTCATCGACATGACACAGCTGGCTTTACGGGCCCGAAGACCTACGACGGTGGATCGGGGACAGAAGCCAGCCGAAAGGGATACCAACGACACAAACCACAGCACTGATACTGATCTTGGACCTGATCCTGAAACCCAGGACGCCACTGATGCCGATGAACCCCACCTCCAAGCAGCAGTATACCCGTCCCCCGGCGGCAGCGACGAGTTCATCCCCATCTTCCTCGTGCGGAAACGTCTCCCGCGCGCCGAGATCGACCAGCTGAAAGGGAAATTGACGGGACTGAGGGATGACGGGGAGAAGATCACGCTGAAGATCGTGCGGCTGGACGAGGTCTGGAAAGTTGCGGGGAGGGATGGGAAGACGTTGGCGGCATTGGCGCTGTATGCTGGATTGAAGGGCGAAGGGAGAATATGAAGAGTGTGGATGTGACTGTGACTTTGAATGGGAATGGGAACAAGCATGCCTTAGGTTCACTCACCACTTACGATTTCTCAGCACGGGCAAACTTGACACACGAACACCGAAATGCACACCGACATGAACATCGACATGAACACTCCAATATCAATTTCCTCAGAAATAGATGTGCGACCTGTTGGCATGAACGTCTGCTTCAACAGGTGTTGTATTATGCATGCCAAAAATGAACGACCCGTGTCATCTGAGAAGCGTGTCCATACCAGACCGACGCCCTTTCTCAAACAGATCTTGATTGAACAGGTGAACCGGGTATCTAAGAATACGCCTCTGAAAAGAGTCTGCATGACCCAGGCCCTGATATAGCCCCAGCCCAGCCCAGCCCAGCCCAGCAAGAACATCTCTTATACCACGCTACCCTTATTGAGCGGCAGATCCAGATCGGTTCTGCACAGTGGCCAGATACTTTTCATGCGCCTTCCTCTGGGCCTCCCATTCCTTTTTCAACTTTTTGGCCCGCGACGCCGTCAGCGGCGATCCATCCTTGGTGGCTGTTGGAAACCCATCTGGATCCCAAGCCGAGAACTCGGTCGAGTGCGGCGGCTTGAACATCTCGCCCGGGCTGAGTTTCCCCTTTTGCAATCTCTCGAGAGCTTCTTGTTCTCTCTTCTTCTTGGCCTCCTCCTTTTGCCGGATCTTCTCTTCGCGCTCGCGCCGAGCGGCCTTCAGGCCCTCGGTGACTGGTCGCACAAGCGCCGGACCGTTTTCGCGGTCTTCCAGATAGATGTTGAGATGCCAGAGATCGACGTCTCGGACTCGGTCGCAGAGCGCCAGGATCTGTTTGTTGAGATCGCTACTCTCGACGGGCGAAGCGACCTCCAGCGCACTACGACTGAAGTCACTCAGGGCACGGGCGTAGGACGGCCTGGGTCTTCCACTAGAAGGAGGTTCTTCCAAGCCCGGTGAGGTGGAGACGATCTCCTGCACTTTCTCCGGCGTGATTGTTTTGGCGATTGCTGCTTGTCGAAGCTCGTCTCTTATCCTCGCCAGCGGGTAGACGTATTCTTTCGCTGCATCGGGGATCTCGATGCCTTTCCATCCCACTTGCTCTGTATCGGCCGGCTCTGAGCCGTTGAGACCAAAGATATTCACCATCCGTGTCACATAGAGAGCGATGTTTCGGTGGTCATCTGGCGTCAGGTCGGACTTCTTCGCACTGTTGTAGGTGTTGATCAGGGACGAGATGGTGGTCATGGCGATGGGAGTATTGAAGGAATCCAACAGTGCAAGTCGAACCTTCTCTTCCACCTCTGCTAGGGCATCCTGGAGGACAGGCTTTTGTTGAGTCGAGGCTTTCGCGTTCTTAATATTCTCGAGGGCGTTGAGGAAGAAGTTGTCCACCCTGTCCTCCCAATTTCTTCCCTCCGTGACCATGTCATCTGTGATTTCTATACCGTCTTTCCAATTCCCGAGCAAAAACACAATCCGAAGACTCCTGGCCGTCCATTCTTTTCTTACGTGCAACGCTTCCCGAATCGTGGTGAAGTTCTTCAACGACTTGGACATTTTCGAGCCCTGAATGGACAAATGTCCCATGTGGAGGAAATAGTTCACCCACTGTCGTCGGCTGCCATCGGCCCAAAAGGCTTCACTCTGAGCCAACTCATTGTCGTGATGGGGAAAGGCCAGGTCGATTCCGCCAGAATGAATGTCCATCTGCTCCCCGAGTTTTTCGGAAGCCATTGCCGAGCATTCAATATGCCATCCAGGCCTGCCAGGGCCCCATTCACTATCCCAACTGGGTTCGCCTGGTTTTGAAGCCTTCCATAATGCAAAATCGGCAGGGGATCTCTTAACGCTTTCGTCCTTTTGTGACAGTGCACCTTCCCCATCAGCTTGGAGCTCTGCGTCGTTTCGGTTCCAAGGCTCCAGCCTCGCGTAGGGGTAGCCGGCCGCCTCAAATGCTTTGATGTCGAAATATACGGAGCCGTCCGACGTCCGATAGGCGAGGCCCTTGTCGACAATTTTCTTGACAAAGTCTGCGATCTGCTTGCCGTGTTCAGTGACCCGGACGACGTCGTCTGGATCCATAACATTGAGATCGTGCATGTCTTGAAAAAAGCGATTCTCGTATTCTTTAGTGAGTTTGGTGAACACCTCATAGTCATCGCCCCGGATGGTTTTGCCATACTGTTCATCCAAAACGAGACACATCGGATCGCTCACACGGCTGTAGAACTCATGTGGTGTCAATGTCTTTGGGTCTTGCAGTAAGGCTTTGGCTGTCGTCCTGGCCGTGTTGACGTGCATTTTGATCTTGGCTTCCTTGTCCCCTGGTTTTGTGCCCGGCTCCAAACTTCCGCCCGCGAGTATATCCCCGTAAGTTTGCTCGATCACGCCGTCGAAAGTCTCGGGGGTCAGGAGGGTTTTGGGGCCTATCCTTTTGAGGTTCTTGTGGATGTAGTAGTGCCATGCTTGCCGCACGTCCTGACGGACTTGATCATCAATATATCTGTACCACAGTCAGACCTGTCATGCGCCGTGCGTCATGCCTTTGCGCGAGAAGATGTACCTATGCTTGTTCTTGTATTCGTCGTAAAGATGCCGCTGTCTGGCCCGCAGGATAATTTTGTCGTCGACATCGGTGATGTTCATCACAAAATTGACTCGGAAGTGGAAATAGTCTCGTAGAATGCGGCGAATGATGTCCGTCGTAACATAGTTGCGGGCATGGCCCAGGTGTGCGTCGTCGTAAACGGTCGGCCCGCAAGCGTACCACTTGATCTTCTCTCGTTCTAAGGGGATGAAGGGCACTTTAGATCGAGTCAGGGAATTGTAGATCTTCAAGTCAGGCTGATGGGTCGAGCCGGTGGGCATGATCCATGGCGGTTGAGAAGACATCTTGGGGGACTTGAATGGCTTGAAGGGCTTGCGGAGGAGTGACACCGATGAGCAAAAGGTGCGTCTCAAGGGGTTCATGAAGCGACCTCGTTTGAGTCATCAGTTGGGTCTGTTCGGGCGCACAACGACAACGAGGCTGACCAGGGATATGATATGGTCACATCATCTGAATGCGCCGCTGCAGTGGTGATCAAGGAATAAGTTGACGGTTGACGGTTGACGGCGTATGAATTGCGATTCGCGATGGAGAGGGAATGCCAAGGCAGGAAAATGTGGCCTACTGGTTGGATGCAGTTGCAGTTTAGTTAAAGATGGGCATCCCTTAGGCGCGGTATTAGTGGAGCGCCCGGTTAAAGCATGCCGCTGTACCAAGGGCCCCCGACACTCTGGGCATCATTCTACGCCTATACCCTTTAACAAGGACGAAGATAGTTAGGGTTCGATTCCAGGGCAGGTTACCCGTGTTCATCGCTCCTTCGTGACGCCGTATTCTATACAATATCAGTCTACAAGCTTCTGATCTGGATGGTGTTTGGCCACTCTATTCAGCCCGCTGACTCGAGGCCATCAAGATGAATTCTCATTGAGAGCAAACACATAAGCACCAACATCAGACCACGGACAAGACACGACGCTCCTCCTTTCGAGCAAACTGTTCTTTAAGGGCTGTGCTATGTGAGCAGTTTCTATCTGCCTTTCTCACCGACTGCTTCACTTAGACCTTGGTGACTGACAAGCTGAGACTGAGCAATATGGCCTATACTGGGACGGCTAGTCGATCCAACCCGCATCTGCTCTGCACCTCTCCGCCTTCCATCTGGACGAACTCTGGTGGTATTTTGCTACCCCTAGCCAACGAGGCGAACAGTCCCTTGTCGGCATTCTTCGAGAAGTGCAACCCCTTCCTCTTGAAGCCCAGATACGGCAGGTAATGACCCGGATGAAAGACAATGAAGACCAAGACGACGAGGAACATCAGGACCGAGTCGAAGACATAGAAGAACCATTCGTGGTCGAGGAGGTAGTTGGTGTCCCCCAATGCGTACTCGATCAATCGCAACGTCGTCCGGATCAAGATCAGCACATTGGCCACGTTGACCATGAACAGGAACAGAGGCCAGTTCCGGTCGCGCGGCAGTGCAACGTTCAGCAATTTGGTCTTCAACATGAACATTAGCCGCAATGCCGTCACGACGAAGAAGCCGAACGTCGCCAATTGCAGCGCCAGGCCGACCAAGACCACATCTCTCCCCGTGTTGATTTTGGCGTGGGTGTTTCCTGACGCGATCATCGAGCCGCCGGCGACCTGGATGAAGAAACTGAGCACGTCGCAACCCGCGAATATCGGCGTCACTCGGCGTGCTGGCACCCAGAGGGTTTTGGCGCTTTGGTATTCCCGAGGAATTACCCACATCACCACTCGACCAAATGACATGTAGCATGCGGCGGCCATGACTGCGGGTGCGACCAGGACCATGACCAGCTGGACGATGAAGACGTTTCTGCTGCCGAGGTCCTTGACTGAGATCGCTCGAGTAATGTATCCGACCAATTCCACTGGTTCACGGTTAGTGTTTTCATGAACGTGGCTACCTCTCCATGCTTTTACTGAAGCAACGGCCCTGGACGTGGCCATGGGCCTGGCATGGGCAAGACTCACTGGCAACGGCAAAGTTCATCACCCACCAGAACCAGGCACGATGACGAACAATCTGCACCAGATTGGTCGCCATGGCGAGGCCATAGATGACGCTGAAGACCACGGCGGCCGCGAAAGACGGAGGATAATTGTATCGGCCTTCCTTCGCAAAGTCGGCCAGCGACTTGCCGCCTGGCAGGTCATCGTTGTTGATGGCACGAGCTGCGAGCTCGACAAGTTGAGAGAAGGCATCGGTATGGATTTCCACTGCACTGGCGCCCATGGTGGAAGATCTGAAGCGTTGTCAAGGAGACAACAGCTGTGTAAGGTACTACCGTACAGGAGAGGCTGCCGACCAGAAAGAGAAACAGAACAGAAGTGATGAGCACGGAGCAGGAAGACACTGGTTTCAATCTTGAGATTCGGAGGTCATCCGCCGACCTGGGCTGTGTTGCGAATCTCGATGAAACACGTTCGATCAATAGTAGTGAATCAATCTCAATCGATTGCGAAGAAACAAGTCCAACGAAGCACGAGCGCTCGCAACTCGAGGCGATCTATATACATTGGATCCGCTAGGGATTCATTCCCCTGAGTCACTCACTACAAGTCCACTACCTTGTTGGACTCTCGCGAGCCTTAGCCCTCAGTGGTCGAATATCATTGTGGTTCCTGGTTCCTGGTTCGAAGCAACCACTGCAGAGAAAGAATATCGAATTGGCCGCAATCAATATTGGGAACAGAGTCGGTGGCCGCGGGCTCCGATGTCGGTTGTCTGGGGATGGCCTCCCTAGTCCCTAGGAACTTGCGCAAATCAGCGTTCTGAATTGGCCCAGCACAGCCACTTGCTCCTTCGTATTCGGATCCGTGTCCGGTTTAGGTGGAGAGAGGGTGGGGTTGGGGATGGTGGATGGGATGGTCCCGTCGAGATGAAAATGCCCGGATCCGTTGACGGTGAACACGCTCGCAGATTCTTTTTCCTCTTCCCTCTACAAAGCATCACGGTGGTACCTCTGCTGGCTGACTGCTGCATCAAAGCCCACACACCGACCGTCGATACCTTGTCATTTGATGCTGCGGCGTTGGTGCGAAGTCCGGTCGTGGGCCTGGGCCTTCTGTGATCTTTGATATAAGACACTGCAAGCACGGGTCTCGGAGCGGGATGCTCCGTACAGATGATTTCGCAAGGCTGCAATCTTATCGTCCGGCCCTTTGCCCTTTGATGATTCGGTGATAACGTCCCGACCACGCCTCGCCTAGAACACGCACATGCTGGAATCTCACAGAAAGCTGTAACTTAGACAAGGTCGCTTCCTCTGTCGTCCGCTATCAGGTTGGAACGTCGTCCGTATTGCTACTACCATCCTTGAAAGCGATACGCACTGTCTGGTGCAACGTCAGGTGTACCTGATTGCGACGCCCTGCTTCGGTTCGATCTTCGAGTCTTCGAGTCTTCGAGACTTGATACACTTGAAGGGGTTTCGACGATTTCAGTTCGATCGTGGACGGCGCCGGCGAGGGGTAAGCCTCATAATGGCTGATCCATACGGTAGCGACTTTCCAACTATCCGATTTATTCCTTTGTGCTTCCAGCTGCTTCCTCCATCACTTCCTCAATCGCCTCTTTCGCTTCATTTCCATTATCCACTCCGTTCTGCGCTTGCCGTTGATTTTTGGCTCTCAGCTTAGCCTCTTTCTTCAGTTGTCGCTGGCTCTTCGGGACGTTGGATGCAACCGTGACGTGTTTGGACCACTTGGCCTGCGCCGCAGCCTCGTCCTCTTCGGACCACGCTCTAGGCAGGACGGCGAAGACCAGATACGAGGTATGGGTCTTGATTTCGGGCTCTGTTCTATGCACGAGCTTGCCGCCGTCGAACGGCAGCTTGCCACCTCCGTGCTGTTGTCCACCGTTCGCCGGTTTGCGGTCGGCAAGGCTGCCGGCATGGAAGTCCCTTGCGCGCCGTTCGACCTCGCGCAACTTGGCCAGGGCTTCCTCCACATCTACGGCATACGGGTTCACACCGCGCATGCCCTCGTATGCGAGACCCGTGTACTCGCGGCGCACCTCGATCCGCTTGTGTTGGACCTCGACCATCTCGATGTCAAGCCAGTCATGTTGCCGGAGCGCCGACACGGTCTTTTGGACCTGTTCGATGCACGGACTGAAGGTGCAGATATGCACAGCAGAGTTGGGGTCGAGTGCAGACGGCGTACCGTCCCGACGGTCGCGCGTCAGATGCGGTAGAGCCTCCCATGGCGCGGGAAGATCCAAGAATATCGCGTTCGCCTCGGGAGAGGTCTTCTCCTCGCTCTCGTCTTTGTAGACCAGGAGTCCATCTGCGTAGACGTCGCGATGCATCGTGTGGACGACGCCATCCAACCCGTGCTCCACCATTTCTGCTTTGACTTTCTTGTGCCGCTCGGCGTGGAACTCGTAGGAGAAAACTTTGCCCAAAGACTCGACATCGCCGGCGGCTGTGCCTTGCTGCTCACTTCCTGAATCAGAAGCGGTCGGGTACCCATTGAACACGGCTCGAGCTGCAGCATGGGTGAAGCTGCCACTGCCACTCCCGGCCTCAATCAGCCTGGACCCCGGCCGCGCCCGGATCCGGTGCAAAATGTAGGCGTAGTCTGGCGTGTAGACGACCTGGGTTCGATGCGGCAGAGAAATCGTCCAATTCTCCGGCGTGGGGGGCAGTAAATGAACGAAGCCCGAACTCGCCGCCTCGACAGCCACCACAGACTCCCCGTTCTGGCTGTTCGTCTGACTCTGCTCCAGCACCTCCGCCTTCCGCTTCTTTGCATTGATCGCTTCTTTGCGCCCTCGAGACCCGGTGTCCACCTTGCTCGCGCGGATCTGACTGCCCCACGGCACCCCGATCATGGTGGTATGGGGGAACGATCCGAAACGGGTGTTTGTGACCACGCCTTCCGCATACCCTACATGTTCGGCGCTGGTCACTTCTGTCGACAGAACAACTGGTAGTGACTGGTCACGTCGGAGATGCAAGGATGCCAGGTCGTGCTCTTTCGACACCAACCCTGGCGACAGGAACGGGGACACCATGGCGAAGAAGAATTCGCCAGCTTTCCGACGTTGGACTGGGTATGGAGCAAGGAATTCGCCTCTTATAATGAATCCTGTAGCTAGAGGATATTACACAGAGCACAAGGCGCACGAATTTGGTATGGAGAAGAAGTTTTGCTGTGAGAGTGTGGAAGTGACCAGAGTTCAAGTTGTGATCGAACTGATCGAACTCTGGGAGTGAAGGAAATTTTGATATCACGTGACATCGTGACCGCAAACAAACTTAAAGCGCCATCATGCGAATTCATTTTCTTTGCTGGCAGAGTTTTACTATCAAATAAACTCTTATGGAAGACATATTGACTTTCAGAAGATTGAGAAGAGTGTCACATTGGATCCTCGGAACCCTTTCATGGTGCATGACAAGTATTGTCACTCCCACTACCAATATCAATATTGTTGTCCACTGGCTGACACATTCACCACGCCTCGACATAGCTATTATGACCACAATATGCATCATCAATCATCCCACGGTCTGCGAGAACCTGCGCACACCAGGCCCGGTTTAGGAAGTATTCCGTCTCTGAAGAAGGTTTTCAAAATCTCAAACGTGCAGACGCTTGGGTTGACATCCCCAGCGCAGTGACCCGGCACGTCCTGCGTGACCACTACACTCCCTTCGTGGCGTTCAGACATCTTCAGTGCATTCCGCAATGGTGTTACCGGGTCAGCAGTGTTCCCGATGAAGAGCAAAGGGCTCCCTCGAGGGTCGTAGTCGGAGAGATTCGATTGGAATGGTCCAGTGAATCGATTCTCGGGCGCAGGCCGAACCGCTGCTGGCCAGTGAATGCAGTGCAAAATGATCTCGGCCCAGATGGATCCGACCAGCGGAGACTGGGATTGCAGGAGAGACAGATACTCCTCATATTCGGCCTTTGTCGTGGAAGTGATGTCGTCGCCGTCGCCGCAGAGAATGGAGACCCCGGCTTCCAACTGCCATGGGTACCCGGCGGGCAAATCGTCACCAGTCTCGCCGTACGTGCTCTGTGGCTGATACTGGGACAGCTGGAACGGCAAAGCCGGTGAGAAGCGGTTGGAAGTCGCCTTGCGCCATTGTTCTGCTGTTTCCTGGAGGGAGACGAGTGACAAGAGGTTGCCGTCCATAAGAGACTTTAGCGAGACCGCCAGCAATGGCCAGAGCTGGTTGGGGAGGTACAAGCATAGGTGGATATTGGCTTTCATCTCAAAATAGGTGAGAAGGACGGCATTTCCATTGTAGACCAGTGGTAAAGGATTGTCCTTGAGCTCTGCAAGGAAGCTGTCGACCTGGTCTCGAATGTCTTGCGGTCCGGTCGCTGATGGATCGAAGAGGGCGCATTTGGGTCCAGCTTCGAAACAGAACTCGAAGAACTTGGCCCACGTTTTGTTGTTGTCCTGCAGGTTCGTGGTCCATCCAGTGGCCGTATAGTCATCCGCGTCGACAACTCCATCCAGCACCATGCGGCCAACTCGCTCGGGAAACATGCTGGCGAAGGTATTGCCCAAGTATGAGCCGTAGGAGAGTCCCCAATAGTTGAGAAGCGCGGGAGGGTCCGACACCGGGGCCATGATTGCCTGATGACTACGCAATGATTGCCTGCGCGAATGCACCTCTTTACGAAGGTGCGCGTCGACTTGATCCACGATTTCGACCATGTCCCGGGCAACTAGAGCGGTACTCACATATTGGCGGATGTCGGAGCCGTCAGGATAGATGCCATTGCTGGCAGAGTCACACAGGCGACCTAGGCCTTGATCGATGCCCCATTTGACGTCCATGGCGTAGTGGCTATTCTCGAGACTACCGGCGCCCACGCCGAGCACTGCTAACAGATTTCTTGCGGCATTGTCCTGGAAGCAGGCCAGGCTAGGGGTCGAAAAGGCCACTCCTCGAGGGTCAAAAGAAAGGATCTCAAAATGCTTGTCGCTGTCCACGATCCTTTGGACGCCTCTTCCAGATTGAAGGACAATTCCTACCCCTGAGCCGCTGGGGCCACCTGGGTTGATGACAATAGTGCCTCCGAACGACTCATCTGTAACGTCGACCACTGCCGGGAGCTTGACGATTGCGAGCGTCACATTGTTGGGATTGGATTGGTTTGACCAGTCGAGAGGCACCTCGAGCCTAGAGCACTGGAAGGAGCCGTAGCATTCGTGGTATTGGAGTTGACCGGTCGCTGGAATCGTGTCCCAGCTAAAGCCTCCTGCGGCGGTGCCTGCTGGAGCACCTGTGGCCGAAGCGGTACAGTACAGTCCTGTGAACAAGGCCGTGAGGAAGGTTGCAATGTTTGACTTCATGATGAGCCAAGTACCACTGCGAAGCACCGATATTCTAAGATGTCGACGGAGCTATCCTATGGCTCTGGGGAAGTGCTTGTCAGGCAGGTCGGTCTTCGAAGCTAACATCAGGCACCTTTCGACGCAATGATCTGTAATCACTCTTCCCCCTTAACGTTCTCGAACCGTCGCTTCAGAATCGCGGATCTCTCCGGTCCGCATAAGCTCGAACTATCGGCGCATCTGGAGCTCTGCAGTGGCCATAAAGTGCAGTGTGCGATCACTGGTGGCTTGGAGATTCCCGTGTCAGGAGAAGGTGGAGGTCCAGTAATTGCACTGCATTCGGTCTCAGCCTCGTCAACACGTGACATGTATAGGACGACATCGAAAGAGAACACTACCACAGTCTTAGGGGTGATATCGGCGTCAAACATGTTGTCACTGTTCTGCTCTCGATGAAGATCGAGCGCGAGCTGTCCACATGGCAGAGCAATCGCTAAACAGCAGTATTATGGACGTGCTACTACGGCGTCTGCTCTCGAAACAGGATCTCAAGAATCCGAGAGCGGCAAAGGTCCACTGAAGTCTCACGCCATAACAGCTACAAAGAAGGAAGATTATCTCCATCGGAATACGAGTTTGTGCTCTACCACCATTTCCCATCCATAGACAATGAGCGTCTAGCCAGCACATTAGCCTTAGGAGCAGCAACCTGACCGACTAGGACCTTTATCTTGACGCTCAACAAGCCGCTTTCTTGTCGTTCAGATATTGCCGAGCTTCGAGAATAGTCTTGGCCATAGACATCTCATTCGGTGTCATCGAGTCAAGCCGAGCCCCAAGTACATGATCTTCATGGGACATCCGTGCCAATCGTCGTCCTCGGAGGAATCTGACTTGGCGACTGCCCCGTCCTGCGACCGTCCGAACGTTGCAGAAGTCGCAAAATGGTCAAGCAATCGTAGTTGCGTCAGTGTCTTGCATTCGTGAAAGAAAGCCCGTGCTACCGCTTCCTCGTCCTCGTTATACGGGGATATTTCCTGACGGTAGTCGATTTCGTCGAGCAGTCTATCATCGAGAAAATGCTTGCGCAGATAGGTTGTATTGATCCACTGTTGTTTGGTGACTGCTAGCGACTCCAGTTGTTCCATACGATTGAAGCTGTGGACAAGGTCCTGATCGTCGTCAGCTCACTGGTTCTACTGTAAAAGGAGCACCCACTCTCACGGTCAATTTGACTAGGTGAAGCTCCCCTTTGAAGCACAAACTGCGGACATGCATCAAATAATCGTTGACGTCTGTCGACTGAAGCGTCTAGTATGGCTTCCCTTACCTTCGAGTTGCTTTGGCTTCCAGCCCTTGTAATTCTCCAGTTCAACGTGTTGAAGTGCTGACTTTTCTCGCAAAGCCTTGAATGTCTGTTTCCACTGCTTGTTCGGGTGGTTTGTGACAAACGTTTCCAAGTGAGGACATGCGCGTAGGAGAAAGGCTGCGTTGGGCACATGCTGGATCTGCAGCGTGATCACGGACGGGAGCTGTAAGCGGCTAGTCCTGGCTGCAGATCTCAGTTGGGAAGCAAGCTTTTCACCGTCGTCCAGTTTGATGTGAAGCTCGGTTAGACGCGGCATGGCAACGACTGCAGTAATGAAGTCGTCACCGATTTTCCAGGAGGAAGGTACGACGTCCTCATCATGCTAACGCAAAGTCCAGCTGAATGCCCTACATCAAGTCAGGGCTCCAAACTCAGGACTCTAGATAGGTGACCTACACCAAGTTTGCAGTCACGATTGAGTGTGCTTGTCTCAGAGTCTGCACATGACGATGTAGGTCGGTCGCAGACTCGTAGTACCAGCGTAGTTTGTCGGACTGGAACACGAATGGAAGGGACAGTTGTCGAGTGCGTTTGTCGACTGCAGAAAACTGCTTGATAGGCGTCGGAGCACCCCAAGTTGGCGCCTTGAGTTTGGCAACCTTTTTGATGATAAGCCAGAGGCAATCGTCCGAAAGACGGTCGATGAAGTTCAAGAGTGGAGGCGTTGTCGCCGTGACGGCTGCAGATCTCTTCGCCTTGGCCATGATGCTGGAGAAGCAAAGATCGAGAGAGAAGGGGAACATTTAGAAAAAAAGACCTAGGAAACCAGTGCAAAGATGGTAGAAGAATTTTACAGGAATTGAGAGAACACAATCAGTAAAGACCTGGAAACGCAGGCACGCAACAGCACAAATTGGAAGCAGCACGCGCGCAGGCAGCAGTACACGGAAACCGCGTCCGCCTCAGACACAACCACCACTGTATACATTCATCATCGGTCGTTAAGCAGCATGGCATACTAGACTGCGTATATTGACTCACTTGTCCCATCTCTAGGTAGATACCCATATTAGACCAGGAAGCAAAGGGCGTAAACTGTCATGGCGCGGACGGTCCCCCACGCGCACAATAAGATGTATCATGTAGAGGTCCAAAGCAGATCGCGAGCACAAGTGCTTGGAATTCTAAGTCTTCTTGGGCGGACCCTGAGCCACCTTGGGCCTGCCCGTGATACAGAGTGGGAATGCACCGGTAGGCCATCGAGGATCGGGGAGAACGTCAAGATGCGTGAGGAGGGACTTGAGATGTGCAAAACTTAGGAAGGATGAAGAAAAGGGAGACATTCTCAATTCATATCGGCTGGTTGTGGGGCAGAGAAGCCAAGAAACCCACCCACAATAATATTGCTATACTTATAATAAACTGGCAGAAAATGCATTCAACAATCAGCAATCACAAGCATCAGTGGTTTAGTGGTAAAATCCATGCTTGCCAGCAGTCGCAATCTTGCATGGGCCCCGCGTTCGATTCGCGGCTGATGCATCTGATCTACCTTTGGTTTCTTTTTGTCTTTTTTTTGGTTTATATTGGGTTACAATTATTCTTGTTCCCTGCTACCTACATACCTACTGGTAGATACGCTTATGCTACTAAGACTGTCTAGGTACCTAAGGTTCGCCTGCCCAGTAGTACTACTGGTTACTGGTAAGTCAGCGAGAGTACATAGGGAGGTCTGCAGAATTGGACCGTTGACTTTAAGCTCGTTAACCATTTTTTTGACTCGAAGATCGACAGCCAGCAAAGAGCAACCTATATTCCTGCAACAAGCAAGGCGGGAGCGCTGACACGTTTGGACACGCCTTCCGTGTTTCTTGTACCAAGAAGTATCGAGCTTCTTACTTATATACCCTTCATTTAAGGCACACCCCGCCGAGACGCACCGACTCCAGTAGACGTAGTTACAACTTGGCACCGAGGTTCTTTCGGGCCTCTCTGTCTTTGTCTTTGAGCAGTCTTCTCAGGATCTTGCCGGAGGGACTCTTGGGAATGACCTCGACGAACTCGACACCTCCAGCGAGCCACTTATGCCGAGCCTTTTCCTTCTCGACATGCTTCATGATGCTGCGTTTGACCATGACGTCGCTTTCTTCCAGGCCGACAGACTTGGATTTCACCACATACGCCTTGGGCAGCTCACCAGCGCGATCGTCTGGCACGGAGATGACGGCGCAATCAGCCACGGCGGGATGATTGAGCAAGCAGGCCTCGAGTTCTGCGGGGGCAACTTGATGACCCTGGAGAACTACTTAGTAAAATCCAGAAGCAGCAGGAGAGCGTACTTACCTTGACTTTGATCAATTCCTTGATGCGGTCAACCACCCAAACATGCTCATTACCCTTCGAGGACACTCGGATCTCGACTTCGTCTCCAGTCCGCATGAAGCGGCCTTCGGGCATGTCCACAAAGGTCTCCATGGTCGCCTTGTCGTTCTTCAGGTATCCCAAGACCACACTGGGCGATTTGACGAGCAGTTCTCCGCGCTGGTTGTAGCCCGTGATTTCATTCCCCTCTATGTCGACGACTTTGGCCTCAATGCCCGGCAACAGACAGCCAGACGAGCCGAACCAGATGTCCATCGGACTGGTCGAGCACACGACCGTACAGGTCTCGGTGAGGCCATAGCCTTGTCGGACTTTCCAGGCGGGATATTGCGCTGCCAGATCCTCCGCCGTCTCTTTGCCCAACGGCGCCGCACCGGTGAAGATGGACAGGACACTGGTCAAGTCGTATTTCTTCAGCAGCTCCTGGTTCTTCACCATGGCGATGATGATCGGCGGCACGATATACAAGGTGTTGATCTTGTACTTTTGGATGCAGGTCAGATATTGCTGCAAGTCGAATTTCGGAAGCACGACCACTCGGTCGCCGCGGTATGTTGAGCAATGGCAAATGACTATCAAGCCATAAATATGTGACTGAGGCAGTAAGCCGAGCGCGGCGTCGTGGTAGCCTGGAGCAATCGCATCACGGGCCATTTGATCGTAGGTCGAAATCTGGACCGTGTTGGCGATCACATTATAATGGGAGATCATGACTCCTTTCTAGTGCTATGTTAGCAATGGTCCGCATTTGACAGCAGACGAAAGACATACAGGTAAGCCAGAGGTTCCACTCGAATAGCATAGAAAGGCGGTTTGCCTTGCGCCTTGGCCTTTGGTCCACTTGACAGGTTCCAGTTCAGGTAGGGACTCGCCTTCCTTGATCAGTTGAGACAAAGTCTTGAATTCTTTTGGTATGGGAGGATCATTAGGCATCTCGCAGATATAGATGTTCTTTCTGGGGATGTTGGACTTGACAGCCGCGTCGAGGGCAGTCTGAAGAAGAGGCATTACGGTGAACAGCACCTTGGCCCCAGAGTTCGTGAGTTGATGTCGCAACTCGTCGGCATTATAAGCGGCGTTGGCTGGGGACGAGACGCCGTTCAGACGATGTATCGCCCAGGAGAGAGTCATGATATCGATCTTGATCTATCAGTCGTCTCCTCACACAATCAATGCTCAGACACCAACGCACCGTATTAAGAGCGAAGACACCGGCAACCTTGTCATATTCAGTGCCCTCGTTGACCTTCCATCCAAATTCCTTGGCCAGACTCCGAGCCAGCCGGTCAACACTTTCCTTCTGTTGTCGTGCCGTGATGCTCCTCCCACTGAGGCCACAAGTGTAGGTGTCCCATGAGTCTGCATAAGGACGTCGCCCGTATTTCTCATCGAGCATAAAGTCGCACAGAGGGACAGTATCTGGGATTTTGGGGAGTTTGGGCAGCCATGCTGGCGGATGGAAGACCATGACTGCTAGAGAGGAGAGCTATAGGATCGCAGGGCAGTGGAGGAGCGAGGGAGTTGACGAGCTATGTCACAATAGGTCGCAACAGACTGCTATCGTGCTATCGTGCTGTTGTGCTTCGTGATTGAAAGCCGCGGACAGCAAAATCAAGTACAAACGGCAAAGACGAGAACTCACTGGAGAAGCATGTAGATTCACCACAGCTGAGGTAGGTAGAAAGAGATCTTGACGCGACAAGCGGCACGCCCGCTGCATTTGGATGCGCTGAATGCACCCTGCGGTGCGCTGGGGAAATACCCGAGGTAAGTCGAAGCTCAGGGCGATACTTGGCGTCTGGTCTTCATGTTGGAGAGTGGCAGTCGAACTTGAACCCCGAGTCCGGCTTTCTCGGCCTAACGGCGCCCCAACCTTTGCACTCCCGAGTCTGGGGTCCGGGACACCGCCCTCTGGAACCACAGGAGCCGTAACGCACCCCTGACTCGTGAAGAACTTGAACTTTGATCATCACGACAATACCTAACAATGAACTCCGGGTCCTTCGAGATTCTAATAGGCAATACAAGTCTGCAATCGCGACCGATTGTTGTCCTCCAGGTTGAATATAAATAAAATGACAAGTGCAGGGGAAACTTGGTGATCAAATGTGCTCTCCCATGTCCTGGAGTCTGTCGGTTGCCGAGTTGCATTCCCGGCTGCGATCGGCGGTTGGTGCAACCGACTGCAGCACTCGTAATGGTTGTCAGGGCTGTTAAGTGGGAATTTCAGAGAGAGGCGACACTATTCAATTGATCCTGGTGCAGAACTTCAATCTCTAGGCCTGCTGCTGGGCAGTATTCTTCTATTCTAGCAAGAAGCTTTGATATGGTAAAGAGAGTATAATAATCTCAAGTCGGTGTTGTTGCTGTGGAAGAAATCTTTGCCGCTTGAACCTGATCACGTGCACAAGTACGTGTAGGGGCAGAAAGAACCCTCGTCACGTGCCAGCCTTGTATTCTTGGGGACCAACAAGGCTGAACATTTATCATTAGTCTGCGGTTAGTCTGCCTGCATTATTACAGAATACAGAATACGTACAACCAAAGCACACAGAATTAGATAGACGAGATTGGATGGTCCGTGAACTCAGGGGACGCCTTCCGGCGGCATCGTTCAAGGATGGACTAGACCTCGGCGAGGATAGATTCGTCTCTCAGTGCTGAGCACTACCACAGTCGGTGGGCAACACGTACGTACAACCATCTACAACCATCCACCTTTTGTACAGATCTGCTAGCACATGAGGCTTTTCGCCGCGTTTATAATCCTTGCGCCATCCACCATAAAAGTCGCAACGAGTGGTCTCGCTAGAGAATTCCCCGTCCACGTGAATAGAACGGGCCTATTCTTGAGCATGGCACAAGGGCCACCGCTCCACGGATGATGTTAGGCTTCCCTGATGCGGGTGCGTCGGAGACGAGCCGAGATTGACAACTGAAACTGCAATCAAACCGAGAGGCCGATGAGGCTGAGTAGCGCCTCACCCACGTGTCACGTGCACCCGAGCGGAGAAGGAGTGACCGCTCACAGAAAGAACAAAAAATAAATGATAATATTAATATCACAATCGAGATCGTCAAAGTCTCGTTTCCCGCAGATTGAAAACAGCGTCTTGAAACAACCTAATGGCCTGTGTTTCGTCATCAAGGCATCCCGGATTCGTTTACAGCACCGGGTAATCAACCTCTGGACTTGGTCAGGTACCTACGGTATATGCAGTGAGGCTGGTTCCCAACATTTCTCAAGTGTTTCTGCTTTGAAAAGACATTGTCAACAACAAATAAAAAGCGACGGGACGGACAATAACTCCAGGGCCAGGGTGGAAAGAACCATTGCATCACCATATCCGTGTCCACAAGCAAGGACTCCCCTGCACGTCAGATGGTATTGCTACCTTATCATTGACATCCCGCGGTCGACGGCATTACTATTGATGTTTGGCCGTTGCTATTTACTCCACGTCCGTATCCAGTTTTGCAAGAGACGCGAAGTGCTGGTATCCATTGTGATAAATTGCTAATTGCTAAATAGGTGTAAGAGTGGCTTCCGCGGCGTGCCGGATAGCAACAAGGATATCATGCCCGTGATGCCACGGTAAACGAAAAGATATGGAAGCTGACAGCGGACTATACAAAACTATCGCCTTTTAAGCATCTCTTTTCCACGCGGTGGTCTGTAGAGGATGCCTTGGGAAAAAACCCGCAGTAGGTGTCGAGGAGCGAAGTCCGTGGCTGGAGAAGCTTTCGGTCCCAGATCAACTGCCAAACTACCAGTAGTTGACATGCATCAACGACGGCTGGTAGATTCGGCATTAACCAATCCTGTTGCAATGGTGACCTGATAGGACTTTGGTAAACAGGGAGGTATCCCGATGTTGATTTGCTGGTGAACAAGTTTCTGGACCTGGCGAGTGTAGGGGATGCATGCATGTCGAGAATGCAGCTTGCCCGCATGGATTATGAAACCCTGACCCTGCAGCATATCCCGGCGCAGTAGACAGTCGACGACCTCATGCCAAAAAGGCTGTTTCGGTATTGGGTGCCCCAAAGTCATGATCTAAGGGACTCTGGCCGGGCATGTTCCGTGGGCGGTATACTCTGTCCACCTCAACCTGCAGACGAGTCAACTGTCGAGGGTCAAAGTGTCAAGGAAGCTCTACACTGCAGAGCACTGCATCCTTGATCGTCTCCGATGTTCGACCAGAATTTTCCCGGATCCCCGCACTTTCGAAGGCAACAAGCAAATGCAAGCCGCCATTTGTTGTACGTACTACAACTACTACTTATCGTGATGCTCCGTGTCCTCTCGCTTCGTTGACAGGAGGACTATCCTATCTCAGGTGAGACACCTGGCCAGTGGTCGAGCATTATCGGTTCGACCGTCAGATAAGCGAGCCAGTAAGGTCAATTCCATTGAGAGGACGACAGTCCCGAAGAAGAAGAATGGGCGACAAGTACCCTGGTATACCTCTAACCCCAAGAACATCATCATGGGAGCTACTCTCACGAGATGTCAGATAGTACGATACTGGACAGTGACAAACACGTGGAGCCTAACGAGACGATCAAAAAGATGCCTTTCCGGCCACAGTATTATCAGCCATGGTGGTACAGCAGTCCGTCAAACGTGGCGGTGAGTATCGTAGGAACGGAGGTGTCGGGACGAGAACTTCAGCGAGATCCTACCTAAAGGAGGCTTGCAGTGACAGGAGCGAGATTGGTCTGCAAGCCATGCCGCCGTGTTTCTTGAAGCGGTCCCAAACAAGTTTTGTACACAGTAGGCTTGTGGTACTGCAGGCCGCCATCTTGGGAGCGAACGATGCATGCATGCATGCGTGCTGCTGCTACTGCAGGCCAGCCAGCGTTACCGGCTTTCAAGTTGCTGGCTCCCAAATGCATCAGCCCTTTCGGTTGGGGTGTATTCAACACACCCACCACCATGTACTGTACGTACTATCCAGCAGCAGGTGCATAGTTCCGTCAATTCCCAGCAGACCGGAGGGCTCGGCAGCGCGTCAGTCCATCATGATGTACATGCAATCATCGCAACTTTCGAGAGGATCAGGCCCGAACAGCGCACGGGATAATGGAGTGGATCTCTCTGAGGTGGCACATACTGCACTGCGTGTGTACGCACGATGCAAGAGTTTTGTTGGTGTACATACATATACATATATATATACACATAATACTGGAGGAGAAATATTAATCGAGAGGGTTAGGATATCTTGGGGAAAGATCGACAAGCCCTGCAGGAGAGGGTATAGATGTGAGCATGTTCTTTCAGAGTATCAGTATTGTCCTTTCGGATACTGACCTCGCAGCACATATCTGCTCTCAAGTCTGCCTGCATACCTGCACAGTGTTGATCAGAAGCCACACGACGCGCCTTCTTGCAATGTTTCTGCTCGGAGTTTCTCGCATTTGCCACAAGCGGCCCAGAGCCGCGCAAAGAATCTAATAGTCAAAATAGTCAAATGGCCAAATGGTCAAATGGTCCACTCTGGAGACCTGTGAAAAGCGTAACGTCGGCGGCTCCGACACCCGAACCATCTACCACAATGCATGTTGAAATTGGTCTCATGCTTCTCTGACCAGTCGGAAAATGGTACAGAACTTCCTGTACCATCAGAATATCAAGATAAAAGCCGCATATTGAGGATAACTGGCTGGAGTCCTCGAGGTGGCATGGACTAGGCGTATCATCCATCCTGAAGAGTCCTTACACCTAGTAGTACAGACCCCGGAAGTAAAGGTACCCGTATTGAATACGTGATCCACACAGTGAGAGAGACGAGGAAGTTTCAGGGAAGGTTTACCAGGTACCTCAGGTTATGTACCTTAGATAAGGTGAGGATTGAACAGCGAGGAAGTCCGAGCACCGAGTTGAGTTCATTAGTGGCTGAAATGAGAGACCCTGTTGTTCGCTTGTAGATCAACTTCAAGTGGCAACGTGGTAGCGGGAGAGACAATTAAATGGACACCATGAAGACGACCACTCGTGGGGGCGGTTGCTTGACGATCATCTTTTTAAGGTAAGAGGGAATAATACTAGGATGACAAGTCACCCGCAGCGCAGCGGTAGGCGCTTTTAAGGTGACTGTTCGAGTTTGCTGGGGAAGGCGCACCTAAGGTCTAGGTACCTACCGACCTAGGTGCATTAGGTCTGCGTAAACCTGCATCAACGCTTATAATATAATGCATGTTGAGATGTCTACCTACCTTAGCCAGCAATAATGATGATATACCTTTTCAGAACCAGCAGGCATTGCTGCTGCTCTGAGTCACCAGTTACTTCTTCTCTTCCCACGTAAAGCACATACAGGTCGGTCGTAGGCATAATTTTCTCCAGTAGAAACACTCCAAAACACCAACACACATTGTCAACATTAATACACCGTTCTTACGTTGTATGTTACGGGCTCCGCCCACATTCATCATCCCACTACTACCTGACCTTGACCTTAAATGTGGTAGTTCGTTCGCTTCCCTGCTTTCCTGGCCCTTGATACATCCCGCATCCAGCTCAACTTCCAACCATTCACCGCACAGCGGCTCGCACATCGGCCTCTGACCATTTGTCCCTCTTCTTCCGCGACTCCTAGTACTACTAGTAGCCCATTTGCCGGGCCAGGTGCCTGGTCTTGACTTTCGTGACATGTTGATCCTCGAAACAAAACCCGTGCATGAGGTCCCAACCCAACATCGACCGCCTTCTTCCAAACGCTTGTTACCCGAGTCCACTTCAATCCTCCACCCTTGTTCCACAAGCATCCACTGTCACTCGCTCGGCTTGCACGCCTCTTGTTCAAGTTCTTCGCCATTTGCACTTGCCGACCCGGGCCCTTGCAACCGTCTACCTGTCTATCTGTCTGTCTGTCTGTCTGTCTGTCTGTCTGTCTGTCCTGTCCGCTGTCGCTTTTTCGTAAACTGAACTGTATCTTCCTCCTCCTCACCCACTACCGCCCGCATCTCCGCCTTACAACACCAAGACCGCGGCTCATTCATTGACATTAGCAGAACTCTCCTTCCAGTATCTACAGTCTGTACGCATAACTTGAAAGGCTCCTATGGCCAGATAGACATACTCCCGCCTCGCCGGCCATATCCCTAATTATCAACTTTCGCTCTTCGAAACCGTCTTTGTCTTGTCCTGTCCTGTCGTCCTGTCCTTTCAGAATCGCACAAGCACGACGAAATACACTGAGTCGTCCGCACCTCTCTATTGCGCTGAGCCTACCTTTGTCCAGGAGGCTTGCCTGCACCAACCGCCTCTTCACTGAGTTGGTTCGGTGCCACAAACCACATTTTAGCAGTCACCGCTGTACATCGAGACAATCACATTTCCAATAGCAAGCCTTCAATGCCATAGTCACCGCTCGACCCAGCTCACGCCCATCACCCTCGGATATCATTGAGAAAAGACTTGGGCACAGTTTCAAATGCAGAAATAGTGGGAATATCCAACTTTGGCCGCTGGCGGATCCGTTGTCCTCTCAAGATGTTCTTGACAGCTTCTTCTCACTCACTATGGACCAGCTCCCTGCTGTGGGCGGTCATCCTTCTGCTACTAAGCACACGGTCTAATGGACTCGACATCTCCTACTGCTCCCCGGAGAACAATGCAGGCTCTTATCCCGCATGTGAGTTTTGAACGATACATATGCTGTTCATTGTTCAACCACTGACGCCGGAGACCAGACTACAATATGTACCAGTCCAATGGAGCATGCCAGGTACACTGTCAAGGCTCTTACGTGTTTGCCGTCATCCAGGGATCTTATTGCTGGTGTTCCAACTACATCCCCGCGGAGCAGGAAAGCACCTACAACTGTAACCAAGAGTGTCCCGGTTACGGTAGCGAATGGTGTGGTTCAACCGATGCTGGTCTCTACGCCTACTTCGATTTGGACGGCAAGGCGCCCTCGGGCACTTCTGGCGGATCGGCCGCCAGCACAGCAGCCAGTACAGCAACCAGCACCGCACCCACATCCTCTTCTCCCTTGGTTAGTACTTCCCTGACCGAGTCTGGATCACCTACCCCCACTCCCGATATCGAGACCACTTCTCCCTCATCATCCCCTGCCGTGTCAAGCGCAGGATTTCCTGAAAGCTCTTCCGACGAGGCTACCTTTATGACCTACTCATCAAGCGAGTTCCTTGCCACCTCAGCGATCCCCTCTGTAGGACTGTCCCATTTCCTTCCCTCTGATCCAGTATTGTACCTTGAAGCTACCCATCCACCCCTTGTTTGTCCATGTAGATTGGTCAATCCGGCTTTGCTCACTTTTTTATAGACTAGTTCAACCATCTCTACGCCCACCTCCGCCGAAGTTTCGACGACTCCCAGGCCTACGCCTACGCCCACTTCCGCTCCCAGCTCAAGCTCGTCTTCGACTCCGACTCCGACTCCGACAGAGGTGTACACCAGTGTCACCACCGTGACTGGCGAAGTTCGAACCGTCGTGATCACCCCCTCTTCTTCGACCAATGCCACTCTCGGCCAGTCTTCTTCCGGTGGAGGCGGAGGTGGTGGAATAAGCACTGGCAAGGTTGTGGGAATTGTGCTAGGTGTAGCTCTGGGGATTGGCGTCCTGATCGGAATTGGAGCCTGGCTCTGGTTCCGGAGACGACATCAAAAGATGCAAGCGCAGGCTGGGCCGGAGACGACTTTCGTCCCTCGAACTGGGGAAACGTCCCCGTCGAACAATATTCCCTCACGGCAAGTCAGTCAACTGTCGTCTTCCGGGCTACTCGGGAACAAGACCCCCCGCATCAACACGTCTGGCATGCCGATGGGCAATGATCCAAGAAGCGCAGATACCACCGTCTCGAACGGCTTTGATCGACGAAGTCTGGCGACGGATCAACGATTAAACCCGTACGCGTTGTATATCCACGACGAGAGCCGCCTTAGCAATGTGTCTCTTCAGGATAACCAGGACTACTCCAGGCAGTTGCGGGTGAGTTGCGCTTCTTGTCTTGTTGGCGTCTGAGCTAACCAGAAAACAGGTGGCGAACCCAGATCCCTGAGGACTCTTCTGGACGAATAAAACTTGAAAAGTCCACCACTAATGTCTAATCGTGCTCGATCCATCGGCGCATGACTGCGTCCGCTCATAAGTTGCAGATGACAGCTGCCCATTGTTCGCAGCATGCCGACCACTCGTTTCTGCCACCAGTCTCAGAACTAACCCAAGCACGAGACCGTCTCGCGCGGTCATCTGAATGATCTTTACGACGAGACGTCCCTTCTTTCCTCCACCTACAACGGTTCAGTCCACAGCATTTCAGTTTTGCATTTCAGGAGTTTGGGCCCAGGGGCATTGTACATTTAGCGCAGGGTAACAGGAGCGCATTACCACCGGTCTGTGGTAGCGGGATTCGTCCTGAGTGATGATCAAGGCGTTCGGTCTACGCAGAAAGGAAGGAGAACGTGTGGGACCTCGGATGACTACTGACATGGCATCCTGCAGGGTTTTGTTGGGCAGGGTCGCCCCGTGGCGATGGAAGCAAACGATGATAATGAGACAACCAAGTCATCTTGTACAGGACTCGGTGTTGCGTGATCTTGATATGTGCGAGCAGCTTCGGATCGAAGAGACAAGGATCGATATAGACGAAACAAAAAGTTGTGATCCATCCTGTTCCTGGTCCGGTTTGCTCTACGGACCATAGAAGACTACACAATGATGAAGTAATAACGTAACTTTGATGATGGCAACACGGGTACCTGATCGACGATGTGCCCAAGGCAGATCCTGTTCTTCTCCACCTTACCCAGGCAAGGCTGTGGTGGCTAGGTAGGTACCTATAGTATTGGGCACCGCCAGCGCTGCCACCTCTTACGAATGAAGTTGCTTCGATCATCTCTAGTAGGCATAGTACTACTACTCCTGTATGACTGCAGTGTCGTCCTGGGGGTTGATTAGGTCTCAGTCGGCACCACGGGTGCCCGGGAGCGCCCGTCCAGGGCAGCACTGCAGTGCGGCGTAAGTCTTCTCGGCCTTGGATTATGGGTGAAAATTCGTCCCATGCACACGGTGAGGGGTGATGCTGTACTAGTAGGCCAGGATTCGCTCAGGTGCATCACTCACTACCTGCGCTGCTTATGCTGCTCGAACCCAACAGAATCAGCCAATCTGATATACAGAGCAACCCAGCTGTAGTCGAAAAGAAGTTTCTGGTAGAACCTGATGCATCAATGCCCTTGCTGGCGGTTTGTTATTGAAGTTGTTCAATGGTACTCCATAGCAAATAGCGTACCCAGTTCCGTCCCATCTCTCGTTGTTCTCTGCCTTGGTTGAGATGCTGTGGTGGTAGCTGAATACCACGATTATGATGGCGGGGATCCTTGGGAGTCTTTATTGGGCTGCAATGCAGAAATCGACGTCACCCGGCTGATTCGTCTCGGGCCTTTCCTCTCTTCCTGGGGCAGGCGCCGGCCACTAACCACCTAGCGACTAGGCACCTACTGTACTATAGTAGTACTAGTATGGTACCTAGTAAAGGAGGTTACTCACTGGCTGCGCTGACCACGACCACTGCACGACTACCACTACGTACTACGTCTAACTAAGAGAGGCGGTTGCATGCTGTGCTGCGCTGGGCTGGGCTGCGCTCAATCTGCCTCCGCCTCTGTGACAACTGGCAGCAGAGGGCTGATTTACAGGGTGTCCTCCCACATGTGTGCTCATCCTTCTTGTTCGTAACATCTAACGGGCTTCCCACTCTTCCCGTTCAGAATCTGTCTTCGCTATTCAGGATAGACAATTCATCTCTTCTTCTTCTTCCATCGCTTATCCCAGCCTCCTCAGGTGACAGCTCGGGCTAGTCCGTCGTCTACTCCTGAAACGACCCCAGCCGCAAGCGGACCGCCCGCTGGCTCGTGCCAACACACTGCAAACTTGGCCAGTCTCTCCTCTCACTTCGGGGCCTGATCGCACAGGCCAGTTGCATCTACCATGGCCGGACGTCGTTACGCAGATGATGTCTCCATCGACCGCTACGACGACCGAAGAGACTATACCTCCCGAAATGGTCGTCGGGTCTATGATGACCGCTATGTGGATGAAGAGGTAGACTATCGTCGTGGTGCTCCCGTCCGCGAACGGGAAAGAGAAAGGGAAGGCCTCGTTCGGGACGATGTTCGGGAACGCCCTAGATCCGGTCTGGATTTCTTACAAGAAGGCTATGGTCGGTCTTCTGCTGGGCCGGTAGTCTTGGCCAAGCGAGAACGAGAGGACTTCGAATTTGTCCCTCGACCTCGCCGGCGGTCACCCTTGCCGGAGCCCGAAAGGAAGTTTGAGAAGGAGGAGATCATTGTCAGAAAGAGGGATGAGTCGACATCGAGACCGCCGCCGCGGACACGGGAGAGGGATCGAGGATATGACAGAGAAGAAGTCATTATCCGCCGAGACGAGAGAGAGACGGATCGGAGACCCCCTCCCGGTCGTGAGTGGGACCGGGAAGAGATCATCTTTCGAAGAGAAGAAAGAGAACGGGACGTACGATCTCCCCCCGTACGCGAACAGAACACTTCGCGGGAAGAAAATGTCATTCGGCGGGATGAAACTGATCGTCGAGTTCGGTATGATGCAGACTACGACAGGGACGACGTGGTCTCTCGAAGGGGTGACTACCCGAGGTCGGTCAGAGGCGATGTCGAGAGGGATGAAATTATCATCCGCCGTGAGGAGCAGAACCTGTCTCCTCGTGGCTACGAAGATTATCCTCTAAGTCGATCAAAATCACATGAGCGAGCCAGATCCCGTGGGCGACGCTCCAGCAGCGCTTCCGGCCAAGAGATCATCATTCGCCAGGAAGAGCAAGAGGGTCGTGGCGGTCGTACCCGTGACCGACAGGAGATCATTATCCGAAGGAATTCTCGATCACGGTCACGCTCGCCCTCGGTTGCTTCTGCACCTGTTCGGGCCCCAGAACCTCAAGTCATCAAGGCTCCTACCATTCATCAGGAAGTCGTTACCCATCATCGCCATATTGACCATGGATTCGAGGTCGCCATTCCAACCCGCCCTCGGGTTATCTCTCGACCACCATCTCCTCCAAGTCCTCCGCCACCTCGTGCTCCTGCGCCCCGAGCTAGGTCGGAAGAGCGTATCCAGATCAGTCGAACCCAAACCAGGAACGGCCATACCTCAGCTGAAGACATTGTCATTGACCGCAACGAAGGTCCAGCTGCTCCGAGACCCGTGGCGCCTTATGCGCCGCCTCCTCCGCGAGATCCCTACTACGAGCCTGTTCCTCCTCCTCGCCGTGATTACGGTTATGACCGAGATGTCCAAAAAGAGGCTGAGTACTACAATAGCCGGGCGCTGGAACGATCGTATGTCGGTGAAGGGTACCACGGCGCCACGCGGGATTGGGAGATTGTGGATGTTCCGCCCGGGACCCATCGAGTACGCATGGATGGAGCAGGTGGAGGAAGTCAGGAAATCACCTGGCAGCGGTACAACGGTGTACGACGAAGCAAGTTTGTGCCAGATGGAGTACTTGACGACACACGTGCAAGGGGTGCAGTCCGAACACCCCCATTACCCGCCCCGGCACCGCTGCCTGCATCGAACGGGGACATCGGCCGTCGGTATGGCAGAGAGCGAGATCCCACCGAGGGCTTGTGGACCGAAATCACCAAGGATCTTGTTGTCAAAGAGGCCATACAAGAGATGGGCTATGAATTCGAAGAGACGGAAGATTTCTACTACATTATTGCTTATTTACGATATGTGAGTGACCACCAGTCCACGAGCCTACCTACCGTACTGACATTAGAGCAGGAAGACATAGCCCGTCTCGTCGGGCTCTCCGAGGACATCCGCCGAGAGCGGAGGAAAAGAGTCAAAGAACTTGAATGGGAGAATCGAGTCTTGCCGCCTCCTGTGGTCGAGGAGATTCCGCGCCCCCTCGCCATTGAGCCACCGCCACCACCTCGGTCCCGTCAACCTTGGGACCGAGAAGAGGAGCGGTACATTGAACGAGAAATAGTCTATAAAGGGGACCGTCCTCCCCCACCAGTCGCCTGGAGGCGCTAAAGCGATGACTCGGAAATCATCAGCATGTTTACACATTTCGCGAGCTCCCTTTCCACGCTGGGCCTCGAATCCCGAAATCGAAACGAATCTTCTTTGCTGCGTTCAATCACGAAATACGATATATGAGATACGGCCAACATGAAGGAAAGACCTTTGAGGTCGAAGCGTCAGACGATGCAGACCATGAAAGATACGAAACCAAGCGGTGTGAGCACCGAAAACTGAAAGCTATCTTCCGAATCCTTGGCCAGCGCGTTGGAATATTGTCGCGTCGATTGGGTGATTGATTGATGACACATTTTCAGCAAGCGGGCAGACTATGAATACACAATGTTGGATTGAAGCATTGTGAATGAAATTGGACTGGGGGATATGTGGTCTTCCTTTGAATCAGTGAACACGAAAACACACAGAATTTGACACTCTGGATTTTCAAGTGGACGCGCACTTGTTGATGGAGGGCGGAGAGTGGAGGGTCCTTCCAACACATGAAGAGATTTCGATGTCATAGCAGGCCAGGCAGGGTAACGAGGATTGATATGATATGATGCAAGTCTATTGGCTGAAAGAGAGTAAGTCTCTCTTTCTGCAGGTAATAGTTGCATAACGAAATCACGAACTTGAATAGATAGATGGCAGGCAGATCCACTGGGTGACTGAATCTATGTCTCTCTCGAGCTCCTGTTCTGGGACTGTTTCCATTATTGACATACTACCAGTACTGGAAGTGAAGGTACTATATATATAAAGTACGTAGCATTGGTAGCAACAAGATCCATGCGATCATCCATTCGTCCCATACACCCCTGCGGCGGCGCGGTGTGCATATGAGGTATATGAGGTACTAGTATATAAGATATAGGTAGGTATAGGTATATTCAGGTCGTCACAAACCATTCCGCTGCGCCCCATGACCGTGGTATCTTGACCGCGGTATCTTATTCCCGACTCATGCATCACCGGCTGCCCTCCCTTTCCGTCGCAATGCAATTTTATCTTATATCACGAGACACAATCCCATCTCCAGAAACGCGCTGGCACCGGCTCCAACCCCTCAGTGAGGACTGCATAGCTCTTTCACTCACGACAATGCCGTTTGCCGTTCGCCATTCGCCATTCCCCGCGGTGATTGACGCGAAACCGCACTTGGATTCTGGTCCCACCCTACCCATGATCATCTCGCCGTCGTAAACAAGCGGAAGAACTTCACACCGACATTGACGACCAAAGCGGCGCTGGCCAAGACGACGAAGATCTGACCGATTTCCATCCAGTTGTTGAGCGTCATTTCCGTTTCAATGTATCCGGCCTTGGAGATGCCGCGGGATGCGTCTGCCGCTTCGGCGTCGCCTGGAAAATAGCCCGTCTCGTACCACTGCTCCAGGAGATCGTCCTTTTCCCGCCAACGGTCCAGTAGCCATTTCTCGAACTCCTTTGCGTCGTTCAGCGGGATGGACGACACGGCGAACCGGCGCCAATGCATGTTGACGCATTTCGGAGGCCGGCCTTGTAGGTATGTAGATCGGATGGTGAAGTAGTCGGGAGCGAAGCCACCTTTCCTGTAGCAATGTTGTTAGCTCTCTCGATATTTACAGAAGTTGGCATTTGTTGGCTATGCTGCACTTACGGAGTCCCCTCGTACGCTATGGTACAGTCGTACATCCATTCCACAGTACCTTGTAGTTGCTGTAGACAGAAGAAGAGACCGGTGCTGCGTGGGAGCAGGACATGCTTCGTGTTAGGAATGCCCTGTTTTTCCGCCCATCTTGTACTGATCCTTTTGGTGTTGGCAGACAGGTTGGTGCCTTCCGGGAAGATCAACAACCACATTGGATCCAACCCTGCCGAGCCGGACATTGGACCACTGTGGCGGGATTTCAGCTTCTCCAGACGATGTTCAAGGCGGGGTTTGTCTGAGGCCCATTTCCTCGCCATGAAAATGAACCCATAGAACATCATGCCCGGGCCCAGCACGGGGACGTACTTGAGCGACTCTTTCAGGATGATGAAGATGTGGCCATGCATTTTACTCGTGTACGCGAACCACCATAGGTACAGCCATTCCGTGTAGACCTGGTGGTTCGCCAGGTAGACCAGCCGTTCGGGGAACGTGGTTTCCAGCCTTCCCGCCGTGTTTTTGTGAAATTGTCCCCGCAGATCCTTGTCCCAACTGACGCGGATTTTGGTAGGTGTGAACCATCGTGTGGCTGCGATCCCCAGAATAGCAAACGACTGCTTCGTCAACGCCATGTATGCATAATAGTAGTCTTTGTTCCACCAGTAGAGCGGTGCCCCGAGGAATTGGGTCACGTTGATGCAGACCGCGCCGCAGTTGAACCATGTCAGAAGAAGCATTGCGCGCAGGACCTGACTCCACGCGCCATATTTGATTTCGCCGGCTGGATGGTCACTCGTGCCGGTTCCTCCGTCGCCGAAAGCAGGACTCGTGTCGGTGGGGGACGCCGTTGGAAGATTTCGCTTTCGTAGAGTATCGGCCGCCATGGTTGGATTGGGGAGGGAGGGAGGGAGGCAGGTCAGGAAACTTGTGGCCACGCTCTACTGCTGGACTCTTGTATAGGAGCGGTAAGCATTGAAAGGAGAAAGTGACTGGAGGCGAGATGACGGCAGCATCAGCGCCATCGACACCGGGTCGAGGCAGCGTAAGCAACGAAAAACGGAAGCCGGCGGAATGGCAGCGGCGCCGAGAGTCCAGTTGACCTTTGAGGGACACTGGAGACTGACAGTCCTGAAAGCATGTGAGAGCAGAAGACGAGGAGCAACTGTGGTTGGGGAAACGAGGACTTATGAATAAGGCCCAAGCATCAATATTGGGATCTACAGAGTAGTAATTAATAGTTCTGTCTGCCTCCAACGCACTGCAGGTGCCTGACTGACGCTCGGAGTCAGCAGCGAACACATCATAATAATTATTCACATGCACATGCAGCCGAGGGGTTAAACCAGCTAATCTACTATCTAATCAAGATCACAATCTAGACCCTTTAACTGGCCTGAGTATGGGGAATTCTAGCCAGATAAGGTAAGTTTAATAAGTCTAATTCTGAGCTTAAGTCTTAGCCTAAGATCCTAGTGACATTCCATGACTAAGCGTAGTCCATGTACCCCATGACGCACGTGACTCATAGCACGTGACCACTTCTATCATGAATGTCCTCACGAGGCTCTGCGCATCACGGAATCCCAACTCCTTTCTCTCATCACCGGCAATTGCATCCAGCAAACCTCTGTGGGTTTGAGCATTCATTTGACACTGGTTGCTTCTTTCACTCTTGCTTGCTGTTTACCTTCTGGGATAAACATAAAGTCATCACGACAAATCCATGGCAAGCTTAAACAGATAGTATTCTGTTCTTCATCTTCCGCCTCCTGGATAAAAAGGTGCCCGTCCATCATGGCAGCAGTGTCAACCTTGAGATGGACCACATCTTCCAGAACGACAAGAACTTGTCTTTCTACCTTCAAATCCATCAGCAGTTCACTCCAGAGCAAGCCGGATGGAGCTGGAGGTCCCTCGTATCTAGGTTTGGCCTTGGACGGGCACGGGCGCGCCTTTTCGTCAACAACAAGACACCCACAACGACAACCAATAGAAGACCTACCAAACCGTAGAGGCTTTCGTCTCAAAGATACCCCTGCTCATGAACTTCTTTGTCTTGAGTGGTCTCAACCGCCGCACAATGTGCTCCTGATCAAGAAAGAGTATTCCGAACAAACCACAGAGGCTGTCAAGGAATTCAGCAATCATGTCATGACCACCTATCCGGATGTCAACATTCTTCTGGAACCCCAAGACTCTGCTGAACTTGGCGATACGCTGCCTGGGAATCACTTCAGTCCCAGCAACTCACATCTATCAAGACGAGCATACCACAACAAAGTCGACCTGGTCGTCACCTTCGGTGGCGATGGGACCATTTTACATGCGGCTTCCATATTTGCCACGTCTCCCAAAGTCCCTCCGATCCTGTCATTCAGCATGGGCACCCTTGGTTTCCTGAGTGAATGGAAGTTTGCCGAATACAAGCGAGCATTCCGAGAGGTATACATGTCGGGTGCTGCCTCTGAGCGACATGCCGTGATTCAGAGCTCTCCTTCCACAGAGCAGGGCTCCATAGCCGACTGTACGGGCTGGTCATCCATTCGTGGGAAATCCATGGGTCCAGCAAGGGGGGCAAGAGTGCTAGTACGACAGAGACTAAAAGTCGGTCTTTTTGATGCCGCTGGCAAGCGACTTGGGAATGGAGATCTGTTGGAAGACCTGCATGCCATGAACGAAGTGATCCTGCACAGAGGTCAAGACCCACATCTTGCCATTGTCGATGTGTATGTCGGAGGTCGATTCCTCACCGAGGCTGTTGCAGATGGCATGATCATATCCACACCTACTGGAAGTACCGCTTATAGCCTCAGCAGCGGTGGAAGCATCATACACCCACTAGTGCCGTCCTTGCTCCTCACACCTATCTGCCCTCGCAGCTTGAGCTTCCGCCCTTTGGTCCTGCCTGCCTTCACGCCAATCACGTTGAAGTTGAGCGAGAAGAACCGAGGGCGAGAAGTGGACTTCAGCATTGACGGCAAAAGACATACCGATGGTATAGGCGTTGGCACTGAAGTCCGAGTTTCTGGAGAGGAAATCAGGCCTGGCCCTGAAGGGTTCGCCGGTGGTATCCCCTGCATCATGCGCAGAACCATTGCAGGCACTGAAGGAGATGATGGATGGGTTGGCGGACTGAATGGCTTGCTGAAGTTCAATCATCCGTTTGGTGAAGACGGCTGAAGGGGCCGTGACCTCTATGCTTCGAGATTGAATTGTCATTGTCCATCTTCCGGATCATGTCTCAGACAACACTGCTACCGGCCACTCACTTTCCATGTTCACGCGCATGGCGGCCGAAGATATGTTGTCTGACTCTTCCTTTGTCTATGACCAAGACAGTGTCATTGGTTCCCGCCCTTTCTGTCGACAACGACAGATACCAATGACCTGAACTGGTCACTAACTGGATAGCCCCAGGTCATCTCCAGAATGCCTTCTATAGGGAGATCTCCATGATTGGCAAGGTCGGCATGAGTCCTTGTTTGCGACAATGCCATGTCAGAGGGAATTCAGCTCTTTTTGCATTACCTGAGGTAGAGCCTGGAGATCAGGACCCTTGGACCAGGTGCTCCAGGCTCTGGCTTGCCATGATCTTCATCCTTCTGGAACTTGTCTGTTATTATAATTGTCTGTTATGGAAGTTGATGGTGGAGTTTGAAGCCCGCTGTTAGAAGTTCGGCTCGATTGGCAAGCTGCTTCATTGCCAGATGCCCGTCAACCAGGCTCCCTTTCAGTGGGGTTGATGATGTGTCTGCTGCTCCCGAACATGAAGCAGACCGTGCTTGAAGACGGAGGTGAGTCGATGACTTGGTGCGAGTCCGGTATTGCATTTGTCTCAACACTGGTATCGCAAGGCGGCATTGCCTGCGGCGTCTCAGTATGTCGACTGCTGTTGGCGCAGGCCTCACTGAGGCAGAGTGATACCCTCGAGTCGAGCTTGGGGAGTTTGAAGCAAATGGCGGTGAACCTTGGAACGTTTGAAGCAGACGGAATGAAGAAAGTCAGAAGCAGATCGCGAGAGTGGGAGCGCAGTCTGCAGGGTGCAGCAGAACTGCATTACCGTCAAGCCTCAGGATGTGAATGGCACTTCAGCCTTGCGACTTTGAAACAACCAAAACAGATTCACTGTCGACAGAAACCAGACACTTGTACAAAGACGAAATCTTCGAGTTATTGTTCGATGCAAGACATTCGATCGTTTCTACCACCTTGAAATCATTACCTGACTTTGACAACTGCATCAGCGACTCTGCCTTTACCGACTCTTGAAATATTCCTTTTCAAACCCTTCAAACCTGGAGTTGTTCATTCTCATCTCACTTACGACGCTCTCCTTCGCACACAAGACAAGCGTATTCCACTCTCCTGTCTCTTTTGAATCCACATCCATACCTCACCACGGCCACGCTGTATCCTCCGCTTTGCATCAGATCGACAAAAAAATATCACCCTCAGCGTCTAGACACAGCACTCACCTTATCACGTCTCTCGCGAGTTCAACTCTTTTCTTATTGATTAGATCGACAAAGAAAGACTGTCGACGTCTGTCAATTTCATATCCAGCGCCTTTGCTACCTGAATCCAAGCCCTCTCCCTAGCTTGATCGACAAGAAAAGAAAATATCTGCGTCGTCTAGACACCTCTTGAATCCTCATTCCTCGTCACCTTGATATCACATCATCCTCTTCACGTCCAAATCCAGTTAACTCTACCATTACCGTCGACGGCCTCCTGAAACTCTCAATCTCAATCGACTTTGACAAATCCGCACGGGAAAGCAAAGGCTGTAACCCTTCAGGCATATCACCAGACGACAAACTTCACTACAAAAGAAGCTTTGACTGTCAAGGTTCTTCAAGAGCAGAAAAATGGCGTCACACAGAGTACAGCATCAATTGGCCAAACAGCTTGAGATCAACGCAGCCGGCACTGCGCTCGTAGCCACCCCGAGGCCAACGACTCTTCAAAACCCCACTCCACAACAACCCTTCCCTACATATCATATAGGGTACAACCCCCTGAGCAACGTCGGCAGGGTGGCCCAGGCGATCCCCCCGCGGCCGGCAAACGGTCATGGCTCGGCGCATCCCTTCGAGATGCTGGCGGAAGAGAACCTCCACCCGGTGCTGTTTCGCCTGGAGCCCGGGCCGGACCGCTTGCACGGGGTGCCGGTGCCTCTCTTGGTGGACCAGGCGACTGGTCTCATCGAGCACGGCAACGGTGGGAGACCGCTTCGATTCTTCTCCCACCTTCCCCGATGGATCGCCGCCAACGTCTCGGGCATGTTGATGGAGCTGTGGATCCGTCTGGACCCACGGGTCGAGATGTCAGACATTATCGACCGCGTGAACGCTCAAGCTCAGGTCAAGATGCCCCGAGCGAATACCTTGATCATGAGGAGGATTCGGTTCCGGGAGATCATCAACGTGCCGGCGTTGAGCCCTGGGCGCCAGATGCCCACTGCCAACGAGGTCCAGCTCATTGGCAACCTGAGTCGGGAGCAGATCCTCCTGAACACAGCCATGGCTGTCGACTTGGCAGGAAACCGGCTCCTGCAACCCCGCCTAGTCAATGGCAAGACCATCCTGGGGTACATCGACAGCGGCCTGGCGGTCGACCACTACATCGCAGATTTTTGTCTGCCGATCCCAATACCGTCAGGCCGCATGGTTGTGAGTCTGGAGCTCCGCAAGAGATTGCAGACTCTTGCGCGGCGGCGTGGCCTGGGCAACACCCCGACAGACTACCACAAGCTGTCGCGGGACCTGGCGCCCAGCTGGTGGGTCAAGAAAGGAGAGGCGAGGCCGATGGCCGATCTTGATGGCAAGAGCCACGAGGAATTCGTTGGCGACTTGCTCGGCCAACACCCTCCCGCGACAGCCAGAGCCCGGGTCCGACGACCGGTGCTGCCGTCTGCCGCTGCCGCTGCTACTGTTCCTCCTACTCTGCCTCTGCCTGCAGCGCCGATGGTGCCAATGCAGCCGCCACGAACTTCCGCAGGTGCCGCACCGCCCATCTTTCCTCCTACTCCACTCTCTGGTGCTCGAAACGCCGCTGCCTTGTTCCATTGTCCAGGCCAAGCCAATGCTGCCTCTGGCACTGCGGTTCCTGCCGGTGCCACTGTAAACAGTGGTCTGATCGACCCGCGCCTTCTGGTTGCGGCGTCGACGACGATGGCGACATCAAGTGCTGTTCCGGGAGTGGGTGGTCTTTCTGCCGGTGCCTCTGGGGCTGGAGTGCGGCGGTTTCATGTGGTCACGCCGACAGGCACCTCCAATTACGTGGAGGCGGCCACCGCTGAAGCTGCACGCCAGGTCGCTCGGCCTGCGAGTTCTTCGCAGACTGCCGCTGACCATGGCAACCGCTCTGATCCAGGTGCTGGTGGATACGTCTGGGGAGAGGAGGAGGCGCGGGCGGCCCGGTATCTTCGGGAATTTATTGCGAGAGGTGGGTAGGAGGACGGGGCTTGGAGGGAGATGGAGGAAGGGTAGGAGTACAGGCAGGTGAGAGCTGTGGTGGGTGGTAATGGTGGTATCTGTGCTGGTTTACTGTGCTGGGATTTGTTTGCATGGTGTTTTGGCGCGTGCTGGGGCCTGACCGGTCGGTGCTGGACACTGGGTTCTGGTCTCGGTTGTACTGTGTGGGAGTGGTTTCTCTGCTTTTCCCTGTCTGTATATCAACAAAGCCCTGCCAGAAGAAGGAGAGGAAACCCTGGAGACATTGTGGCTCAAAAGCCATATGAGAGACTTCAAATGGAAACAACATCAAACCAACCTTGTCTTTCTGCATCCAAATCAAGCTCACAGGCTAACACTTATTGCGACAAAAGCCCTAATGTAGAGAGAGACTCCTTTGAATGGCTTTGCTCATACTGACAATGCTATCTTGGCAACATTAGCAAGAGTTGATGCGTGAGAAAGGGACAGAATGATGTCTGTGGTGAATTCCACATCCATACTATGCCAAACTATGCCCTTTGCCTCCTTCTTCATTATGCAAACCAAACTACCTTACCTATGCTACTTGACCAATTAACTCACCGTGGTGACTTAGGTCCCCAGGGGGCATTCATGCCAGAGCATAGTATTCAAGATTACGATGGTTACGAAGCCCATCTCCAAGCATAAACTTACGGTCCGAATGAGCATTCACTATATTAACGATACCAGCGTTAGCTTAAAGTGCTAGTATTTGTGAGACTACCATGGCTAACAGATATGGAATGCTTTTGTATTATTATGTGATACGGTGTCCCAAGAACTAGCCTATTCACCCCTGAATGCCTCAGCCTCGTCACGTGACATGTTATATTAGCAAATACGACAAGAGAGTCAAGGTAGTGAGTGAAGCTGAGGATTGGCTCTTATACACCAGGAATGAGCTGTTATATAGTTATCTTCCAGTGAATTGTATAGGCAAAGTCTTTGAGGCACAGTGTGTCTTGTCATGTTAGCGTTGATGAACTTTCGCTGAGCTATCCGCAAGTCAACACACGGCAGTCCAGACACAGCAGGTTGGTCAATAGACCACCTGGTCATTCCCACGCTCAAGAGTCAATCCGACGACATCATGGTAGAACAGTCCGGAACACTGAGCAGCCAAGCTTTCTGTGACCAAGAGTTGCGCTTGGAATTCACTGTGTATCCAGCAAGTAACACAGGGTCTGTCTTTCTTCTTCTTTTCTTAACCTCCCACTCAAGGACAGAACCAGAATGCACGGTACTGGTTACTCTTCACACCTCTCAAAACGCCGGGTCGACAACGTTCCCATTCGTCTGTGTCCGTCCAGGACTCGAGAGTGGAAGAGTTCTGGGTTCTCCAATCTTCCAGGACGCGGCAGTCAGATCGAAGGTCTTTCGCAAAGTCATCAGGTCGATACTCTAAGGATTTCGCCAACCCGGAGATCGAGACTGTGTTTTGAAAGATTTGAGAGTGAAGCGCCTCGGCTGGAACAACAACACAAGCCCCAATAACAACAACTCACACACTATCGCGCGATCCCAGTGTCTTGCAAGGGAAGCTGCTCGGTTCGCATTCGGGCCTTGGACTCTACAGTCTCCAGCATTGCGATCGAATATTGTCCCCTTTCGCCGTCATTATCATCATCATCATCATCATCATCATCATCATCATGTCGGACTTTGAAGTGCCACAGTTGTGGCTTGACGAGGCGTTGTTCGTCCACAACCCTCCCAACGAGTTGAACAAACCCCAGCAAGATGAGAGTATGTCACCAGACCCCTTACCTTCTTTCCAGGAATGGTAGCTGACAAAAACAGCTTCTGCAATGGCGCCCGGATCCCCAAGTCACCACCATCCTCTCCCACCATCTCCGACATCCGTTACGATGGATCTTGTGGAAGAGTGCGAAGTTGAAGAGGGTGAAGTTGAAGAGGGCGAAGTTGAAGATGTGTCTGACTTTCAAGACCTATACAACGAAGTGTGCCAAAAATGGTTCGGCAAGAACGTTTCGATGGAGTGGATCCAAGAGCAGGCAATACAGGCGGTCAGGGCAGCCAGAAGAGAGGCAGACTCTACCGGTGACGAGACCGAATCCGAGGTCACAGAGTCCGAGGCCACAGACACCAGTAGCTCCAGTGACAGCATCAGCAGTGACGAAGAGGAACCTGGTGCTGTGAAGCACACTTGTCAGACCTATGCGGAGTGGCGGGCCTACCTCAAGGAGCTGCAACTTCAAATGGACCGAGACAAGAGCGGTGAGACATTGCGTCGCTTCCAGTATACGAGACCACCGACTTTTGGGGAGGTGATCGCTGCGGAGCGCACCAAAGCTGTCGAGAAAACGGAGCGTGAGGCGAGGAATGCTGATAGGCGCGAAAGACGCGAGAGACGTGAGAGGGGTGAAAGTTATGAGAAGGGTCAACAGCACCAAGGCCGGCGGAAACCATATTGAGCTCGTAGCTTGGGGGCCTCAGCCTAAAAGTCAGGCCTGCTCCGCAAAGAGCCCAGTATGTGTCGTGAAGGCTGTGTGCTAGAAAGAGAAGCTCCGTCAACAGTCGTCTGTTCCACCGCTATGGCTTGGTGATAGCGATTTGACAATTTCCACAAATGTGGCCGGCATGGTGACGCAAAAATGCCCGAACACCATCCGAGGAAGTAGTCTTGAACATATCACATTGGAGCTAGATATGAGCCGGGCAGCTGTTGGGGTGAGCACCCTGTACCTAAGCGGGAGCTGTTACCATACCTATGAGTGGCAAGCGGTGAGCCTGCTCTAGAACCGTGATCGAGAGATATCATGAAAGGGAGGACTCCGTTCTATCTGCAACTCCGGTCTGGTACTCAATTGACCCTCAAGACACTCTCGTTTGGTATTCCGGGAGCGCCTGTGGCATTTCCTCCATAAGCACCGTCATCACCGTCCTTCTCATCGATGTGGCCTAGGCTTGTCTCAATTGGCACTCCTGCCTTCAAGGTCTGCAATACCACACAGTACCTTTCGCTCAGTTCAATGAGTTTCTTCACCTTGGACTCATGTTCTTCATCCACGTCAATCTTCACGCTGAGCTTGATCTTCGTAAATCCTACTGGAACAGCATTCCCGTCCGGATCTTTGATGCCCATTGTGCCCCTGAAATCCAGGTCCGCCGCGGCTGTTATGGTGCCATTCTTGATGGGGACACCCAAGCTCGTAGCCACGGCCCGCACCGTGACTCCAAAACAAGCCACCAACGACTCGAGTAGCATATCCCCAGAGCACAGTTCACCCGAAGCATCAAATCCTGCACCTCCCGCGGCTTTATGTAGCCCAGCTAATTTCCTTGCCGCGGTGCCTGCGGACAACGAGCATGTAAGGCTTGTCGAGGTGGGATCGAGGGTTCCCGAGGAGCTGAGGGTGACAAGGGCGGAAGAAGGATCGGATCGATACTTATCCTTAAGGGGCTTTTGTTTGGTACGCAGGCTGTTGGCCGCGGCCAAGGCTGGGTCTGATGACATCTTCGAGGAGTAATCGGAGAAAGTTGGGCCTTGCAGAGAGTGGTGGCGGGATAGATCAGTTTGGAGGATTTATCAGCTTCTTGATTAGTTGTCATGCAAAGTTGATGCCATAGTAGAGGAACAGATAGCAGGGGAATGATCAGGGTCAAAGTGGTGGGGAAAGGTGAATTGAGGAAGGAGCCTTGGTGATGGACGACCTGACGTGACTGCTGCCTGGGAAGTGCCTGGGAAGGAACGTTTCAACTCCTTCCAGACCCCGAGTCAATGCCATGAAACGCTTCAAGTTCGGTAGTACGGGCATCGAACAACGTTTGAAGGACAGAGCCATGGATGTTCTTCTCTCTACCCCTCACCTCGTCTGTGGAGGTTGTGAGAACTTCCGTCGGGCCGTCAGCGAGCTTGACGCGTTGATAACAATACCTACGCAGCGCCGCCGATCATTCATCGTTTCTGTTGGCAATGAGGCCGTACGAGCGAGGGCTTACGGCTTCGAGCCTGACATGGGGCACAGATACCTTCTGGCCAGTAATCGAGTGACTGAGAGAGGTCTACAAGATGGTTACCACTCCTTACTCACCTCAGGGACGACGGTAGTGAACACAGGCCTCTGAAAATACGTCGCTCAATACAACCGGCATTCGGCCCCGAACACCGTCGCAGGCTCATGTACACGTGATGTTTGCTAACGTCAACATCCAATCAGGTGTCAACCCGCAAGGTCAAGGTTGGACGGACGCCGTGTCCGTAGATGCGGCTTGATCCTAGTGATGTTAAATAGTCGTCGGTCGTCCCGTTCGGCCACCGGTTCCCGTCTTTCATCTATTGCACTCAATGGTCGCGCGTCTGAGGGTGGTCGTACCCTCTAGCAAGCCATGTCAGGCCCGTACGGACGCGCTTGCATGAACTGTTCCCGCTCCAAGTGCAAATGCGTCTGGCGTCTCAGCAACAACACCTGTGAAAGATGCCAGCGCCTCAACAAACCATGCCACCCCGCCGACTCGATGCGACAACGCAACACGGAGAGCAGGGCCGAGTCTAGAATCGCCCACTTGGAGGGGAAGGTCGATGGTCTTGTCTCTCTGCTGCAATCCGTCTCTCAGTCCTCCACCAGCAGAGAGTCGGTTGCATCGGCCCTTTTGGATCTGGGACACCATGCGAGAGATATCTCGGTCGACCGGGTCCAGGGCACCACCTCCCAAGCTCGTTCGGCCGGCACCGTCTCGATGTCAGCCTCGTCGAGTGCCGTCTCCACGACAGCAAGCTCGTCTACTCCTAACACGGGCACTGACCGGGAACCATCGCCAGAGGAGGCCGAAGAATGCCTGGCCATCTTCCGGTCCCAGATGTTGAAATACTTTGCATTTCTTCATCTTCCGCCGGGCATGTCTGCTCAGCAGCTCCACGAACAGCGGCCCTTTCTGTTTCTCTGCGTCATGACAGTCAGCACAAAGAGCACTGAAAAGAGAATGGCATTGGGTGAAGAGGTCAGGCAAACGGTAGCACGGCGAATGCTGATCGACAACGGACAAAACGTTGACATCGATCTGCTGCTCGGCCTCCTGGCCTTTTTGGCCTGGTGAGGAATTCACCATCAAGCACTCGCTATGTGCGGCAGCTGACTTCGGTGTTAGGGGGCACGATCAATTAAATAACAAGCATCGAAAGATTTTGTTCCGTTTCACCCACTTTGCAATGGTCTTGGTGTTTGAGCTCCGGCTGAACAGGCCGTGGCCGAAAGACTCAAATATGCTCCCCACGGTCGGCACCATCGGCACCATCTGCTCGGGACCCCCCGCGCCGGCTACTCACACGATGGAGGAGCGACGGGCAGTCCTGGCCTGTTTTCTGCTCAGCTCAACGTATGTAGCCCCGTCCCTCTTTGCGAACCCGGAATGATTGACATGTCCAGTGTTTCTATATTCTTTGCACAGACCGACGCCATGCGATGGACGCCCTACTTGGACGAGTGCCTTGACGTTCTCAGCAGAAGCCAGGAAGCCCCGTGCGACGAAATGTTTGCGCATCAGGTCCGGCTACAATTGTTCTCCCAGCGCGCACGACACGCCATGTGGTCGGCTGGAGATCTTGAGCTGGCCGACGCTGCAACTATGCCTCCTAGGCTCTATCTACAGGCCCTTCAGTGGAAGCTAGGGGAATTGAAGAGCGCTTTCTCTCCTCAGCTGCAGCACAACGGTAAGTTCTGCCACCGCCCCCAGCTTCGTTGGAAGGAACCATCTCACCAACAATCATTAGAGATTCTTCTTTCATCCGTGTATTATACCGAACTGAGTATCCACGAGGTGGCACTCCACAAGACACCCACCGGCGTTGACGGGCCCGGATTTCAGCGTCTGGAGGGTCTCTACACCTGTCTGAGCATTGTCAAATCGGCGGTGGACAATTTTTTCACCTTGCCCGTGTCTGAATACCCCTATCTGTCCTTTCCTTACTTCGCCCAGCTTTGCCGCAGTATCGTGATTTTGTTTAAGCTCGCCACCCTCGATGATCCCTTGTGGGATACGGGATTCGTCCGGTCCACGATCGACCTGGGCCTGGTCCTGGATCAGCTCATTCACAACTTGGGCCAGCTGAGCGCCGCCGGTGGGGATTGCGTGAATGGCATCTTCGCCAAAACCGCCAATATATTCATGTCTGTCAAATCGTGGTACAATGCAAAGCGTGGAGCAGATGCTGTCCAGTCCCATGACTCAGCCTTGCCCATGGTCGACGAGAACAGCGTTTTGCACGAGCCCACGATTTTGCAGGATCTGGACGACGCGTGGCTGAGAGAAGCTCTCGGATCTTGGACCGGTTGATGCTCGCGCTCGGGGTTCGGATCCCGTTCCCGACCGGCCGTTTGTTTGCTTTAAGATGGTCGACCAGGTTGGTCTGCCAGGCAGGCATCCAGTCTTTCATTCCAACTCTCAACTCGGTGCGCACCTCACTCGCAGTGAAAAGCATGGAACCCCCAAGACCGGAGTCTGTCGACTCTCAAATCCTTCCGCCCGGCGCTCACGAAAAGCCAGACCTGCCCCGGTCGGCGTCTTCCCAGTCAGATCTTCCCAGGGCCCCCGAGAAAGACACGCTTGGGGCCAACGATGCAGCATACGCAACCAAAGACGAGGAGGAATATGTCACAGGAATCAAGCTCTACATGATCTTGGCTGCTATGGTTCTCGCTCAGTTTGTGGTGATGCTCGATATATCCATCATGGCTACGGTAGGAGCAAGACACTTTCCCAGGCCAATATCAATTACTCGCCCTGACAGCCGGTGCTAGGCCATTCCCCGAATCACGAACACCTTCAACTCTCTTCTCGATGTGGGATGGTATGGAAGCGCATACCAACTCGCGAGGTTCGTCACATTGACCCGGCTTGCTTTCTCCAAGATCGGACTGGCGGTCTAACCTAGACACCAGTGCGTCTTTGCAGCCCTTGACCGGCAAGTTGTACACCATCTTCAGGACCAAGGTATGTCTCTGCATGTCTGACAGTCCCAGGGTCCCCGTCGCTGATGAAGGCATTTTGGAGCATTAGTGGACGTTTTTCGCATTCTTCCTCCTCTTCGAGCTGGGGTCCTTACTCTGCGCGGTAGCGACATCCTCCACCATGTTGATTGTCGGACGAGCCGTCACCGGTATGGGCGCGTCAGGCATATTGACCGGCGGCCTCACCATCGTCGGGGCCTGCCTTCCAAAAGATCGACTGCCAAGTATGCACCCTCTCGTCCTGTTCCCCGACTGGTTGCCCACCGCTCACAAACAAACAGCAATCCTAGGAGTCTTGATATCAAGTCAGTTGGTCTGAAGTGGCCCGGTTCGAAGGCGTCTTTGACTAACCAAGGTTCCCAGTCGGACAACTTGGTCAGGCCTGCGGTCCCCTCATCGGAGGAGCATTTACCGAGTACGTTTCATGGCGTTGGTGTAAGTCTCTCCGGTCTTTTTCCTCCGTTGGTGCCGGCTCCTGAGATAACGGAAACTCATCAGGCTTCTACATCAACCTTCCCATCGGCGGCGTCATCGCCGCTCTTTTCACCCGCATTTACGTCCCGGAACGGATTGTGAAACCCAAGCTGCGAACAGCCTTCGGTACTGTCGTCGAGTCCTTGGATCTCCTGGGATTTGCCATCTTCGCCCCTGCGTCCATCCAATTTTTCCTCGCTCTACAATATGGGGGTAACCAATATTCCTGGAATAGTCCCACCGTCATTGGCCTGTTCTGCGGAGCCGGCGTCACCTTTATCCTTTTCCTCGTGTGGGACTACCGCAGGGGCGACGCGGCCATGGTTCCCTTCTCGATCCTGCGTCAGCGTGTTGTGTGGTCTAGCTGTGCAGTCATATTCTTCCAAATGGGTGTACTGATCTGTGGCTCGTACTACCTTCCCATCTACTTCCAGGCAGTCAAAAAAGCGTCGCCACTCATGAGTGGTGTCTATATGCTTCCCAACATTTGTTGCCAAATCCTCATGGCCTTTGTATCCGGCGGTCTTGGTAAGTGGTCGAGCCCAGTCTCCCCTCTGCCGCACAGGCCGTCTGCCAATCGAGATGGATGTTAACACCGGGTATACTACAGTTCAAAAAGTGGGTTACTGCCTACCTTGGGTAGTGATTGGTACCATGGTGAATGCCGTGGGGTCCGGCCTCCTCTCGATGCTGACTCCAACGTACTCGACCGGCGCACGGGTCGGGTATCAGATCGTGTACGGTATTGGCGCTGGATGTGTCTCGAGCATGGTAACAATACATTCTCCTGTTGCTGGGCCGCGTTGCTGACGGTGTTCGCCCACAGCCCTATATATCCATCCAAAACTTCGCCGCCTCCGCTCAGATCCCGATTGCCATGGCCCTCCTCATCTTCTGTCAGAACCTGGGCGGAGCCATCTTCCTTACCGTTGCGCAGACGGTCTTCAGCAACAGCCTGAGAAATGCCATTTCCACAAAGGCCCCAGGCGTCAATGCCGCAGCCATACTGGCGGCTGGCGCCACTGCATTCCGGAGCGTGGTCTCGAGCGCGCAACTGGAGGGCGTCCTTGACGCTTACTGCACGAGCTTTGACAATGTCTTCTACCTGGTCAGCGGACTGGCGGTTTGCACCTTTGGTGCTGGATGGGGTCTGGGTTGGAGGGATCTGAGGGTCAAGAAGAGCCCGTCTCAGCCAGCGCCATAAACCAGCCAGGCTGTGTCGGGGTCAATCGTCGATGCACTTGTCGCGTGTTTCGACTACAAGAGACAAGAATGCCTTTACAATATTGTATAATATAGCTAGAAGAAGCGTCCACTCCGCCCATATGAAGTTCAAGTTTCCACTCTAGAACTTAACTCTCGCCGCTTTGTTCAGTTCCATGCCAGCGTGGTATGGTTCTTCAGACGCAGACTCTAGTTCAGAAGAGCGTCGATGCCGTCGAGGTGGGATTCCAAGCACCACTACATATATGAGGTTGGTAGGAAATCCCATCATCTCGAAATAGGCTGCCGTCAGCTTTTTGACCCTTTGATTCCGCTGTCCAGCTGCTTCACACCTATGCGATGCGAGGGATATAAGGGGGGTTATAGTAGTAGTAGTCGAGAATAGTCAGTCCTCAACTCTTTTGCACTAATAGCAGTTTAGCAAGCCACTAGTACAGATATGGCTACTCGGGAGCGAGTGATCCACTTAAAGTCACGTGAGAGCTAATCTCGGACATTCCTTCCGAATTAATTTTCGCTCCTGCATTTCGTCTGAGCGCAATTGCAATTCCAATAATGCCTCCAATCCAATTTACTAATGATTCTCTGGTGCAGTCGTTGACCTGACATTTCCTCAGCTCGACTTGCCAACCCTCCATTTGAGTGAACTACAGAGGACGAGTATACGCGTGTTGAGGATGGCTGACCACAGAACAGTCTCTTTTACCGGTCTCAGAGGTAAGAGTCCTACGTCACCTGTCGCCCTGGAGCATCGCGCAGCTCTCTCGCTTACTTCCTACCACGCCACTACAGAAATCACAGGGCAGCCTCTCAGCCCCGGCTTACTGGATGGTGCATGGCGGGACAGGGGTCTTGACCCATACTAACCATGTTCGCCCCGGAACACAATACTCCGTACAAGAGAGTCTGGGCGTATGAGAGATGCAGTGCTTTCCGAAAGCCGCAGGGAAGGCAACCGAGACCGGGAGTATGGGCCAGGGACCACACAACAAGCAGCAAGTGGAGGAGGGCGGAAAGATAGGCATGGACACAAAGCCCTAGCTCTCCGAGAGGCCCAGGCCTGCAGCGCAAACGGTCGGCACCCCTGCACCGTCGCACGACCCTGACCCAGTTTTCGATCTACTGCATCTTTCTCGAACGATGAAAGACTCGGGCTACCATTCTATCGAAATACCGAGCACGCAGTACGTACGTACACTGCTATGTCGCCCTACCGCACATTTGGTCTCCTCTCCTCTCCACCCTGACAAGACATCGAGCGAGGAGACGACTATCATTCTAGTCCTATAAATGAAGCCTTCCCCCCCCCACGGTTGAATTGATCAGACCACCCCAGACGCCAGAATGGACCTTCAACTGCTGGCACTTGGTCGCTTCGTCCCCGAAGGCAAGAGAGGACGTCCCCGACATCCAATAATCAATCGTCCTGCCCTGTGGCGGCTCTGGGATGGGCTGACATGGGTGTGATTAGTCTCTGCAGGGCGCAGGGTGCAGGGTTTTGTCCTTTGGTGCCAGTGACGTCGACCTGCACATCATCACCTTTCGGTCCGGCTTCAACAGACATAACCTACGCCGCAGCATCGATGATTCTTGTCATCGCCAATGTCCTGTCTTGCATTCTCGCTGTGGGAAAGACCAGAAGACATTGCTGCCTTCCTCATCATCATCACTATCCGCGTCTGTTCGTAAAAACCAAGAAGATACTAGTGGCGGCTTGGAACATTGCGCACAGGGACCAAATTGCCAGCCACCCACTCAATACGCAGCGATGATGGATGACGGTGGAGTCATCAGTTCTGTACTCTGCCTACCACTGGGACTATCACAGTAATCGTCCTGCCCCCCGTTTGCACAAGTTGATTCCTGGAATATGCACAGGCGGGACCCGTGGAGTCCCCTTATCCCCCTACTTCTATACCCAAACTCGTCTGGAGTCTGTACCCGTGGGTCATGGGTCATCTGATGAATGGAGTGGAATAAGGTCTAGAAACCGACTTTGGATAGTTTTGATGCTTGTCGCCGACTAGTAGCAACATAAGACTTTTGTAGTGCCGACTACTCGGAAGCCGGTGTATATTGTGACAGTGAGCAATATGCAATGTGGTGCGTAGTCGAGAACACTTTTTCTTGCACATGATTAATCAAGCCCGACCACTTTAAGACCCTTCTTCCCTCATCATCCGCGCCTCTATTATTATTACTAGCTTTTACCTTATTATGATCATTTCTCCATCCTTTCCATCCCACTCACTGCATCCCATCATCTCCAGGATCCCCTGCTACAACAAACTGCCAGTGCTCATCAATAACAACAACATTTACCCCAGCCTTGTTGTGACCTGATCGCAACCACAACAGACCACCCTGTACCACATTTGGTGGTATAGTTGGGCTTGAGAGGTACCCAAGGTATCTACAGAGTACAGAGTATCTCCACGCAAGCCTTGTGCGATACTCGACCACGAGGCATTCATTCCCTCGCTCTCGTCAAGTCAGCCTCAGCACTGTCCTGTCCTGTACTGGACTTTGCTGCTGCATAAGCACATAAGAGGGACTTTTTCTCTCTCTTGGAGTCTATCTACAGTAGACCTCTTCGCCCTCCTTCTTGCTTAGATGGACCCTTACGACAAACCAAGCCACCTCCACGCCGACCACATCGCACCGCGCCACCGCGGCCCCGAATCCTCCTCCTCGCATCCCGGCTCGGACGAAGTGACGGTCACGCACCACGAGCACGAGCCGGACTACGAGCTCGACGACATCCACGCCCACATCGACGAACCCGTCAGAAAGAGAACGGCCAACATGCCCAACGCATCGTCGACGCCAGGCACAGCACCCACCATCTCCGGACCCCAGCAGCAGCCTAGTATGGACCCGGATCCGCGGTCACCGCATCCCTTCCACGCCGAACACGGCCCGCCCATCGACAACGTGCTCAAGTACGACGATGCCGAGGAGGACTACCAGCACATCAAGAGCCTGTGGTGGTCGCGCGTGCGCCACGAACTGCGCGACCCGTTCGCCGAGTTTCTCGGCTCCTTCATCATGATCTTGTTCGGCGACGGGAGTGCTGCCCAGGTGACCTTGTCCGCCTCGACTAATCTGCCGGCCAGTAGTCGGAACAAGGGCGATTGGCAGTCGATTGCTTGGGGGTGAGTTTCTCTCTTTTCTTTCCTGGTTTTCTGGTTTCTTTCTGGTTTCTCTTTGCTTTTTTCCAAGTTTCAGTATCGGAATCATGCAGTGGTTGTTGCGGAGCTTGGCTGTAATCTACGTTACATCACACTGCAGCGTCCAGACACCTCAAGGCAAGAGAAGGAGCGAGGAAGCGAGGACTAGCATGGTTCTGCTTTTGTCAATGTTGCGTCAGGATCCGTGAGGTGCTGGACAAGTTTCTCTCAGACCGGTTCAGACATGTCTTCTTTCCCCACCAGAGCATACTGCAAGGTGCTCCAGAGTCATCAAGGTTGCGCCATATCCGAGAGATTTTGCGTCCATCTGTTTTGCTTTTGATCAATCCTTCCATTGGAACAAGGCTGACAGAACACAATCAGATGGGGCGTCGGCGTCATGCTTGGCGTCTACGTTGCCGGCTGTTCGGGCGGCCACCTCAATCCAACCGTCACCTTCTGCAACTGTCTGTACCGCAAGTTCCCATGGTACAAGTTTCCCCTGTACTTTGTGGCCCAGACCCTCGGCTGTCTCTGCGCCGCTGCCGTCATCTACGGCAACTACAAATCCGCCATCGACGTGTACGAGGGCGGCTCCGGCATCCGCACTGTGCCGGGCTACTCGGACACAGCCACCGCCGGCATCTTCTGCACCTATCCGCAACCCTTCCTGACCAAGACGGGCCAAGCGTTTTCCGAAATCATCGCCAGCGCCGTGCTGGTCTTGGTCATCTTCGCGCTCAAGGACGACACCAACCTAGGAGCTGGAAATCTGGTGCCGCTTTGCCTGTGCTTTTTGATCTACGGCATTGGCGCCACTCTCGGCTGGGAGACCGCATACGCCATCAACATGGCTCGAGACTTTGGGCCCAGACTGTTCACCTACATGGTTGGCTATGGCCCCCATGTCTGGACTGCTGGTGACTATTATTTCTGGGTACGTCAATCCCCGGCTCTCTCGCCTCATCCTCTTGATGCATCTCTGGGGTGGCCGTTCTTGGATCGTTTATTTTCGGACGCTTTGTGCTGACATTGTTTCTTCGTTGTAGGTCCCCATGGTATGCCCATTTGTTGGCGGCACCTTTGGTGCGTTTTTGTATGACACCTTGATCTATACGGGCGAGTCACCTATCAATACTCCTTGGATGGGCGTCAAACGCGTTGTTCGCCCCTCGCGGAAGCGCTTCGTGGACGCCATCACCGGTCGTACAGATAGACAGGTTTGAACGGGATCTGTCGTCGGGGATCTTGGAATAGTACTGAGTTCAACACCTTCGCCCAGAGTGGCTTGAAGATATCCCATCAACTCAATCCGAGCTGTGGCCACCTCTTAGCGGACATGTATATTTGATGACCAAAATGGCGTCGATCTTGACAAGACACATTGGCATGTGCTTGGGGCTTTTGCACACACAGGCACTACCAAAATAGAATATATTCGGTATAAAAGAGCACGAGAATCATGTTAAGTTCATGATCCTCAAGTCCTCGGCTTTTTCTTTTGCGGACCGCCTTCCTCGTCGTCACTGAGATCGGCGTAGATGGTCTTCGGCTGCGTCTTTTTCCATACGTTCGTGAACATGGGATCTTGCTCCGCCTTTTCGGCGTATTTGAGCAGAGCTTCGCGAGGATCTTCTTCACGCATGGAGCTCAGGGGAATCCTCTCCTTGATGTGCCGCTCATCAGGCTGGCTTCGAGCAAAAGGCGTGGTGGCCGGAATGTGCGGTCTCCTGGGATCGCGAGAACGGCCAGATGCGGTGAGTCCGATGGTCGGATGCCGAGACGAAAAAGTACTGCCCTGGATGGCTTCACTGCTCGTACCCGGATTTACGATTGCGCTGCCTGAGATGCCCTGCGACATATCCGTGGTAAGGCTCGGGTCATCGTCGACATGTCGACGTTTGGGCGGCTTGGACATGACCATCACTGCGCCTTTTGAGGAGATCTTGGGGTTGAAAAGCACGTGCGTTTCGGCGTTGGCGCTGCCTGTGATGATTTGGTTGAGTTTGTCATGCCACAACACGCTGATGAGGGCAGATCCGGGAGTGACGGGAGTGACAAGCTCGGGCTTGAGTGTAGCTGGGTTGAGGATATGGAGGTCGCCCGTCTCGGAGCCGGTGACGATGGATGTCGCGTTGGGAGCGAACATGATGTTGGATGTGGGATATGGACTCGAAGTCGAGGCGTGCGAAGTGGTGTTCACGGGTTGCTTGAATTTGCGCGTGTCCCAGAGCTTGATTGTGTCGTCGCCACCCCTCGTGACCACCAACCGGCCGTCGGAGCTTATGTCGATACCACTTGTCCAGGTGTTGCTGGTATGGGCCTGGCTGACCTCGGCGCTAGGTCTGTTGTAAGGACCTTGTCCTCCCCACATGAGCAATGACCCGTCAAGAGCAGTAGCCACGAGGAGGGTATTGCCGCCTTCGATTTGACTGCCCCAAGCCACCGCGGTCATGCGACTGCGGCCAGCCGACCCCGCTAGCTTGGACTTGTGCACAATAACATCCCTCTGCTTGTTTCGGACATTGACATCCCAGATGCGTAGAGTGCTGTCCGTGCCTGCCGTTACGCAGAGGTCGTAGTTATTGGGGTGCCATGTCCCGCTGGTGATCTCGCTGATGTGGCCTTTGGTCATGTGCATGTCTCGGAGGTACATGTCGCCTTTGACGAATTCCACAGTTGTTTCACCGTCGCGGGACAATATCCTCGCTTGGGGTGTGGCGGTGACCACAAGCACTTGACTAGGCGCGTTGGGATTGAACTTTGCAACATGGACAGGATGGGTTTCGGAGTTGGCAGAAGATTTGGTGGCGGTAGGGTCGACAGATTTGAAGGAGCGAAGAGTATTAGGTGTCATCGTTGCAAAATCATGCAGTTTGATCGTACAGTCGGTAGACCCCGTGATCATTCTAGACCCAGCAGGATCTACGGTGATTGTAGTAACAGCCCGGTCATGGGTTTTGAAGACAATCTCGTGCGAGGTGGGAAATTCGTCTTCATCTTCAGAATCATCATCGTCACTGTCAGAGTCTTGGTCTGAATCGCTGCCATCCTTGGAACTGGTTGATGCAGTCTGTTTTGCGTCGGTCTGACCGGGCACCCTACGCCTGACACTCTCCATTTGCGCAGCTGGATCGAATTCGCCGCCCGAACTACCAAAAGCCGCCGGAAGGAAGCTTTGAAGGCCATCCTCGTCAAAGCCAGCCATGGTGGAAGTCTTCAACACAGTCCTTGCGCAATCATATGGCCAACAGGCAGAGAGGGTCGAAGGAACGGTGGTCTCGGCGGACAATTAAACGGTAGTCTGGTCGGTCTGTAAGACGGTGTAGCACCATAAGTAGTAACGCAGAGGGTCTTCCTTATGAATGCAGGGACAGCAGTTGTGAGGATGGTCGGCGACGTTCTTTACATGGACGACTTCAACAACTTGAAGTCCAGGACGTAGGTACTCGACAGGCACCGACCGGCCTTGGCATATAAATTGCATTTGAAGTCATTTGGGTCACCGGATTCAAAATACCGTCGAGTATATATTCTGTAATGCAGAACTACTCCACATCCATTTCTCCACGACATACGGGGTCCTGCTAGGCCTCCTACGGCTGAAGAACAAACAGCTAAGTGATTGAGCGTCAAACGCCGAATGAGGGCAAAGAGCAATCAACTGCCGAGCTTCAAAGCTGCCGAACGGTTGAGAAGACTCAAATCAGGCAAGACCGGCCAATCATCCACCATTTGCTGACATATATTTGCCGGTTTGGGTCCAAGGACATTGATCTATGATCCAAACACCTACATATACTTCCCGCGAGCAGGCTCTCCGGACAAGTTGCAAAGGTAAACCCACTGTGACAACTAATAAGATACAGCGACCACAGCTGCAACACCGATCTTCTGAGCTCGCTTTCCTCAAGCATTTGTCGCGATGGTGTTGCACAGCGTGCTCACGCTTGACGCCGGCAAGTTTGATGCGGCAGCAATACCCCCAGAAGCCGATGCCTTCAACAAGAAACTCGTGGAAATCATGGCCACAGGGCCGAAGTGGTATGAGGTGAGTCTCAAGTACCCACAAGCCCGCGCTACGATGGTCCTCTCCTCTGGGATTTTGACAAAGACTCCTACCTCAGGTGGGCGCTCAAAAATACCGCGAGATGCGAGCCGCTGGCGAGACCCCGTTGCCCAAAGCCGTATACTTGGATTCTGCAGAATCATTCACCATCCCGTCCAGGGACGCCGGACGCACAATCCCATGCCGAATATTGAAACCTGAGAATGGACAGCCCGCCCAGGCCATCTTCCTACACATCCACGGAGGCGGATGGGTTCTGCAAGACGAGAAGTCCCAAGACCCGCCTCTCCAAACCATCGCCGACAATACTGCATCCATGGTCCTGTCGGTCGGCTACCGGTTGGCTCCGGAGCATCCGTTCCCTGCTGGCCCGCACGACTGTTACGACGTTGCAGAATGGCTGGTCGACCACGCCGAAACCGACTTCGGCCTTCCTTTGGCCTTTGTCGGTGGTGAATCGGCTGGTGCCCACCTCAGCATGCTTGTCACGCTGCACTTGTTACAGCATGCGAAGGGCAAATATGCTGCCTTCTGCTTCAAAGGCCTCTTGCTGCATTTCGGTTGTTATTCAATGGTGTGGACACCGAGCGTTTACAATTTTCGGAAACCCGAGGTCCTGGTCCTGGATCGGGATCTGATGGACCATTTCATCGCTGCTTTTTGCCCAGGGTTGTCGGAGGAGGAGAAGAGGCATCCGTCGATAAGTCCCCTGTATGCCGATCTGGAGCCTTTGCGTGGGAAACTTCCCCCGGCTCTGTTCACGTGTGGGACGGAGGACTGCTTGCTGGACGATACTATGTTTATGAGCACAAAATGGCTGATGGCCGGCGCTGAGGCAATTGTCAAGATTATCCCGGGGGCCCCGCATGGCTATATTGGCTTCCCACGCAATGTCAAGGGCAGCGGGTCAGACGAAGGAATGGCTGCAGTTGAGGACTTCGTGCGATCAAAGCTGGGTGCTTAGTTCCGCGAAACGAACATGGGAGGGTGTTTTGCGGATGGCACTTTCAGAGGGCCAACCACCGAAGAAAACGCCTTTCGGTCGGATCTACGTTGTCGGGTCACGGTTGGGCGGAGAAAAGACGTTCGATGCCAGGTTTCGGATTTCCCAAGTGGCTGTACTCCGCCTGAGGTACATACCAGAGTGTGCGTATGTCGACAGCAGGATAGAACACAATGCACACGTTTTACAACCATATCCTCTGACCCGATCACTCCTTTTTTGAGTTGGCAGAACTTTGCCATCGTCAACCGCAGTACATCTGCTTTGGCGAACCTCCATCTTTAGCACACATTGCAGTGTCAGCCCCCAAAAGACCTTGTTATCATTCGATCATGTCAATGTCGTCGCCTCCCTGGGTCGGAGCAGCTTGCGCAGCGGGAGCGCCATTGTTGACAGTCTCTGCTGGGGCACTTCCGGCTGCTCCCCAGTAATCATCCATCTCAGCATCCAGTTCCTCTGCCGTCTTCCGTGGTCTTCCACCGACCAGTTTGTGGCCTTCTGGATCTTTAGCAGTCCGCTCCCGTTTCTCGCCCGGTCTCCGTCCTCCACGGTGACTTGAGCTTCGACTTTCTCGCAGTCCTGGAACGTAGCGATCAATGTTCTCGGGAGCAGGTCTGGTCGTGTCACTTCTCCGATCTCTCGTTGGCCCTCTGCGCGGACCACGTCGAGGTGCCCGATCATCGTCTACCTCCTCCATGGGGCTGGCACTTCGTCTTCGACCGCGGCCGCTGGGGGCTTCAATGCGGTCGAACAGACTCTTGGGATTCTCCACTCGATCAAAAGGATTGTCTCGCCTGGGCAGCGGCAGAAGCGTGATGCGGATTGGCTGCCCCTTGGCGTTGGCACCATCGAATTCCCTGATCGCGGTCCTGGCGTCGGCAACATGTTGATACGTGACGAAGGCAACACCTTCTGAGCGACCGGCTCTATCATAGCGCAGTTTGGCGTCCAATACTGGAGCGATGCGCGTGAACAGGTCCTCCACAGGTTAGTAGTCCCTTCTCTTGATCAATCGAGGCAGCTTACATAGATGTCATCCTCCGTCAGATCATAATGAAGGTTCTCAACCCGGAGTTTAGCTGGAGGAGGGGTTCTAGCCAGTCAGTTTCGTCCAGCCAACAATGTCGATGAGGCACACCTGTCGGGTTCTGCAACGCGATCACCTCCTCGACGGTCGTTTCGTCCTCTCGGTCTGTCATAGTCGGCGCGGCCTGCATGATTGGTCAATTGTTGTCAATCGGTAAGGCTGTGGTAAATCGTACTGTCCGGCTCGTCGTCATATCGATCATGAACCCAGTCGCTGGAACAACTTAGTTATCCGGCACGTGTAAGCTTCATGTGGACGTACTTGTCAAGATTAGTCCGTTCATCTCTTGCAGGCTGTGGTGGAGGAAGATCTAGTTAGCTGTATTGGTCCAAGTATCCCTGGCCTGATTCGCGTCGAATGTCGAAGCAACACTCCGGTACGGTTTCGAGATGATGCGGCGAACAATCGCACCGGCGGCACAGGCGGGAGTTATGGAAGAGGAGAGGAAGTTCGGACCTAGACCAACAAGGTGAGACACGCGGAAATGCACTGGTAAGGTATTGACGCTTACCTTTCTGACTCCATCGCGAGGATGATTGAATTCTCGACGTCGTGGAGGGGGAGGCTCTCTTCGACCTCGACCTAATGTTCGCTAGCCAATGTGAGTCCGTGGAGCTTCGTTCAACAAAGAACAGAGCTACCAACCTGCCGTTCGGCGATTGTCTCGTCTAAACTGCGATCCATGGTGTCGACACAAGGGGGAGTAAGGACAGGGCGAGGAAAATTGCTGGAATGGACCACTGTTCACGTTCGATGGCGCGTCAATGGGTGTATTCAAATGGGTTCATGCAGCGGACAAGAGGTCAATGTATTGTTTTGTCGTAGATTGTTTGCGCCGCAAAACTCGTGGACAATCGAATTCACGACCTCGAACTCGAACTCACCAACAACTTGAAGACTGCGGACTGTCCAAGTGCGAGTGCGTCTCCACGTGACCTCGGCGCTGTTTCTCCCGCCTGTGACCAGTTGAAACTTCGCCGGAGATTCTTGCTGGCAACTGGCATCCGTCGCTGACGAAACCAACTTGAAGGCATTTCGACTTGGACGGGCCGGAATGGCTCGAGACATCTTATATCCTTCAAACATCATGATGGATGCGGTGGCCTCATTGTCGTTTTGGGACTCTTGATTGTCGACGTTCTTCAATGCCGCAACGGTCCTTCTTCCACAGCTCCAGAGATCCCGCATCAGCGACGACTTGAGGGACAACCCCGAGCTCACGAACACGCTCTATTCTCCATGTACATACCGAATCTGCCCGTCGCGCCTGACTCCTATCTGCCGAGTCTGCTGAGTTACCTCGTCCGAGAAGGCGAAACCCAATTTGGAGACGATGCGCAGCGACAGCGGTGGTCGTCGTTGATTGGAATCGTCACGGCTATTGTCGGGAACCTCCTAATATCGTTTGCTCTCAACACTCAGCGATATGCACATATCCTGATAGCCCGTCAACGCAGTCGAGCAAAACGCCGATATGCAAACGGCGGGGGCCCTCCACGGAATCACACTGGCTACGGGTCCGCAACGCACGGAGACACGGCCGCAGGCCGGGAAAGAAAGAACCTCAGCAGAAGTCAAAGCAATGCGGACGGGGCCGACCATATCACTGGCCCCTCGACAGAAGGGTCTCTGCAAATTCCCTCGGACGCGCAAAATCACAATCATGGCCATGAGAAGGAGTCCAACGAAGATCAAGACAGGCCATCTTATCTCAAGTCTCCCTACTGGTGGCTAGGCCTGGTACTTATGGTCATTGGGGAGGCCGGGAATTTCCTCGCGTACGGATTCGCACCGGCACATATCGTCAGTCCTTTGGGCGTCGTGGCCTTGGTTTCGAATTGCCTAATTGCACCCATGATGCTCCATGAGCAGTTTCGGAAGCGCGATTTCTGGGGGGTCCTAATAGCCGTTGCGGGCGCGGTGACTGTTGTTCTATCTGCTCAAACAAGTGAGGAGAAGCTTGGGCCTGGGGAGCTATGGGCGACTATCCGAAGGTGGGAGTTCTTATTGTATGTCATTATTACTTTATTGCTCATTGGGGTTCTCATGTACGTGGAACCGCGTTATGGACGGAGGACCATTCTCCTGGATCTTGGTTTGGTGGCATTGTTCGGAGGATACACCGCGCTGTCCACGAAAGGCGTTGCATCTCTGTTATCAGCATCGCTTTGGAAGGCCTTCACCTACCCCATCACATATTTCCTGGCCATCATTCTCATCGGATCTGCGCTGATGCAGATCCGCTACTTGAATCGTGCTTTGCAGAACTACGATTCGACGCAGGTGATACCGACTCAATTCGTGCTTTTCACCCTTTCAGTCATCATTGGATCGGCCGTGTTATACCGGGACTTCGAACACACAACTGCAGCCCAGGCCGGTAAATTCATTCTTGGATGTCTCTTGACCTTCTTTGGAGTATATCTCATCACCAGCGGCCGTGATGATCATGATGAAGAATTCGATGAACAGGGTGATGAGGAGGAGGAGACAATTCGATTGCTCGATGAAGAAGCGGAGGGTTCTGGCGAACAGACTCTCTCACAACGTGATCGAGAACGCTCGGTCAAGTCTGGAAGCGCAGATATGCTTCCGCCCACCAGTGAACAGGACGAGGCAGATGACCTTCTCACACCCAGGCGTCCGTCAGAGGCATCGTCGAGAGTGCCCTCTATCGCAGTAACCCCGGCCGAATCCACAAGCGCGCCCGATGCGAACCCCTGGAGTTCCGACGACCAGTACATGGATGCGCCACTCCCGCCACGATCTGCACAGCTTGACCAACTCTTGAGCAACTCCGCCTCCACGGCATTCTTCACGCCGCAATCCTCAAACCCGGTAGATCGAATACGATCAATGCCAGCCGGCTTCGACCTCGAAATATCAAATAATCAAGACACTCCTCGACTCCCCAGTCCCATCCTCCGTCCCACCACATCCAGACCGGAAGAACCATCTCCTGTGCCGAACTTCTTAGCACGCTCCGCGCGAGGCAGTATCTCGCGGCTCCTGCCTGTCCCTGGTCCCCTCCTATCGCCGTTATCATCGTCGCTCAGCGCCCTGGTTGCTGATTCCCTGCTTAAAGGTGAAGGAGCGTCCCCTGCAGTACGAGCCGCGAACCGCCGCACGCGATCGGCGCACCATGTGGCCCAACAAAGACGGCGGAGTGTCGCTCTTGGGGATGAGGAGAATCCGCTGGCGCCGGGCTTTGGAGACCACCATGCCGATGGCACTCTCAGACGCACATTTACCCAGGAGACTATGCTTTCGCCTTCGGCCGGATACGAGGACGACGGAGACCAGCAGTTTGGCCAAAACAGAAGCATGCGCAGGCCTAAGCTGAGAGCATTGAGCGAGACTATCTCTGGGATGATGGGATGGCCAAGGGAGAACACGACTGGCAAGAGGAGGGACGATATGGGTCATCTTGGCTGACGAGGGAGTAAAAAGTTCAGTGTTGCTTGACAGTTCGCAAGCCTGCTCAAATGTTTGAATATCAGTGTCGAGCAGGCATTCTTGTTGTTGTTTGCCTAAGCAGACACTACAAGAGCCTCTAGTGTAACTTGTAATTTTTTCAAGACCCTCTTCAGTTATTGATTCAAGTAGAGCCATCGGAGTAAACTGATATTTACTAGTCACCCTGTAGGCTGTGACGGGAAGATGTGGCCAACAACGCAACAGCGAAACGTCCGTTGAGGTTCAGAGGCTTCATGTGTCCCTGCGGTTCAAGCCGCTGAAGGCCCAGGCTTATCTGACGTCTCTTTCGCGTCTCCCTGAGACGTCTTCTCCCCAGCCTTGCTGGGCTTGGTCTCGCGTTCTCTTTCCCTTCTCGCCTTGGCTCCGGCCTTCAAACTGTCCCATTTCTCTCGATACTTGGACAGTGTGTCTCGGAGTTTGGCATTTTCCTCGTCTTTCTTCCGCAGCCGGGCATCGCTTCTGCGCAGAATCTCCTCAAGTTCCGCAATTCGTCTGGCCATCGCATCGTCCGAGCCGGCGTCCAGGGCCTTCGCACTTGTCTTGCCCCGCGAGTTCTGGGGCGAGAGCAACGGCGTGGTGACCGGCGAGCGCTGCAGTGAGCGAATACTCTGGGCCAGGGCCGCAGAGGACGTCTGGGCGGACATTTCAAAAACATGGAGCCGTCGCGATAGCGTATCGGACAGGTGCTTTAGGGCTTGGTTTTCCAGTGCGAGCTCCTCCATGGTCTTGCCGTTGACTTTGGCCTCGTCGCCAGCGGCACCGCGCCGATTGAACCGGCCAGGTCCAGCACTCTCGCGTGCCCTGTGCGGGAGGATTCTGCTCTGGGCATCGACGAAGTCGTCTTCCGATATGTTGGATAAATTCGAGGTCTGTCGGTGATGTCGCAGCCCGCGAGCCTCTTCGCGTTCGGCCCGATTCATGATGTCTGCGTAGGATATGGTGCCGCCGGTGGTCGGAACCACGTAGAACGATTCCGACGGATTGTGGGACGGGCTGCCCGTTCCCGAAACCGCCCGTAGAGCTGCACGTGAAATCAGCTGCGAATAGTCAATCGATGGCGCTGCAAGTGTTGCGCGTGTCGGCGCCCTGGGAGTCTTGGGTGAAGCTTGCGCGGGGGCAGCGGGCGGTTTGGCCGAGGGGGACGCCGCAGTGGTTAGTGGAAGTCCTGCAAATGCTAGCGGGGCGCTGAGTTTCGATATCAGATTCTCAAAAGTGGCATAGAATTGCTGGAAGGGCGCATCTGAGATTTGTCCTTCTCCTTCCTCGCCGGCATCTGGCCCCGCTGCTTCGGACTGCACTGGTGGCGCCCAGGAAGGTCGCGATTGCTTGGACATTGACGAAAGAGCATCATTGCTGTTGTCTATGCTTTGTTTTGATACAGGCTTTGCTTTGGACTCTTCTTGCGCATTGTGTCCGTCTGCATGTTGGTTGGACACCTGTGGCAAGATGGGTGTCGGCCGTTTCTGACGGCCCCTTGGAGGGATTCCTCTGGCGGAAGCCAGATTGCTTACAATGGAGGAGGACAGGTCGCGTGCGCTGGGTCGCAATCCTTTGGGCAGTTTTGGAGGATGGGATGTCGTCTCCGGTGACGGCGGCCTCTCCGGCGCTTCAGATTGCTTCTGCTTCGGTGGTGACGGCGCGGTCACAGGAGTGGGTGTGGGCGCAGGTCCTGTTGGCGCTGGTTGGGGTGCATCTCCGCCAGCCGGTCTTTCATGGCTCGATCTCAATATCTGTCCCAGTCTCTTGTGATGTTGTTCAAGCAGATTCAGTATTCGCACGGCCTCCAGATCCGATGTACTTTGGGCTGCGCTTGCAAATTCGGCCGCTGCCAAATCATGCTCCTCGCTCGCAGCGACGGGGTTGGAGCGTCTAGTTTCAAGGGCCGCATTTCGAGCATGCGTATGCGCCTGGAAGCGGGGCTGGTTAGCCACGCGATATTTCCTGCCATTCACAAATGGTGCTTACGAGAGTCAGAGGTGCGGTCTCCATCTGAGAATGATGGTCGACTTGGTGTGACCGGACCTCAGACGCTCAGTGATTGATGATGCGAATCGGCCGTGACCGTCTTGCGGCTTTCTTTAAGAGTGGAGTGCAGTTCAAGTTCATCAAAAGAGCTGCACAGCGTTGCGATTGTCAAGTGGTTCGTTTCCCAGTCATGGTGCGCCCGTGAAACGAAGACGAGGCTGAGGTTGACGCAGTTCGGAGATGATGGTGATCGTTATCCGAGCGGTGGTGGAGTGCCTCCAGTCTAAGGAGCCCGCCGCAGGGTTTATTTAGGCTGCCGGGGACTAGGGGCCTAAGGAGCCCCGAACGTTCCAGCGGGTCAATGAAGCTGTCCTTTATCTAGTAGGAGATGCGAGGAACAGCTTGAACGCTATTGGCTTCGAACTGCAACCGCGTTTTATTGGAGGCGTATCACAGACTTCCAGGCAGCAATAATGAGGGCGAGTCGGCATCACCATGCATTCAAGGTTGCTATGTCCTCGATTTATTAGGTACGTACTGTTGACCTACTACTAGTACACAGCTATTGTCTAAGGTACCTTAAGGTACCTAGGTACTAGTATACTACGTAGTCCGGTCTGAGCACCGCAACACAGGCAGCGGCGCTATATAGACTCCTCTGGACTGCTGTCCACTTCATATTGGGACAGACACGGAAACACATGATTAGGTACTAGTGCTATTATAACCGCGTGCCAGTGGAGCAACCCCAACGTCCCCAATCAGATCGTGAGTGCCACCCCCAGAGTAGGCTCCCTAGGCTCTCTAGGCTAGAAATCTGAACCCCCTCTTGCCTAAAGGTGCCCTGAGAGCGCGCGGATAAGGACCCAACTAACAACGGCGCGCCCCCTACGCCTGCCCTCAGTGCCTAGATCATCCCTAAGACTAACTCGGATCTTAGCTGTCAGCCTGTCCGTCATCACTCAGCTCTGACCGTCATTATTATTTTGTTGGTAAGGATTTGCCCTAGGCCTCCTTAGCCCATGCTCCTCCTCCACCTTTGCACCGCAGTGCGCAACTTCTTACGTGCTGCACTGCACTGCACCTCGTCTCATTCCCTCTCGCAACATCGCCCTTTTCCCTGTTTCCCCTTCACGCCGTCTCGTACAATCCCTTCTTGCAGTCGTTATATCATCCTTATAATCTACCACTCATTCGACGCTTGCCTTTGACATCTCCTTCCATGCCTCTCCTTCTGCCGTAACCCTTATGCCACGCCCTCCAATGCCTGCGTGACATTACCTTGTCCATTGGCAGGTTGATTCCCAAACAATCAGCATAAACACAATACGACACGACATCTACACCGACTCTTCTCCCTCTCTCTGGCAGCCTGCCGTGGATGACCGCGATCTCTGTTCAGTCCTCGCCTCATGTCGCTCCTACCATGACCGAGCTCTCGCCTCCACTTCGGGGCCTCAAAAAAGTACTCTCCAACCGAAGGCCTTCGTCAGACGTTCCAGGTGATGAGACCTTTCAATCACTACGGACCGACTCCATTGGCTCCCTGAGTATCGAGAAATCTCCCACAAGACAGAGCGCGCGTTCTGTTAGTCAAGATGGCAGCAGCAAATCTGGAGGCAGTAGCATGCGTAAGCTGCTGCCTGGACACAGCAAGCGAAAGAGAAGAAAGCTTCGTGAGGAAGAGTTGAAAGCAGCCGTCGATCAACTTGAGAGGGGTCGTGCTGATTCCGTTCTGAGCGTCGCAACAACTCCTCCAGATGCATTGAGCAGGAGAGCCAGCAGTCTCGCGCCCGAAGGTGACACCACTCTTCTCACAGACGACTCTGAAGTGGAAACACCACCTTTGATATCACGGGACTCTCATGCTGGTTATCTGACGATCTCGTCTCCCTTGGTCTCAAATGCGGCCGCTCGAAGTGATGACGAGCCCACTCGAAATCCTTCCCCAACGCGTTCGCTTGGGAACATACCGGTGCTGGTGGAGCCTGGTCAGACCGCTCCATCTCCATCACCTAGAAGCCCACCTGAGCCTGGACCAAATCCCGCTCCGCTCTCAGCAAACTTGCTTGACCGGGCAGACACACATGAATCAGTCCCTGACTCTGACAGTGATGGCAAATATCGTGGCGTCTCACCTGCCAGGCGCTTCAAAGACGTCTTCGGCAAGACTAGCAGGGACGCTACGAACAACTCGGGGAGAGTATCGACCGACTTAACCAGTGGTACAACCGGTTCAAAGAGCAGCCACAGCCTGGTCACGGACACCAGCACTCTAGCGGAGTCAGGCACTCAACGGACTCCTTCCACGGTCTCAGCCCTTCAGCATCGGCCCCAAAACAATTCCATGCCAAATCTGGAGAACATCATGCGACCATTGACACCTCCTGCCTCTACCATCTCCACACCGGTAACTACGGTCACGCCGCCTACTCCCACCGACACGCGGTTTGATGTTAGACAAGACGCTCCACAGCCAGACAAACCGGTCTCTAAACCCAAAGATGAGGCATCTGGCATCGTGGTCAGCCCTTCAGGAAACATGATATCTCATCGCCGAATCCGGTCCACCTCGTCTATAACACACCAGCCAAGTAAACTATCCACATCCATGACTGCGCCCTTGACCCCAACGATGGAGGAGGGCAAGTCATCACCTGGCAGCGCAACTGGGAACAGAATACCAAGTGGAGGCTTATTCTCCTCTTGGGTGTCTGCGGCTCAAACGGCAGCAACCACCATTACCAGCCTGACTGGCCAGAATCGGGCTCGGTCAGGTACTAACGCTTCTGAACCTTCGATCAAATCAAAGCCTGCCGAGCAAGCCATCAAGGAGGAAGATGAAGATGAAGATAAAGGGGAAGTCCCAGAACCAGAAGCTCCGCGCAAACAATTAGCCATCGAGACCATGGGCACGGGAGATCTCAATTTTGAGCACCTGGGCTTAGAGACTGCCGACAACAATGTACCCAGTACCAGACCTGGACTGACGGAACTGCGAAAGGACTCGACATTGCAACGAGATGAGGCATCTGCCAAGGTGGAGGATTTGCTTGCAAAGCGGGCTGTTTCAGCCGCCTACGAAACCCTGTCCGAGAGTGCAAGCACTGTTCCAGAAATTACCGACCCCGTGGGTATGGGGAGGTCTTCGCAGCCATTTCCGGGCATCCTCACCGATGAAAGGATACCTCGCAATGGCAGTGTTGGCGAAAGTGACGGCACCACGATCAAAAGGAGCAATAGTGTTCGCAGCAAACTTGGGAAAAGACGGTCCCGCGGCTCTTCGGTAGCAACAGGGCAATCCGCCATTGGCGCCATTATAGGTGCAAGTGCCGCAGCGTTGGCCAATCCAGCCAAAGCGCCCCGTCTGCCAGGTTTTACGCTGGCGCCCAAGCCGCGGAATCGCAGCTTCCACCAACAATTCCGCAGCGTACCAGAGGACGACAATCTCATCGAAGACTACAGCTGCGCTCTGCAAAAAGAGATCTTACTGGCAGGGCGACTCTACATCTCAGAAGGGCATATCTGCTTCTTCAGCAACATCCTTGGCTGGGTGACCACCGTGGTGATCTCTTTCGAAGAAGTGGTCAGCATAGAGCGCGAGAACACGGCAGTGGTGTTTCAGAATGCCATCGCCGTCCAAACACTTCACGCTCGTCACACCTTTCGGAGTCTGATATACCGTGAACAGACTTATGATCTTCTCATTGGAATATGGCGAGTTAGTCATCCAGCGAGTTTCCAGAAGAGCGTGAACGGCAAACAGCTGGCTGCTGAAGAGGCTGCTGGCGCCGCAGCGCCCATCGCCGACAATGCTGCCAGCGAGCAACCCAGCGATGGGAGCACGACCGACGAGACAGACTCGGAAGGAGACGACGATAGCGCGGCCAGTTTCCTAGACAGCAGCGCCAGTCATGCCGGCAGTGAGGACGCAGATGGGAAGATGGTGTCAAGGAAGCCTTTGGGCATGAATGCAAGTGCTGTAGCACAAACTGCCGGTATGTTAGCAGGTACTGCCAGTGACGTCCCACCTGGTCTTGCTGCTCAGGCAGGAGTTCCGGAGGCAGCCAAGGATTACCCAGGACCTGCGACTCACCCCCCAACTGAGTGTACGGACAGCGCTACGCATTACGACAAGATCCTGAAAGATGAAGTTATCCCTGCTCCGCTGGGCAAGATCTACTCTTTGTTATATGGTCCCGAATCAGGCTTTTTTGTCCGAAAATTTCTAGCAGACGATGGCAAGTGCACGGATATTGTACTCGATGATGACAAAAAGGGACTGAGTAACGACATCAAAAGCAGACAGTACACATACATCAAGCCGCTAGGAGGAAGTATTGGACCGAAATCAACCAAGTGTATTACAACTGAAAACCTGGATTTCTTCGATCTCGAGAAAGCCGTCAGTGTCACATGCACCACGTTGACGCCGGATGTGCCCAGCGGCAATGCTTTCAGCACCAAGACTCGATATTGTCTGACATGGGCCCCGGGCAACTCAACCAGATTCCAGGTGAATTGCACAATCGAGTGGACGGCGAAATCTTGGCTGAAAGGGCCCATCGAGAAGGGTGCAAATGATGGGCAACAGCAGTACGGTGATAGTCTGGTCCGGATCCTCAAAAGTGCTGTCATGGGTCGCGCTAGAGGGACGACCAATGCCAGCAAATTATCAAAGCCGGTGAAGAAGAAGCGCAAGAGCGATAAGAAGTCCAAAGAGGTCGAGGTCGGGCAAGACAAGAAGAAGGCTGAAGACTGGGGTGCTTGGGACTTTTTGAGAGGCCCGTTGCAGCCGGCGATTTCAATTCTACGGCCGGTGATGAAGATGGAGGTTCTTGTGGCGATCTTGTCGGTCACGGTCTTGATGATGTTGATGCGGCGTGAACCGCCAGGAAGAGCGGTCATGAGCCCACGTGCAGGTCTGTCGCATGTGGAGCGACTCGCAGCTTACGACACTCTCTGGGCAAGAGAGCAAGACGAGTTCTGGGACTGGCTTGAAGCTCGTGCCGGCGTGGACACAGTGTTACTACGGGGCCAGTCCGCCTCACAGCAGTCGACAGTCAATGAGGGAACTGCTGACCCTATCACGCAGAGGAAGAAGCAGCGCCAGCGGGGGAAGGTCTTGAAGGGGGCCAAGAAGGATGTCGAAACCAAGATACGAGAAGAGAAGATCAGCCACCGCGAAATGGAAGACGCCATCAAGATCACGCGTGAGAGACTGCAGGTGTTGGAGGATGTCATGGGGAAGGAGAAGAAGAGGCAGAGCTAGGCTGACGTGGACGGTAGTGACAAAGGACGGTAAAGAAGCAAGTCGAAGTTGTTTGTGAGCGTTGTTGCTGGGGCCTCGTTAGCGTGAGGGTCAAAGGGAACAGGACTGAGCCACCAAGAATGGCTTGAGGGAAGCGAACCGGGCCGTTTGACTCATGGTTTCATTCGATCAAATAGCTGCCGGCGCCGTTGGACACAGCAAGGGTTCTAGTCCGATCCTAGGGTACGCATGTCAGAACCTTAAGTGTGTCTGTTGAGAAGTCATGAGTATGAAATATCAATGTTTTACGAAGAAAACATTCCATGTTGGATGAGATACTGCTTAGCCATTGTAGTAGCCACACAGACTTAACAGCGAACAGGTCAATCGCAGCAGAGATAGACCATTCGTAATCAAAGCTGGAATTTCGTTCTCGTCTTCTCCATTTTCGCCTTCCATTCCCAATCTTGACCACTGCGGCGTTGAATGCCTTTATCAACACGTCTCAATTTCAACGTCATCCGGGGTCCCAACTCCTGCAGTCCAGCCCGGATGCCCTCGACGCCCTTGACCTCCTTGCCATCAGGGCCGACGACCGACTTTTCGGTCTCACGCTTCTCGCGGAAGATGTATCGGTGGCGGCGGACAAAGATATAGTCACGCTGGTTGTGCAGGGTCAGGACCTGCCGGCCCTGCAGCTCGGGCGTTGCAGGGAACAGCGAGCGAAACAAATGAGCGGTCAACAAGCCCAGCGGAGTGGTGAAGTTGTTCAAGATCAGTTCGGGCATGTGTCCCGTCGCACGGCCGTGGCCGGGGATAGCCTTGCCCGTGTACCAGTTCGAAATGGAGAAGTGGAAAGTTGGCCCCTCGGGCAAATGCACGATGGTCATGCCCGACGGTTTCTTCAGGTCCTCCTCCAGCACGATCACCGCCGTGTAGCCGTGGTTATGGGCGAACGAGGAGATCTCGCGCACCGAGAATTTGTAGCCGTACCGGTGCGACGAGCGGCGGATGTATTTGGAGTTGGGGAACAAGGATGTCAGAATCGCCGCTTCATCGTGGAGGGTGGAGTTGATGGACGTCGTGATCAAGATCTTCGGCTCAGGCGGTGGAGGAGCGTCGGGGGGAAGGAACAGCGTCGGGAATTTCGCAGCCAGTGCGGCGGGTGCGAGAGAGAGGTTTGTCGATGCCGTGGACCGGGTGGGCGACGGTGTGCGATCGTGCTGCTGTTGTATTCGTTGTGTTCGAGAAGAATGGCGTAGGATCTGGGATTTCGAGGGTAGAGGGTCGTGTGCGGACTCGTCGAGTTCATCTGGTTCCAGGTCTGATTCGTCTTTGTCGCCTTCGCTCTCGCTTTCGTCTAGCATGGAGTCGTTGTCCTCGTCGTCATCAGTTTCTTTCTTCTCATCCTCCTCTACATCTGCCAGTCCTTCTAATTCAAGCCGCTGCTCCTCGGCCAGCCTTCTCCGTTTTGTCCTCTCCACGTCATAGGCCAATCCTAGACCACCGTCATCCGGCTCGTCTGCAACTTCATCGTAGACTCGTTTCTTGTCCAAAGTCACGGGGACGTTGCGCCGTAATCGCTCTTCTCGTAGTTTCGGGTTCTTGGCCTCCTGCTTTTTGCGGCTGAACCGCTCGGCTCTTTTCAAGGCATCCCGCGCACGTTTCTGCTTGACGTGCAGGTCCTGTCGTTTTTGCTTGTTGGAGGTTCGGAATGGGAGGGCCGCTTTATCGGACAGTCTTGTCGTTCGGGACGGCATGGCTGCAGATGCAGATGCAATATAGGTATGTTATCGTTGACACAGAGAATACATGCACTGAAGATGTTTAAAGTAGCCCTTCAATGGTACGGGGTTGATAGTGGTGAGAAACTTGTCAAGGGCCTGCAGACAGACAATGCAACTCTCGCTGTATTGCGGGCAGAAAAAAGTTTTGGGCGCGGAGGCAGCGATGGAGGTTTGGCCGATCCTCCGCGCGCCCAATCGATTGATTTGATTGAACGACACTGCAGACAAGGCTCCCGTAGTACTTCGATTGTGGCTGGTGCGACAACGACTTAGTCAGCCAGTTATTGTGGCTGTGTGCCTGTAGCAAGTGCTTCCAGTCAACGAACCTCAACTGGTGCTAATTCCCTACCTAGACAAATTTTGTGTGACTCCAAACCCTCACGAGGTATTGAATCATCACCGCCTGACTGATACTTCGAGTCATTGTCCGGTCTGACTCTGACCTTCCGGGAGTTCTTCCCAGGCCATTCTTCGTTTCGTTTATGCGCGCTCCGACTCTAGGTTTCAAAGCGACGACCTGCCACTTTTCGCAGTTTGCGAGATCTTTCACCACCACTACCTCTCTACTTAGGGTCCAACCCGCCAAAATCGACCCCAAGATGGCGACCAGCACCACCAAGACCGGGCAGCCGCTCGACAGGGCCCAGCTCGAACCGGTCCTACGGCGAAGAATGTTCTACACCCCATCCTTCGAGATCTACGGCGGAGAACGTGGTCTCTATGACTATGGGCCGCCAGGGTGTGCCCTTCAGGCCAACGTGGTGGATCTTTGGAGAAAACACTTCGTTCTCGAAGAGGATATGCTGGAGGTCGACTGCACCATGTTGACACCTGAAGCCGTCCTCAAGACCAGCGGCCACGTGGACAAGTTTGCCGACTGGATGTGCAAAGATCCCAAGAGCGGGGAGATTTTCCGTGCAGACCATTTGGTCGAGCAGGTCCTGGAGGCCAGATTGAAGGCGGACAAGGACGCTCGTGGCCAGACGATCGTGGTCGACGAGGCCAAGGAGGCAAGGAAAAAGAAGAAGATCAAGGACACCAAGATCGAGAAGCTCGACGATGCAGTCGTGCAGGAGTATGAAGAGACTCTGGCAAAGATCGACAACTATGGAGGCGACGAGCTCGGTGAATTGATCAAGAAATTCGACATCAAAGGTCCCACCACTGGTGCAGAACTGGATCCTCCTAGGGCCTTCAACCTCATGTTCCAGACCCAGATCGGGCCGAGCGCCGAGAAACCAAATGGCTACCTCCGTCCAGAGACCGCCCAGGGCCAGTTTCTGAACTTCCAGAAACTGCTCGAATTCAACCAACAGTCCATGCCCTTCGCCTCGGCTTCCATTGGAAAATCGTTCCGAAATGAAATTTCTCCGCGGTCTGGGCTTCTCCGGGTTCGAGAATTTTTAATGGCCGAGATCGAACACTTCGTCGACCCTGAGGGTGGGAAGAAACACCCACGCTTCGAGGATGTGAAGGACGTCAAGTTGACTCTTTTGAACCGAAAGACTCAGCTTGCAGGCAGCACTAAGCCTGATGTCTTGACCATTGGCGAGGCTGTATCCACCGGCATTGTCGACAATGAGACGCTTGGGTACTTCATGGTCCGGATCCAGGACTTTCTGCTCAAGCTCGGAATCGACCACTCCAAACTGCGCTTCAGGCAACATATGGCGAACGAAATGGCCCATTATGCGGCGGACTGTTGGGACGCCGAACTATTCACCACCTATGGATGGATTGAGTGTGTTGGGTGTGCGGACCGGAGTGCCTACGACTTGACCGTCCACGCCAACAAGACCGGAGCACCGCTTGTGGTGCGCGAAACGCGAGCCGAGCCACTGGTGATTGAAGAGTACCAGATCGATCTAGAGCGCAAGAAGCTAGGCCCCAAGTTTCGCAAGGACGCCAAAAGCGTCGAGGCCGCCGTGGATGCGCTTTCGCAGGAGCTGCGCGAGAAGTTGTCGCTTGAACTTGAAAAGACCGGCAAGATCGAAGTCCAAACACCCGGCGTCGGAAGCGGCACGACAGAACTCGACAAAGACCTGATCAAGATCGAGAAGAGAAAACGAACCGAGCATGTACGGGAATATACGCCCAACGTCATCGAGCCGTCCTTTGGTATCGGCCGCATTCTGTACAGTTTGATGGAACATGTCTACTGGACCCGCGAAGGCGACGGAGCGCGTGCCGTGCTGTCGTTCCCTCCGTCCGTCGCGCCCACAAAGGTCCTGTTGGTGCCGCTCTCCAGCCATCAGGACTTCAAACCGTTCATCAAGAAGTTGACGACCCGTCTGCGCCGGATTGGGGTGTCCAACAAGGTCGATGACTCTTCAGCCAGCATTGGCAAACGCTATGCTCGCAACGACGAGCTCGGCACGCCTTTCGGCATCACCATCGACTTCCAGACCGTCAAGGACGGCTCCTTGACTCTTCGGGAACGAGACTCCACGAAGCAAGTGCGCGCCAGTGAAGATGACATCATCGCGGCTGTCAAGGCATTGGTTGATGGAGAAGAAACCTGGGAGGATATTTCGAAGAGACTGCCTCTCTTCGAGGGACAAGACCTTGACTAGGACACTATGACATCGTCACGGCAACCAGAGCGGACAAGAGTCGAAATGGACATGGTGACAAGAGAAGGAACAAGAGCTGGATCAGACTCGATCTCGAGAAGAGTCTACCGGCGCCTGTGCTAGACGAAAGGTCCAGAAGGGAAGAGTGCGAGAAACAGCTGGATGATCTAGCTTTTGTTTGGTGTTTGGTGCATTTCAAAAGATACCCGACCCTTTGATGGTGCGATCTCTCTTTACCGCCGAACAAGGCGAGATGATGGCACCTCGGGAGATGATAGTCAGAGCACCGTGGCGGGAAATCGCTGGGTTATGTACTCCAATGAACAAGCGTCAATGTATAAGAAATGAAGAAGATGTGTATGTGTATGACAAACAATCAAAACTAATGGTTGTAACAGCCTATAACGGCCAGACCTAGGCCACCTTTGATGGGCGTAGTCGAGAATCGCGGAGACTGGAAACTGGAAACTGGAAGTGGCCGCAGAATTGCATATCGCACACTCTATGCTTCGCCGTTTGTATGTTTACTGAGGCCGCATTCATCCAACATCCAACACTCTTCGGGCTTCACATGTTCAGGACTTCCACTCCGTGCCATGCAATGCAATCCATTGAAGTCTTCGCCTCCTAATCTAAACACAAAAGCTCCTAATTCTGCTTCCATTCACTAGTTTCTGTACGGCCACTGTCCCTAATAGCGTGGACTTGTTCCATGCCGACCTCACGCCCCCAAGCCGACCTCTCTCCCTCAGCTGCGGCATTCATTCCCTCCACCTCCAACCCTGTAGCGTCGGGATCTGTACGAAGGAACCTGTTCTCAGCGCATCTGTCAAGACGGCCAGCATCTTCTTCACGACCTCATTCGCAGAACAGCTCCCAAAGCCAGTCCAATCCGCAACCAGCCGCGCCACGAACGACTCGAGACCGACAACAACAACAGCAACAGCAACATATCCCGATCCAGACTCACGCCCATGCACGTAACTACGACGACCAACACCAGCACCAGCATCCACATGCCCTTCCCCAAGTACGAACGCACCAGCGGTCCGTCTCGACTCCCTCGCTGTCCCCATCTCCCCCGCGACTGTCACCGTCGAGCCATGTCTCTCCTGAACCGGCGGCGTTCATGTCTGGCTACCACCAGCACCAGTCGCCGCCATATCCGCAACTACAGACTCAACAACAGCATCACGCCCTCCCGCCCTCGGCGAGCCACCGGGCATTCTTGACCGAGGGCTACGATCCGACCATTTCACCCAACCGGCCTCTCAGCCCGCGATCCTCTGCGACACTGTTCCCGAACTCGTCGATCATAGCCCTGAACCCGGTCACGGGCAGACCAGTCTTACATCGAATCCCCAAACTCCCTGGACGACTGCGGCTCTCTGACTCGGACGACGGGCAAGATGCAGGCGAAGACGAAGACGAAGACTTAGACCTCGACGACGCAGACCATTACATCGACGAAGACGAGGCCGTCGCACAGGCGTATCGACGAGGACGCCGAGCCGATCCCGTCGCATGGAGACATAATACGTACGGCCACGCTTCTTCGGTTGCTGCCGCTGCTGCTGGAAATGACCGAGACCACGTCCAAGCGGCCGCCGCCGTGACTGCCGAAGCAGACGCAGAGGCCGATGAAGAACGTCGCGACCGCGAGCGCATCGAGAGGTTACTGAGGGAGATGATGGCCAGACAACGCGCCCGCGCGCAGAGCAAGAGTACCTCCGTCCCCACCGGTCCCGGTGGCGACGCGACTTCCTCGCGCGGCAGTCAGTTGAATTTGAATTCTAATTCTCATTCTCATTTAAGAGGAGGACGGCGCAGGAGGAGAGACATGGGTACGAATCATGATAATAATCGACTACAGATGCAGCGGGGGCAAGATACGGGAATGGACCACGCCGTCGAATCGATCGATTACTTCGACGTCGACCATGATCATGACCATGACCATGATGACAACGACAGCAGCAGCAACAACAACGCTAACATTGGCCCCAGCTACGGCGAGAGACGGCGAGATTCCGAAGCCGAAGCCGAGCGCGAAGAACTCATGGGGTTGATCGTGGGCAGTCTACGACGAGAAATCGCCCGAGCGGATGAAGAGGCCTGGATGTTTGGCGAACAATCGACAATGGGCGCTGGAGCCGGGAGGGTCGAGATCGGAGTCTACGACTGAGCCATATCCAGCTCGATCCTAATCAGAGGGGTCTCTGACATGTACAAAGGGAGCTGGCTGTGCTACACACTCTTGAACACAAGTCTGATTGGAGTGGGACATTCAAAAGCCATTTGGATCCAAGTGCCCTGGTGGTCGTTGCCGGACGACATCACGCTTTGGACACGCTTTGTTCTCGTCATTGTGTGACACTAGCATCCCACACGAACTATTCTTGTCAGGGAATGAACGACTGCTTTTTTTTTTTCAAGCACCCCGAACCTCCCTTGTTAAGTTGATGCAGCAACACATTTTGAACTCACGAGACTGCTGGGCCAACTCCTGTGTGACGATGGAAGGTCTGGACCAATCCCCCAAGGCAACACGGGGTGGGGAGAGAACAGTTAGTGTCAGCTGCGTGCATTGATGCGCCACAAGATCACAGGTCCAAAAAGCAACCTGACCGAGAAAAGAGGGGGCCTTTGAAAATTCATCACGAGCGAAATGCCGAGTGGAATGCCGAGGCTCCAGACCATGAAATGGAACGAGATGGATGAATTGGACGACGTTCGCTTCACGGTCGAGAGACCAAGTAGAAAGGGTCGCTCTCCTTGAGATAATGCCCTGGGGAAAAGCAAGAAGTAATGACAACAAGAGTACTAAAACACCAATGAAGAGCATGAGCATGAGCATGATGGCCACAGGGCGGGTTGAAGACCCAAAGATACAGTAATCATAAACCTATTCCATCGCTGATGTTCGCTGAAAACGTAAACTACGCAAACTGCCCGTCATGTCAACCCGCCAAACACGTCAAGCCAACAAAGCGAACCCGAAGGTGAAACACGGATCACTCAAAGAAAGCCCGCGACCTGAAAGGGAATGTCCTTCTGCAAATCTTCCAAGCCAAAGCCAAGGCAAAGCAGACCGGACGGCATGCGGCATGCTACGACAATGATCAATCCAGATCCATGGTCGGCGGCTTCTCGATCTCCTTCTTAGCCGGAGCCGGAGTCAGCTTGGGCGTGCCTTTCGCGCCAGCACCAGCACTGCCACCTCCACCTCCACCGAAAAGCATACTGCCCATCATATCGAACAAGGGATTCCCACCCTGGCGAGGAATCCTGATGCCGAACCAGATCTCACCGATGTTGGCCAGCGCGTCGCTCCACAGACCCTCTGTGTCTTTGAGATGCGGGGCGAAGTACTTGGCGAGCTGGCGGAACAGGGAGGCGTCGCCCTTCTGCGCGGCCAGCAGGAGCAGGGCCAGGAAATTGAGCAGCGGGATGGACGGGAAGATGCGCAGGCTGAGGCCGGACTTGCTGGATTCCAGGGGCTGCGACATGGCCAGCAGGGCCGGGTTGGACGCGGTTAGCAGCGAGGTGAAGGTGGCGAGGGCGGCGTTGGCGGACGCGAGGTTGCCGACCACCAGGTACGGCAGGACAGAGCGGGAGGCGTAGATGGGCGCCAGGTGCGGCTGGTCCAGTGTGTACCATGTGTAATGTAGCGACGCGAGGATTGGAGCGGACTCGGGGGTGCCGAGGATCAAGTGTCGTTCTGCGTCGTAGACTTGTCCTTCTGAAGACCCCAAACTTGTTAGTACTAATAAAGGAGAGAAGATTCAAGTAAAACATACCTTCAGCATAAACCCGTCCAGCCTCATGATGAATCTCCCCATCCCCCCTCTCCACGTCCCCAAACCTACCAGACCACGCGACGACTTCATTAACAAATCTCTTCCGAGTGGGCTCGCCGCGCGGAAACGCACGCAGGATGTCGATCAGCCGCCTCTTGTTCTCCGCAGTACACTCCCACTCGCCCTTGACGTAGACGTCGTTCAACAGCATGAGCGCCAGGTCTCCGCCGGAGCCGCCCTGGCCGGCGCGCAGAAGGAGCAGGGCGCCATTGTACAGCACGTCGCAGGCGGACGGGTAGTCGCCGGCCTTGAGGTAGCGGGCGGTGATGACGCGGAGTTGTTGGTGTGCTTCGTAGAAGTTGCCTTCTGCGATTCTAGAAACAAAAGAGAAGTTAGTATTGGTCGATCGGATCGAAATGTTTCTGTATCTGGACGGATCTGGGGTATACTAGTACTTACTTCTCCTTTTGGCGGGCTAGAGTCTTTGCGATTTTGCCGGACATGATGTTGATAACCGGTGAAGGTTAGGTGTGTATGTATCCCTAAGGCGTAGGTAGAAGTTGTTATAGAGTTGTAGGATCGCAGTCGTAGGATCGCAGTCGTAGGATCGCAGTCGTAGGATCGCAGTCGTAGGATCGACTGTAGAGGAACACACCGTGTGTCTGTCTCTCTGTCCGTCTGTCCGTCTGTCCGTCTGATGTCAAGAGTGGTGGAGGTGGAATACTAGTACTGGCCTCAGACACTTGAGGTATCAGTACTACTTTGGGTCTACTGGTAGGCAGACAGTTCAGTACCAAAGTAAGGTAGGTAATGTAGGTAGTAGTAGTCAGATCCAGATCCAGATCCTGAATTGCGAGCCTGAACTGAAACTGAACTGCACCGCAGTGCCACTGCAGGCGACGTCATTATTCAGGTTCTTGGGCCAAATGTCCATCGCATGAATCGTCGAACTTTGAAGTGCAATCAATGATTGAATTCCCACGGTCTTGGCATGTTTCGACTCCTTTACTCGCCTCAGCCTTGCGATCGACATATACATACAATACGCAATACATCAGGTAGGTAGATGCCATGACCTGCCTCGAATCATCTATTCGATCCTACCTTGCCGGCATGTATAATATCGTGTATATGCTCTTATGTATGCGGTTCAGAATGGGAAAAATGCCCACGCTGGGAGGGAGCATGTTCAGCCCCATCCATCATCCCATCGAGAGAGATCCATCACCACCACCACCACAAATCAATCGTCTCTGCTCTTGCTCCCTTGCCATGCTGGCTGAAGTTGAGAGTTGACTGACTCAAAGTGATAAGTGATATCATGGAATCAATACATCAATATATCAACTTCCTCAATCCTCAATCCTCAATCCATCTCCTCTCGGCGAGATGAATCCGTTGTAATGCCTTGTAATGCAAAAAGGTCGTGTTCCCGAGTGTATCAAAAAAGAAGTCAAAACTCCTTGGGCCATGCACACACGCTGCAAAGTTGTAATCAAGGATGAAATCACACAAGCTTGGCTCTCCAAGAGAGAGAGAAAAGAAGGCCCCCAATTGAAACCCCCTTTCCATTCGAGCCGGCCATCGTTATATTGACCACTGTTGTCATGATCCCTTTTCGTCTTCCTCCGCCATGCTTTCCAAGCCCCCTGGACTAGCACCAGGACCACTGCCGCTCGGAGTACTTCGAGTGGGTTTCGGGTTGCGAGAACCTGCTCCAGTCGGGCTTGGACTCGGACTCTTCTTGACCGACCCGCTGCGTACAAGTGTGGGAATCCTTTCCGAGGACGTCGACGTCGACGACCCCGTACTGTCCTTCTTGAGAGTCGGCGGAGGACGCGAGAACATGGCTTTCAACGCCGCCTTCGTTTTGGCCTTTTCTTCTTTTTCCTCGGCTGCCTTCTTAGCCGGATCGTCCAGGGCCTTTTCAGCCGCATATTGTTTCCACTTCCTCCATCCATCATAATCGATCAGCGCTTGCATACAGCCCCATTCGGTGACTTTGCGCTCCATCCAGACAAAGTTGACCGGCTGTATATTGTTAGCAACACCATCCAAATCCTACGGTACAGACATATGCTTACCTTCGTCAAAAAGTCGTTACATCCCGCCGCCAATGCCTCGTGCCTGTCGCTTTGTAGACTGCTGGCAGTCAACGCCACAATGATGACGGGACTTTTGAACAAGCTTCGGTCGGGCAACACATCCGCTTCTCCAACTGGACCCCCATTCTTCGCGGCCATCTTCGCACCCGCGTCTATGGGACTGCCGCCAAAGACCCCAATCCCATTGACGGCCTCGAGACGACGAATCTCCTTGGTCGCTTCGAGTCCGTTCATGACCGGAAGCTGGATATCCATCAACACCAAATGGAATCCGCCGGTCCTCCACATAGCCACGGCCTCCTTCCCGTTCATGGCCGACTTCCAGCGCACTTTTAACCGTTTCATGAACGCTTCAAGCAGTTTCAAGTTGATGACGTTGTCTTCGACGATCAGGACATTGATCGGTGGAACCGTGCCATCCAGCAACGCCGCCGCGGCAGGCTGCGAAGATGGCGGCGGATCACCGTTGCTGGCACGGCCGGCGAATGCATTCCTTTTCTTCTTCGACTTTTGTCCCGGATGTGGAGACGAGACTCGATTCGGGGGAGTAATGGATGATGGACCGTGGTCGCTGGAGCCTTGTGCAACAGGTGGTGTGGGCAGAGGAGGCGCCGACGGGGCGGTGCCATTCATCTGTGATTTAGACTCTACTGTGGTCAGTCAAACATCGCATCCTGAAGATGGGGAGCCATCCCATACCTATGACTTGTCCGTTCGGTTGAACCGTATGTAGGATGGTCGGGCTACTAGTATGTTGTCTGCCGTATTTGGGTCTTCCGTGTCTCCTCTGTCCATGCGATCCTGGGCTGGGCAAAGGCGGCAGCTGACCCGTGGTCAAGACCGACATTGCATGAGGAACGCCATTATGTTGGACTTGCGCAAGATGTGGAGAGTGAAGTGGCATGGGAGGGAAATATTCTCGAGCGGCATCGTCGGGTCGATATTGGTCTTGGTAGATGTAGGAAATCTGGCCACTCCCAGATCGGGGAGATGCTCGGGGTGTTCGACGGGCAGGGACCTCAATGATGAGGGCTTCGTCGACGCTCTGTCCGCCCGGATAGTATGCATCGAGAGTGACCCCAATCGGTTCTTCAGGCCCCAAGGCTCGCTCGGTGGTCACGACCTTGTTACTTTGTTCGCGGCTCACGATCTTCAAGATGATGTCGGGAGCATCGATGCTGCGACCGAGGGAGTTGGCATATTTGCGCAGGATGACATCGCGGACATTGTCCACCAAGTCATCTTCGGCCACTTCGACTCTTGTAGGGGAGGCGCCGGGTCGCTTCACCCATATCTTTCTCTGCATTGCTTCGGAACTATCATATCGGGAGCATGGCAGGCTGGGGAGGGTTGGGACAGTCGGGGTGGAGGGTCGTTGGATGACGAGAAGGGGAGGGTCGGAAGCAATGGTTGCTGGACTAGGCGTGTCGGCCGTAGTCGAAAGCGAGGGAGAGGTTGACGTCGAGATTCCTGAAGAGGTGGTGGTAGGATCAAGGCCAGGGCCAGCAATTTCGCTGGGCTTGGAGGCTGTCAATGAAGTCGGGAGAGTGGCTGTAGCAGAAAGTCGCGAGCTGCTTCCGGTGGGTTCGATCGGTGGAAGAGGAATGGTCGATGGAGGTGTGGCTGGTGCGTCTGGAGGCTTGCAATCGGGCTGATCAACCGTCTTATTGGGCGGCGCCGGATCAAGAGGGTCGACAGAATCGGGGGTGGACTCGTTAGCATTGCGACTAACGGCCGTGACAGAGGTGGGAGCAGGAGTAATAGGCGTGGGTTCATTAGATTCCAGCTGGGAAGGCTCTCTGCTCCGGCTTCTTCTGAATCGACTATCCAGACTCCTTCTCTTCGAACCGGATTTCGCGCGACTTCGACGATGGATATTCAGGTTTGCTAGACTCGACAGTGTAGGAAGGCCAAATGACAATGACCCGGATGGAGACCTGCCGGGAATGCTGTCATCGTCGTCGGCCAACGCTGTTGATATGATTGTTGAGTCGGTCGTGGCAGTGGCGGCGGCGGCGGTGTTGTTGTTGGCGGCACTGGCGCTGAGACTGCGGAACAAGGGGAAATGCGGTCCTGTACGCGTTCTTGACAAGGGCATCCCGGATTATACTGGAGTGTTGTCGGGCCTGGAGAGGCAGCGTCTAGGGCTTAGGAGGCCACAGATCCCGGGCCAGAAGGGCTCTGAGGAAGGACATTGCCAATTGTGGTGGGAAAGGAAGGTATGTCTTGCAGGCGGAGGTCAAGGCAGAGCAGAGAGAAGGAATGGCTTAATAGACGGGAGGGGAGGCGAGGGGATGAGACGCAGCGGGATTGAATGAAGGTTAAAACAAGAGCCATGAATTACAAGTACTAGTAATTGATTGACTGATTGATTGATTGATTCATTCCTCTCGCGAGTCGACAGCGAAACTTGACTTTTGAGGTGGATGTGGATGTGGTGGAGGTGGAGGTGGAGGCGGAGGCGCATGCAGACAGATGGAGATGTTGATTCTGTACAGAGGACGGCAGAAAGAGCACCTAAGGGAGGTGTGCTTAGGCTCCTCGGTTGTTGATTTCTAGGTGCCTACAGCCTGTGAACTGCTTGCTTATAGGCGGCGCATGTACCTAGGGAACTTTATCCCGTGGATGTTCTAGGTACCAGCCTGTAGTACCGTAGTAATATTCCCCGCCTATTTCTTACCTAAGGTACCTTAGGTACTACCCATTGTTCGCTGCACGCTCCCCTACAGTCTGCAACCAGCGAGAGAGCTGACACGGCTTCTAACCATTGTTATCTATTACGACAGATGAGGTACTACTAGTAAGGTATATATCATCGAATATCCCAGTACCTAGTAGTGGTCAGTATCATCGGCGCATTATGGCTCACCTGCTCTATCAGGTAGTTTGCCTTTTGTCCTTCAAGGGGTTGTTATAGCTTCATTGGACTGTATGATAGATACCTGGTAGTTAGTTTTCGCCTCGATTGTACTTTGGTAGTAGGTCCTACCACGTATTATCGTTATCGTTATCGGTATCTGCCTACTAGGTACTTAGTGACTACACCTAACTACTACTTTTACATACCTCACAAACGTTTCCAGAACTCCCTTATTGCTTCACTCACAACTTGCTGGCATTGACCTACTACCTAGGTAGTAGCAGATAAGCAAAGACAAGGAACAAGAAGCACCAAACAAGTATGCTCCCTCAACACTCCCTAATGTATTAAATCCAAATCCTATCGACATGTCAACCCTTTGATTACTCAGTACTCCATGCAATCAGCAGGTTGGAATGTCCGCCTGCCATGGCTAGCTAGATAGCATCCCACACAACCAGCGAGTCTCCTTTCCTACCTAGGTAGACTCTCATGCTTGCCAGCAAAACAATGTCCCTCTCTGGTGCAGCGCCTCTAAATCCATGCGTGGCTTGCCGTTGATTCACCAAAGTATCATGCCAGATGATCCGGAAATGACAGTATATGCGCTGAACTGAACTCGAACCATAACATAATGACCCCCTGCCGTTCAGGGGCGTTCCGCCACCAACTCAATCGATAAACGCCAGTTCGCTTCGTCTCCCTGTTTGCCGGTCTGCTTGCCACTTGGCTTGCTTTGGTAGTCCGTCGTCCGCTAAATGGGGAATCTCGTGCTCGAATATAAAATGAAATGAAAGAATGCCACCCTAACCAGCCCTTCTCCACATAAATTCCCATGCTGATCGCCACCCGATCAAAGATCTCAGTAACAAATAACTTCGTGGTGGTTAGACGAGCCGCGCAAAGAGAAAACAGGACATCCTCGATGACAATCACTGAACCTCCTTGCGGTGTACGTGACCGTGGTCGAGGTCGAGGACTCCTTGGAGTGGTTGGGAATCACCGTCCGAGCATATAATCAGGATACATGCTGCCCACACCCTGTCCAACCGGTCCACTGCTGTGTGGTATCCCTCGCAAGCTAGACATGCTGCCATTGCCAACAGCGAATCCTTGATTCATGGGAGGAGGAGAACGGACGGCCCCATTGGTATTCGACATGGTCATATTCAAGCCTGGAGGCGCCAACAATCCTGGTGGAGGCCCATTGGCCGTCGAGAACCCTGCCGGCGTTGTACTGCCAAATCCGTTCATGCTCAAAGGCCCAGAAGTACTCAATGGTGTTGTAGGGGTTGCGCTTCCAGGCTGGCCTGCTCGAACGCCGAGAGGGTTCTTCGAAAAGCTCAGTCGAATACCTCCTTTGACACTGTTGTGAAGTTGCGCCCCGTACAGCTCATTTAGGGCCTTGGTTGCGAAAGAGATGTCCTCAAACTCGACAAAACACATGGGCCCATTATGCTTGGTTCGAAAACACAATCTCTTGTATCCTCTTTGTTTCGAAAAGATCGCTTTCAGCTCGTCTTCCGAAGTGTCCATGGGCAAGTTGCCCACATACAGCGTGTTACATGGCGGATTCTGATCCGCAGGGTTGGCCGGGGGATAGTTGTGCCGCAAGAACGGTTGTCCAGGAGGCGAAAATGAGCCGTTAGATCCCATGCTGGAAGGGAACTGCATCTGCGGAGTACGAGACTGAACCGCTGACCGGGGCGACGCATAGCTGCCAGATGGCCCGCTACCCATGTTCGTGTTCAGGGATAAAGCTGAAAACCCGGCAGTAGGAATACGTAGGTTGGCGGATGTCCTGCTTGTGGCCGTTGCAGCCGAGTTATGCATATATGCCAAAGGGTCTTTGAGCAACTCCCCAGTGTCGTCGTCTCCGCCATCTTCGTCAATCACTTTCTTGCCGCTGACACGAGAGCGGTCGGTTGCCGCACTGTGCACGGGAGAGTGAGAGTGAGGCGAGAAGATGGTTTGCAGCTGTGAGCTCGCATCCGATGACACCTGGTCGGGTGGCGAGCCTGTCAGCGGAGGAGATATCTTGTCCATGGACTGAAAAGTCCCATTGAATCGCGACGACTTCTGGGCGTGCGTGACTGGCGGCGAGATTGACTGTGCCATTTTCCGCCCTGCCATGGGGTCAATCGTGTTGCGCCGGGGCGTCGATGCCATGCTGGAGCCCGCTCTGACCTCCACAATCATTTTGGCCTGCCCAGCCGTGTTGGGTTTGCCATCAAGCATCGCCCGGGCTTCGGAGGCGCCGGTGATCGATCCGAATCGCGCAATGGCCGTTGCGAACCCAACGTCTTCTTCATACTCGTTAGGAATGATCTCCGTATCTTGGAGATCTTTCGCAAAAAGAAGCATCGTGCGAACAGCCTCAGCGGTGGTGTTGCGCGGAAGACGTCGCAGCAGAACAGTTGGGGAACCGACAAGAACCTCGTTTGCAATGGACATCCGGCGGTCGCCCATTCCGTCCTCGAAGCCTGCAGGGTGAGAGGGCATATTGTATGGATTCGACAGGGTCGTGTACAGCCTATTCGCCGCTGGACTGAGGGCGAGGGCACTCATGCTCTTTAGGCCAGGTTGAATGGAGGTTGAACTTGCTCCGACAAGTTAATGCCAAACAGCTTGGAGCGACCAGGCTGTTATTAATATCCCGAGGCGCTTCCGCCTAGTTTGTGCTTCCTTGTAGGATGAGGAAAGGGTATGTGTGTTGTGCCTGGGAGGAAGGGTAACCATCCACTGATCTAGGTTGCTCTAGCAGACAACAGCGGAATAAGAAGCGCCAGGTCATCAAAGACCATGTTCAGGGGCTCTTGAGGTCAGTGACTGGCGCTGGCTGGCTGCGAGGAAGGCTTCAAAATGATTCCGAGCGGGGACTTCGTCCTTGAAGGGTTCAACACAGCAACCCAGGTGATTCCCCGGGAGAATCGTCAAGATTGTTGTTGATTCAAGGGGAAGGCGCCAGGTGCCTTCGAAAGATCCTCGAGATGACGGGACCCACTAGTGCCTCGACTGTGCTTCAGTTGTCGCAAATGATTTTGGTGAAGCGCGAGGATGACCGTATCCGATGAGATGTAATGGATGGCTCGGGGAGTTGTTTGGCACGCAATGCGCATGTAGGTGAGCAATCTGATTGTGGGAAGTTGGGGGAGTGAGTGGGAGGAATGGGAGGGAACGATATCTGAGATCAGAGAGTCGAGAGGCTCCAGGAAGTTCAAATTCCCGGAGGTGGGATAGCGATTCAGCGAGACGGGATATTTTGGCGGCGACAAGTGCCCAGTCGATAGCAGCGATAAAGGTACACTAGGCCCGTGTTTGGCATTGAGCCAGGATGGTCAATCGTGCCAATCCGGTGCCGTGTGGCTTGCAGGGTAGGCCCGAGCACCAAGCTGGAGGCGCAATGTGGATAAGGTGAGCAGGGTGAGATACAAATCGCGATCGCGCGGCCGCCCGGATGGTGGAGAGTCGAACGGCCAGGGCTAAAACAGGTCGCAGGGTCAGCGGTCTGGCAGCCACAAGAGTCTTCCGACCCTGAGATTCGGCCTTCCTCGCCAACCCTCTGAGGTGTTGTACAGAGTAGGGCCAGCACAGAACCTTTAGTAAACGCGGAGGGATCAACGGTGGGTACGGCGGCCTACACCTTTGGGGTATGGGAATCAACGCCGGACTCGACGTGCCCGCTAGGGAGAGTGACAGAGGAATGGAGTCGAAGATGGCGCAAAGCCGTGAGGGGGAGTGCTGGCTGTACCTGGTTGCCGATATGCATGCAGCATCGGCGTGCCGTTGTCGGCCAGGGGTTGGATTGTATAAGGGAGGGGTGGGAAGTTGAGAATCCGGACTCGTCTCACCTAGTTCGACAGTCGAGTTCCAATCATGATATGATGATAACACGTAGTGCACGAACCTGCTCAACCTCTTCCGTTGAGATAGTGCTGAACACGGAGGAGAGGAAGCAAGTCGAGCGCCCAAAGTTCCTTTACGGCCACACGCACTAGAAGGGATATCCGCCGCTACCCATCGCAGAGGCGTGACTGAAAATGATGGCGGTGCCGCCGTCTGTTGGCTAATGATTGCATGTTGGACAGGCCGAGGACTGATTCTTCCTCGTGCGAGACGAGTGAGGATCATATCGAGCCCTCGAAAGAGCCGAGACTTAATTGTTGCTCCTCTGAACAAGGTGTAGCGCTAGAGCAGCTGGCCGAATGCCCATGATCGGATCGAAATGGTCAATTCAACTCATCGTCTGATGGATGTGTCCGTGGGGTTGAGCAAAGGAGGGTTGAAGCAAAGCACGCCGGATGTGCCAGCGACCATTCAGATTCACCACCGAGTCCACCGATTTATGGGGACTGCGCGGACAAGCATGATAAGTGTGGACAAGAATGTCCTTTTAGGTTGCACTCTTTTGTCCAGCGTCCGAGCTAGATGTCTAGGGCGGTTGTCGAGCCCGGGGGACGACGGGACCACCCCTGTTGCACGTATAAGGCTTTGCGCCAACTTGCATTCTGGTCGTGATGGCTGTCTCTCGGTCGAAAGTCTGATAACGACGCTCTCAGGTACGTCTGCTTCATGTCAATACCATGTACGCGTGCGTGAAGCCTCCGCCCGCCCTCTTGACCAGTAACCGGCGCCAGAAGAACTTGGCTTTGAGTAAATGCTGAGCAGCCCGTTGCTCGTCAGGTGTTGAACAGGCAACAAGGCAACGAGTCTTTACATCCTAGGGTCCCGCTCGGAGAGGTGTAGATGTTACCGTAGACGCTATTTCCATAAACTGCTAACATACCACATCCGTCGATCTGTTGAGCAAAGCAGGAGCACTCGACTGGACATGGTATGTGACATAATACATAGTACTAGTACTAGTACGTTCGTTCGTTCGTACGTAGGAGGATGGACAAGGACACGGCGACGCTTTACTGCTCGTTGCTGTTGATGCTGTTGCGCGTAGCACTTTTGACCTGCACAAGGATCAACTTTCCGCTTCAGCAGTTGTCAAGAAACAGCAACATGATGAGTGTCTGTGGAACCTTTGTTATCTGGTATTTTCTCATCGAGAGGATATTGTGGATATGGCTTGTACCAGGAGAGGGCAACCTTGGAGCTCGTGGCATTCGCTAGAATTGGCTTGCGGCCGTGGGATATGCCAGACTTCTAACCGATCCGGTGTCCCCATTGTTTGGAACGGAGATGTGTGAGTTTTACGGAGCCCCTGTCTCTTCAGTACATAAGACGGCAGGGAATGTCGGCCGGTGCTTCGGTGATGATTCAACGCCCCCTTCTCTTGATGTCGTGTCTGCACCGATCACCAGGAGTGTCTTCTGGAGTGGCTACTAGTTCACGACGAATGCTGCAGCATGCCGGCAGTGATGGGAGGTGAGAATCATCTGCTGCATCTCGTTGCACAGCAGGTTGAGCAGGCCGTAGGGTTATTGAGTAGCCCTCAGGCATGGATACGCACTATGCAAACTGTCCAAGGGTCAGCGGTAGGTACCAGGTAGGTACTACGTAGTAGCTGTACTTCGGAATGTCTCTCTCTGTAAGCATTGGCTGCATGGTACTGGTCGAGAACGGTCCTGTAGGCTGATGCATACCCTGAGGACGCCGCCGGAGTCGCTGTACGGGCTGATAGAGGTGGGCATGATGGTGAATCAAGGAAGGAGATTGTCACATCTTGGAAAGACGAGCATGACTGGCTCATCCTGCGCCGTTAAGGGGCCTGGTCAGGGCAGCTGAGAGAGGAACTTGAAGGTGGACAGAACTACAGGTACTCCTACCTTAGTACCAAGTGCTAACAGCAGTTGACATCAGGCACACATAAGGTACCTTAAAGTAGTAGTACCTCACACACCTAGATACGCACGTACCTGGCACAGCTGGTATCTACCTACTACCTTAAGGTACCTGGTAGAGCAATTGTAAATGCAAGTAGCTTCCTACCTCCTACTAGTAGTAGTGTACGGACTTGATCATGTCGCCCAAGTCGGGCACCGTCGCCTATATCGCACCCGAGACCCAGCAGCTTCGATGGTCCAACAAGCATTCACAAACACGTCCAGGGACCCTTGCAGGTTGCCAGCATCATACTATCAAGTGGCTTCTACCCTGTCAAAACACATGTGCCTCTGTGCCATATCAACCAAACACCATCCCTGGTCAGGCCGACGTTGATTCTGCTTCTTTGTTGACCATGCGCTGCCAGGTCTGTATCCTGACAAGAGCCGCCCTGCCTCCCATAATGAGCTCAGCCACCAGTGTTCCCAGAGGAGAAGCCATTGTTCGCTAGGACTGTCTGATCATCAATCATGCTTGCAATCATTCGTGCCTTGTGAAGAAGCAAGCAGCAAACAAGACTTTCAATGTGGCCGATGGCTTACCGGCCTGGTGTGACATGGACCCCTGAGCACCCTTCCAGTGAGCACTCGACCAGTCCTGGCAGTATTTCAGCCAGGCTTCATGTTGTGCGACCCGTTGTATCGTCTTCTGCGCACACCCATGCTGTCCACGAGCTCGTTCTGTCTCGGCTGTATTGCAACCAGATAAAAGAATAACCGCTGTGCCACCTCGGTAATTTCGACCACGACTGGTCCAATCAAGCTCTGGGTGATGGTTTCCAGCATTCTCATCCCCGGCTGAGCGCCTCAGTTCATCCATGTGTCTCAAGACTACATAACAGAAGAACATGTTGACTTCAGAAATCCTGTCAAGCCCCATCATTTCCGTACTTCTGGAGCATTTGTTCCGCATATAAGCCAATCTTGTTACCTTTCTTCTCTTCCATCTCCGGCACCTCCTGCTTGCCAACGCTGTCCTCGTAAGATGGCGGCTGGTCAGTAAACATGGGGCTACGGCCATCCTCTCTGGCTCGTTTCGGCGAGGGTTGTCCGTCCTCGTCACGCCCCGGAGTCGAGGTTGACATTGGGGTGAATTCCCGGGCGGAGCTGCTGGAACGCGTCTGGTCGATCAAAGGTACGTCTTCGAACTCGGCGTCAGCCTCGCTTACTGGGTTCTGTATGGTGCCTGCTTCCTGTTGCAATTCTTCGGCGAATGCTTGGTTGTCACGGTCCACAAAAAACCTGAGTGGGCGGCTCAAGTCCGTGCCTTTGAAACGCAATGCTTCTTCACTCGCATAGACAAGAAGCACAGAGTTGTGCTCTTTCTTCACAGCTTCGAGCACTTCGCTCTCGGTGACCTTGCTGACAGAGTAAGGTTTCGAGACGCTGGAATTTTGGTCGTTGTCCGCGAAAGATGTTTGTCCCTTTATGGCCGCATCAGCCTGTGCCTGCGTTACGGGTCCCATGACCGGCACCGATGTAGCGAGGGTTTGACTTCCATCTTGCAGCCATGAGCATCTCCACCATTGATACTCCAAGACTTCGGAGCTGTCTTGCTCCTCATCCAGTTGAAGAAGATCCTTGTTGAGCAGACGTAGATAGGTGATCTCAGGTTTGGTCGAAAGTCCTTGCAATAAATATTTGCGACGCGGAATGTCGGGGGTCTCCGGGGAAGGTCTGGTCAAATGCAAGGCGACTTCTCGACATTTCCGGCGAAGGTCGGCCTTCCTTTGCTCCAAGCTTTGTAGCTTCCGCGCAATCCTTTGAACGACGGCGTCAAGCTCTGACTTGAGATGTTCGACATCAACTTGGCTCATGTCATCTTCTGCCGAAGACGACGGAGTAGCATACAGTCCGTTTGAAACAGGTTTCTGACTGACCGCCACAGTCGAAACGTTAGCAGCAGCGTCAAGGACTTCGCGGATGTTGAGGATCCTGTTGTCAGGCAGCTTCAAGACTTCGCAACGACGCTGAAGGCTGGTGCACTGTTCGATGTCTCGACGTATCATCTGTAACTGTTTGCGCACCAGTTGCATGATTTCTCTGCATTGGTCCATATAGCGATCCGGGTACCATACGGGGTCAATGGTCAAGTCGAGTGGACTCTGACCGTTGCTTGGATCACGTACTCGGATAGTGAAGACTTCGGCGCAACGATCGATCCAGACATCGTCGAGGTTGCCCATGTCGTCGTTCCACACAGTCTGGTCGAGCAAATCCACTAGAGTCTCGCCAGGAATGCGATTGATGGGCGCTTGAACGTACGACAGCGTCCTTTCCTCCGGCGGATTGTCACCAGGCCCGGCATTCTTCATGGCAACAGTCGTAAAAGCCTGCGTCAATTGCTCTTGCGGGGCTTGGCGCATTGCGGCGTTATTCCAGGCTGTTAACCATCGGATAAAGGTGAACTCTTCGTTGGTGCTTCGAATGGCCTGCAAGTCTGCAAGGGCGTCGACACTGCCATACGCACGATTGGTCTTGTCCAGGAAAGCCATCAGACATTGGACTTCTGCGAGAAGATTGCACTCATCGCCGTTGATCTGCAGGGAAATGTCCGTGGACAAGGCTTTGGTGTTTTCGTTGGTTGACCCCGACCACCAGCTCCCGTCGTAGCCATAGTTGTGGACTTTCATACTGGGCATGAGCAGGGCTTCTCGTGCAAGAGGGATGCTGTGGTATACTGTGAGCAAAGGCGCCAGGTAGTCGGTCTCCTTGCTGCCACGTAGGAAGGCAGGCTCGTCGCCCACTCTCCTTCGTTTGGAAGGCGGCGGGTGATCGACGACCTCGCGGGACGTGGCAAACGTGGTCAAGGCCCAGTTAGAAGGATCATAATAGTCTCGAACCGCCGGGCCGAAGTGTGCGCCGGCGCCAGTCACCCCATTCTCTTGTGCTGGGAGATTTTGTCGCAATGACTCTTCCATTGCACGCTGAAGCGCTGGATCGTTCATTTCCTCCTGTTCTTTGAGCGTCTTCGCCGTGCTTGCCGAAGCTGCCACACTGTCAATCTCTTTGAATCGCCGAGCATATCCTGGTCAGGTAGGTACCTTGAGCATGGTCGGTAGACAGATCCAGTAAAGGTCGGTTGTTGTCAGCTCTTGAAGGCGGACGGGACATGGCAGGCACTCCGCTGACGCTCGCATCATCGGCGACTATGTGTAAAGCTCAGGTCAACATCAGTTTCTCGAGAGCATAGCGCATTGCAATGCATCAACAACGCCTTACATGGGAGATTGTCCTGAAACTGCTGCCAACCATTTGCCGGGACCTAAGGGTTCTGAGCAAATTTCTTGATAGACAGGTGCATATAACTGACTGCATCTTTGACCGATCCTACTGGATCTTCGTAGAAAGCGTTTACAGCCGTATTGACATCGTTGTTGCTTTTCTGTATGATGGACCTCAACATTGTATCCAAAACTATTGTCCTAACATCTTACCCTGAGCAACACTCTTGCGCTGAGCTCGTCCACTTGTGTCAACTCGCAGACTTGCAGGATCTGGTCGGCAGCGGGTTCTATGCCGGCCATGTTGAATCGCGAGACGTGGAAAGAGATGGGTTGACGAACATCAGACCGCGATCATGTCGATTCACGAGGGTGTATCGGTTCGGAGGGAGGGTCGGGAGGCTGCGAAGTTGACGAATTGAAGCGCAAGTCTCTCTATGCGCTTTGCATAAATGACTTGAGCTGAAGAGCACGTTTTTGAGGCGTGTGAAGAGATGTTACGACTCCGAGAAAGAAAGAGAGTAATAAGGTAGTGACGCTGTGAGCAAACAGCAGTCGGTTGCTGCCTCCACTGCCTTCCCCAAATTCTGTCAAAGAGACATCTCTCTCCACCCAGATGGGTAGACGCTCCGACGGCAATCACCACCACGACTGAGAGCTTTTCGGATGGTCCTCGTCTTGAAGCCATGGTCGACAATACTTATTTTTCAGTATCGGAGTGTACAACCTTCCTGAAAGTCGAATACACAGGCTATACGTGATTGTACAAGGCAGCGCAGCCTGTCGGCATCTCCAGGTACTATCATTCAAGCGACATGGGATTCTTCGACAAGGCTGTACTAGGGTCTTTGGTAACAGTAACTTATGATTTCAATAGGTAGTCCAACAGTACGTTTCTCATGCCTCAAAAGTGGTATCTCTGGCCATAATGGCAAATCCAAGACCTATCATCCGCACGGATATTGATAACGCCCGCTTCATCGTCCTCACTCATGCAGCCACAACTCCCAGATGCAATCCAAAACACACCTTGACAGCTATCCACGCGATCTCTGATCTGCTGGAAGGGCTGGAGTATTAGATGGTCTAGAAGTCCTTGAATGCCTCCTCCCATTCCGCCCTTAGATCGTCGGTATACCTCCCTCTTCCCCCCTCACTTTCTTCGCCCTCGATAGGATCCGGATACTCGTCAAAGTTGCCCGCATCCCCAGCCCATTCCACTCTCGGAATAATGGGACCTCTTTTCCTCCTATAGTAGATGTCGTCCCAGTTCACCCCATCGAAGAAGGGATGCTCCATGACTCGTTTGCTTCCTCCAGCGATGTGGCCTAAGCGCTGGGTGGGATCTGTCTTGCACAACGCGAGAATGAAATCGCGGGCGGCTCTGGGAACATGAAGACTGGGGCGGTGGCCCTGCGAGGAAGGCTGGGAAGTCGGAAAGCGGATGTGGCCAGCAACAATCTGCTCATATATGCGCATTGGATTCTGATCCCAGAAGGGTGGCTGCCCGATCAGCATTTCGTATACCAGAATGCCGAGCGCCCACCAATCCACAGCTGTGCCGTGACCGGTGTTACGTATCACTTCTGGTGCAAGATATTCCGGTGTACCGCAAAGAGTATAGGTGACTCCCGCTCCACTCGCTTGCGGCTCCGGATGCTCCCCGCTGGGTTTTGCGTGAGTAATTGGATGATTATCGGCGGATGTCTGTTGTTGGATGGGCGGCAGGTATTTAGCGAATCCAAAGTCGACTAATTTGAGGTGGCCATCCACGTCCAGCAAGATGTTTTCCGGCTTGAGGTCGCGATAGGCCACAAACTGAACCTCGTGGAGATAAGCCAGGATGAGAGTGATCTCGGCGGCGTAGAATTGGACGGTTGCGACTGGAAAGCGGCGAGCTCGCCTCAGATAAGAGAAGATCTCGCCGCCGGGAGTATAGTCGAGAAGCATGTACAAGGAGGTTTCGTCCGAGAAAGAGGTAATTAGAGTGGTAATGAAAGGGTGACCAGCGACCGCAGCAAGAACGTCTCGCTCATTGCGAACGTGTTCGACCTGTTTCAGTTTGATAACATCCACCTTCTTCAGAACCTTCAGGGCGAAAACTTTGTCTCGATCCTGGGGGGCGGGATTGGCGAAGCGACAGAGCCATACTCGAGCAAAGGTACCTGTAAAGAAGTAAGTCAATCAAAAATCCCCGAACTCGTTGCGCAGGGCACGCCATACCCGTTCCAAGTGTTCGCATCAATTCAAAGTCAGTGATCCTCAGATGACGAGACGAGTGGCCCAGCTGCTTCTTCTCTGGATTTTTCGAGATCTCCTCTGGGGGCATCGTCTCTCTTGCTCTGGCCGCCTCGACATGTTGAAGAACAAGGTCTTTTTCATGTTGGCGGCTTGGATGAGGGTGCGAAGCGCTTCGCGAATTGTGCGGGTTGCTCGATCGTAGAAGCGGTCTATGACCTTGCGCAGAGGCAGCGCGCTGCGGCGGCTCTTGCTGCGACGGCTGAAGCGTCGCTGTGCTCATCGGAGCAGCCAGCTTGCATCTTCCTCAATCTAAGAGCCGTGGAGGCTTGGGCTCATAACGATGCGCGAACAGGGCTCATGCGAAGCACAATGCACAGGGCAAGCAGCCACGCAAAGGTTGTTCAGCGACGACGGTGGGCGGACGAGACGAGGCTTTGCTGAAGTAGATGAAACAAGCGAAAAATGTTTCAGCTCGTGGGATCCAGGCGGCGGTGACAGAATAGAGTGTGTACCTAAGTTCAAGTTGTAGCAATGGGTAGATACAGCCAAAAACGCAGTCAGCCACCACCACTGGTAGCAGTGCGCAGGGTCTCTAACCGCCGGACAAGATCTTGAAGGCGCCTGATGTGAAAGTTGAAGGCATGACGACAGAAAGGACTGAGGAAGAGAACTCTCCCACCGCAGTGTGGCCAGGTCCCCGTACGTACTAGAAAAATGAAAAGCCCAAGCCTGCTAAGCCCGAGAGCAAGGCAACAAAAGAGGGCCGTTGGGGGTGGGACCAAGCCGACAAGGCACGCCAGCCGCTAAATGCTGAATGAAGGCTCGCCTAAAGGCAGCCATCGAGGTCTCGGACTGTTCCTTGAGCAATGACAGCCAGTAACGGGAGCGGGGGTTAGATGGAGGGCCGGCATTGGCTGCACAGGCCATCTCTACCGTTACACAGCCCGTACCCAGCATCTAGAAATGGAGTAATAGGTGACCCCAGGCTCTATTGTGGTATACTTATAGGGTCCAGGTACCTGGGTACCTAGGCACACAGATACCTAAAGATCCAGAGTGAGGGATCCTTAGGACGGCAAGGCACCCCGGGACAGAGTTACGGAGCAGCGCCTGATGAAATCTCAGCCATTGCACCCCGACCAGTGGCAACCGAGCCTCGTGAACTTGCCCGGTTGGGAAGAGACTGAAACTGCAACAAAAAAAAAACCACGCTTGGGAGTGTGGAACTATTGTGGTGGATGCAGCTCTTCCTTTTTGGTCGCCTGTTGAGTCCTTGCTCAAAGAACGAGACCGGTCGGTTCTGCTTCAACAATGCTGTAGGACGTCTCGCCTCTCAGTGAACCCTGGCTATTGTGGCATGGAGGCGCCATCTACCACAGATAGTAGCAGGACGTGCGGAGGCTCGAGCCGTGTTTCACCAATATCAACCATCTCAAGGACCCATTTGGAAGAGACCATCTTTCTGCCTTCTGCCTTGTGCGCCACAGTAAACACCTTCCAAGGTGGCCAGCGTGTCCTGATTGTCTATGTGCATTTTACAGTACATACCCAAAGTCGTAATCATAAATAGAAGGCCTCCATTTTCGAAGGAGGCGGATCGTGATCAAAGTGGCTTTTGTCGGATTGGCTTGAATGGAATATTTTGTGAACTTCAGTCCCCTTTCATGCGCTCATTTTCGGGCTTCCAGGACCCTGCAATCTCATTTAGTTGGGTCCGTACGAGCAGAGAACGTTTGGGGTGCATACCATCAAACTCATGTTTCACAAAGGCCATGGGATCCTCTGGCCCTTCGGCGCCCATTTGCCCGACCCCTGGACTGAAACTGGTGATGGGCAACACAACGACATCACCAATCTTTTTGTGCTCTCGGATGCCAAAAAAGTCGGAGTAAGTGACGTTGGTGGTGCGCGAGCTGAAATCGAAGTACTCTTTGTTATTGAAGTAAGAGAAGATGGCATCCGTCCACACGCCGGGACCCGTGTATTCCATAATGCTCTTGGCCGGCTCTTTGCCCTTGGGCAGTTTGCCAGCCTTTTTCATCTTCAGCGTGTCCTCCGTGATTGTGGCCACGATGTCTCTGAGAACAGGATGGCCGGGCTTTGACTGGATTGTCCATTGACAGAATTGTATCCGCCGAGCATACCATTTTGCCCAATCCTCTCTGTCCGGGTCAGCCTCAATGCCAATCACCAGGCCTACGGTAGACTTGTCGAGGCTCTGCGGCAGCCAGTCTGGCGCCGATCTCAGAGCTTGCGTGTCAATGTCACTGTAGATACCTCCGCGAGCGAGTAGAATCAGATATCGGAAAAAGTCGGCTTTGAGGACCGGGAGAGGCATGGCTTCGTATGCCTGCACCACCTCCGGCACCGATGCGTATAGATACCTGATGAGGTGTACTGCAGCGTCGTCGGTAATGACTTCGTGCACAAACCCGGGGTGTAACGCGGACCATGATGCCTCGAACGGTCGCAGTCTTTCTTCAAAGTTGCCCGAACCCGGCCCTCTCTTCCACGTCTGCCATATAAAGGCAGGAAACTTGGCCTCAATGTCATATGGAAAATGGTATCGTAATCTTTCCCGTAACGGCCAGCCGGTAACGTCTTGCACTGCTTTCTGATCGCGTTGAGGCTTGACCGGGGATCTCGGAGGAGGATACGGTCTCGATGGTAGTCCTGTCTGTTCCGACACCGATTTCGCCGAAGGAGGCTCTTGCGAAGACGGGGAGGAAGGCCGGAGCAGGAGGAATAGTGTAATGAGCACTGCTGCGATGAGGGCTGCTCGCCTGACGGTGTTCGACACTGCCATCATGAAGTTCGTCTGGAAGGCATAACCCCCAAGTCCTGGGCTTTGCTGTGACTCCTGCGCAGCTTTTTAGGTGGACTGAACGCGGTCTAGAACCAAGTTTTGCAGGCCAATTCACTATGCCGTAGGCATGAAAGGGGACCGTCGCAGGAACGGTGGATTCAATCGATTGCAGCGCCTGGTTCGAATTTGGTCGTGAGGGAACAAGTGTGATATTCAAGACCGGAGTGTGTCGTACATTTATCACAGAGCATGTCTCAGTGCCACAGCCTCGAGATCCCAGTCGGCGCCCGGCCAAGAGAAGAATGAATTGATTGTTGGAGCAGCGGTGGATCGCTTGAGAACTTCCCACGCTTGTGGCTGGCAAGACGAGAGCTGCAGTGGGCCGGATGTCAACAAGCTGATGCGACACGTTGGGATAAGGAGGAGCTGCGCAGGGAAATGCTAGGTGCTTACGAGGCCACAATAAATACAAGCAAAAACCATGACGAGCATCATGTCTCAGGATCTTAGGTTGTGGGCTGATGGTCCCCGGAAACCCTTCGCTACCACTGTTGCGGCGAACTCCCAGGTAAATCTGTACGCGTGTTGGCTAACAGCTGTTCCTTATTATTATTATTTACGGATCAGCACACTGACCAAGCGCCCCTGGCTGGATGATTCCGAGATCTTCAGTGTCACCTCCAAGTTGAAGTTGTCAACATCTTACTAAGGTACTGCGCGTAACCGCACCGTTGGGAGCACAACGACGGTCAGGATGGTAAGGTGTCGACAAGGGCTCCTTGTTGCAATTGTTGTAGCAATCTCTAGATTATCCGCACCATGAGATTCCTTGCGTATCCGACAACGGCTGATTACCACAGTATTCGGGCACCCTCCCGACGGAGAGATTTGTCGCAGTCCGTAGGCACACAAGAAGGTCTCCAATGGTTTTGCTAGGTAGGTGTGTAAGGTACCTTGATCAGATCGTGAGGGGCCTGATGAGTGTGAAACCGCAATTGATGCACAGGATGCAATTATTGACGATTATATAATCGTGGATCTGATCAACGAGAAATGGCAAGGAAGGTGAAGCGAGAACATTTCCTTCACTTCGACTTCAACTCCTGATTGGTGGTCGATGATGTGATGTTACTACCGGCCGCAGGCCATTTCACGATGCTGGCTTTATGTCAGCGACATGGCTTTTGTGACCTTTTATTCTTCAAAACTGCGACCGTAATACGCCCCGCCGGCTCTTCGTCCATTGTCCATGCTTGGACTCACCCAATCTACACCATGGCAGCTTCTCGAGGGGCTCAAATAGCTGCTCGCCTTCTCAGTCGAGGCTCCAAGTCTTTCAGTTCAGACGTCTCCCTGCTGGTCGACCGCAAATTTTATCCGCGTCCAGGTCATAAGGCATCGAAGACGACTACTCAGTGTCTCCATACTAGGGCAAGGCACCATGCTCAAGCTGCTGCTGCTGCTGTTCCTCGAGAGGAGCCATGGGAGCCTTCCGAACCAAGCAACCCTGCCATGGCTTTCCCATGTCTAGATGCGCAAGAGATGAAAACGGCTGCACTTCAGACTCGATCCCTAGAATCCGGTCCCGAGCCCTCGTATACCACTGGAAAGCATCTGGTCTTTCACAGCTCCGATCCGTTTCTTCTCGATTGGGGCGGCATTCTACCAGAGTTTGATATCGCATATGAAACGTGGGGGGCGCTGAACTCAGACAAGAGCAATGCAGTTCTGTTACACACTGGTCTGTCGGCCTCGAGCCATGCACATAGCACCGAAGCAAACCCCAAAGCTGGCTGGTGGGAAAAGTTCATTGGGCCTGGTGCCCCGGTCGACACCAACAAATATTTTGTGATATGTACCAACGTCATTGGAGGATGCTTTGGATCAACAGGGCCTTCCTCCATTGACCCCTCCGACGGACAGAGATATGCGACAAGATTCCCCATACTGACTATGGATGACATGGTGCGTGCACAAACCAGGTTGCTGGACCACCTTGGAATTGAAAAGCTTTTTGCCAGTGTGGGAGCAAGCATGGGCGGAATGCAAAGCCTGGCCTTTGGCGTGCATTTTCCGGAAAAGGTGCAGAAGATTGTCAGCATTTCTGGTTGCGCAAGGAGTCACCCTTACAGCATCGCAATGAGGCATACTCAACGCCAAGTTTTGATGATGGATCCGAAATGGAACAGAGGCTTCTACTACGACAGCATCCCCCCTCACACTGGGATGAAACTGGCAAGAGAGATTGCGACCGTGACTTATCGGAGTGGGCCTGAATGGGAGATGAGATTCGGTCGTCGTCGAGCCGATCCCAGGAAACAACCCGCATTGTGCCCGGATTTCCTCATCGAGACCTACTTGGATCATGCGGGAGAAAAGTTCTCCCTAGAATACGACCCCAATTCCCTGCTTTATGTTTCCAAAGCAATGGACCTCTTTGATTTGGGTCACGATCATCAAGAGAGCGTCAAGAGCCGACGTCAACAGAATGTGGGGAAATTGACCCAGCACCGAGGCCAACAGATACAAAGTGACCCATCCTGCAGTCTCACGTTGCCGTCCAAGAAATATGAGGAGCAGGAGCAGACAGCTCCAATGGATGAGGCGCTGGTCTCCGAGTCCGCAGGTGGACCGCCAAAGGACCTCGTCAAGGGAATGGGATCGCTTAGCTCGCATCCGGTGCTGGTAATGGGTGTAGCCAGCGACATTCTGTTCCCGGCATGGCAACAGCGTGAAATTGCCGAGACATTACGGGCGGCAGGAAACGGGCGTGTCACCCACATCGAGTTGGGCGAAGACATCAGTCTGTTCGGGCACGATACATTCCTGCTAGATCTGGAACATGTTGGAGGCCCGCTCGGGAAGTTTCTGCAGCAATAGTCAGTCGACCACCAACGGACAAGATCATGATTCCACGAAGAAAAGCCACAATCATCTGTGAATAGATCTTATTATTTTAGACCCTAGTAATCGTCACCATGGCTTCGGTACCACAGCGGGTGCTCTCAATTCATCACACAGCACTAATTCATCTTCCGTCGAATAGGTATATTCGCTTCAACTCTTAGAGTGCAGAATCAAGCCCACAATGAGGCCATAGAGCCCCAATACCTCGCCAAAGATCAGAATGAGAACCATGCCAACAAAGATTCTCGACTGTTGCATGTAAGACCGCACACCCATATCACCCACAATGCCAATGGCGTAACCAGCAGCCAAACCTGCCAGTCCAACGCTCAAGCCGCTGGCGAGGTGCATGAAGCCGGTGAACAAGCTGTAGTTCTGTTGAGGCGGTGGACCCATGTCCCCAGCGATGAGGACGGCGATGACCAGGGCATAGACTGCAATGATACCAGACATGACCACTGGAATAAGAGACTAAGACCAATTGTCAGACGCACATGAGCTGCCAGTATGAAGTGATCGTTCCCAGACCTTCATGATCAGATCAGGCCGATATTGTCCAACGCCGGCGATGCCAATGCCCGATTTAGCGGTGCCATAGGCTGCTCCCAAACCTGTATGTATCTTAGTGCCTGCTCAAAAGTGTCCTTCAACATCGACGTAGATGCGTACAGCCAAAGATCATCTATACAGCGGTCGTTAGCGATGTGCGTCTCCGTGAGAAGGTCGGTTCGAACGTACAGCAGAAGCAATACCAGCCTGCTTGGTCGTCAGCATTATTCCGCAAGGAAGACAAGAGGGAAATTACCATGCCAAAGAAGGGTGCGAACTTGGGCGAGTACTCGCTGCCCAGCCCTTCCATGGTCGTTGCCATCGTGCGAGGTCGGGATATAAGAGATGGACGTCACCAGGGAGGTGGTAAGAGTAATTCAGCGCGTCCGAAGCAGCTGCTCCTGAGGTGAAAATGAGAAAGAGAGGAGGGTAGCTGTGAGGCGGGCGATGCGATGATGTGCAGTGTAGTGTAGTGCCTGTCCAAGAGACTCGAAAAGCGGCCACTGGTCATTTCTACAGAGTGGTAGGAACAGGAAGCTGGCGCGGGTAAGAGCAACCCCCCGTCAACCAATCACAGCCAATCCCTCCTAGCGTAGTCCGTCCCGTGAAGATGCAGTAACAGCAGCAAGCAACAGCAGTGTGAAGGTTGGATCCTCAATCCAAGTTCCCAGCGCCATAATAGCCAAACCCATTCCCATACTAGGTACTACTACTACTACTACTACTACTACTACTACTACTACTACTACTACAACACATACACATACTCATACCCATAACTCATAGCCTACCTTATGGCATAACCTCTACTTCCATAACCACCATCTGCCTGTGGCATTATTCGTCCAATATCTTCAGAGCACATCTCTCCATCTTCTGCTCTGTTCCTGCTGGCATGAAGAGAGTATGAATCTGCGCGGTATCATCTGTAATCGCAACCGACCCGGGCACCTCCTCCATGCACAAGAAATAACCCAATTTTAACGAATCAGCCACTTTCGTCCTCCACCGCCGTCCACCCCTTCATCCGTCTGTCTCGAGACAAAGAGATCTCCAGCGCCTGGTGCCCTGCGGGAGGACGGCAACCTCTACTGACACCGACGGACGGCGCAACACCAACACCGTACCTGCGACCTTCCCAACTCCTTACCGATCGTCTCCCGCGTTGCTCGATGCACGTCCAGTGACATTTACCCTCCGCAAGGCTGTTCATCAATTGCTATCTCTTGACTGAGCATGGCAGACTATGGTGCGCCGGACGCTCGCTACCAGGGTGCTAGGGCCGCAAACTATGGCGGCTCAGCCGACCGTCAAAGAGATGCCGCGTTCCATAACATATTCGGGGGTGCGCCGCCTCCAGGGAGGTCGCAGACAATGACAAGCCAGTCCGCAAACATGATGTATGATCGGCTCCCCAGCATGAGCTCGGCAACACAGTCTCCACATACCATGTCGATGAGACAGGGCCCTCCACCACCGATGCGGCAGATGCCCCAGGGCTACGATCGAACAAATGGCATAGCACCAGGACAGCCGTACATGAACGGAATGAATGGGACAAGAGCACCACCACATAACCCAGCACCGATGTTTCCAGATCGGAGACCATATCCTCCACCTCAGCGTATTGATCTTCGGCCAGGCGGCCCGCCCTCCATGCCAATAGGCCCGTATGATCGCAAACCAGTCCCGAACCGTATGCCACCTCCAGCCTTGAACAATGATGCTTTCCGGTCACGATCTATGGTGCGACCAGGCGAACCCACGCTAAGCTACAGACCTCCTCCCGGCAGTTACCAGCAGGGAACCGCCGGTTCGTTCAGACAACAGCCATATACTTCAATGGGTGCTTCAAGGACGACTGCACAAGGAAGGCACATACCTGAACGACCAGACGACAATAGGGCAATGTCCATGGGGTCGTATTCGTTGGATCGCGATCACGCACAGCAATTGACAAGTGGAAGGGTTGTACCTGGACGTCCACGGGAACAAGAGTCGGATCCTTTTGCGGATCGTAACTCCATCAGCGGCTCTTTTGTCTCGGCCAACTCTCCATCGTATGGTCAACTACCGCATTCTCGGCGCCCTAGTGAAGCAAGTGTTCCTCCACGTACCGTCTCAGCAGCCTCTGCCACCTCAACTTCATCTGACCTGACAACGACGACCTTGAACGGATCTCGTAGTGACAGTATGAAGACCAGACCTACTCCTACCTCCCAGTCATCTGGGCAAAGCCAGGCATCAACAGTTGTTCAAAGAAAGTCACCTCTCGTCTATCCTGCTCTTCTTTCACGAGTGGCAAGCGTTTTCCAGGAAAGAATCGGTGTAGGCGACAGAACCAAGAACGACCTCTCTTACAAGAACGCCTTTACGGGTGCAGAAGCTGTTGACTTGATTGCATACATCATCAAGACCACCGACCGCAATCTGGCACTCCTTCTCGGGCGAGCCCTCGATGCTCAGAAGTTCTTCCACGACGTCACTTATGAGCACCGCCTGAGAGATGCCCCTGGGGAAGTGTACCAATTCCGTGAGACCATGGGAGAAGAAGCCTCATCCAAAGATGTGAATGGTGTGTTCACATTGCTTACAGAATGCTACTCACCGACCTGCACCAAAGACCAGCTCTGCTACTCAATTGCATGCCCAAGACGGCTCGAACAGCAAGCGCGGCTCAACCTCCGACCACAACCAGGACTACGACACCACAATTCAAGAGGCAGTCTACATGGGGATGATGACCAGGAACAGAAACTTTGGATCAATAGCGTGCCCAAGGAGGTGGCCGATAAACTCGATGACCGAGAGAAGAAGAGACAGGAAGTCATCTCCGAGATCATGTACACCGAACGCGACTTTGTCAAAGACTTGGAATACCTCCGCGATTTCTGGATAAGACCACTGCGCGGCTCAGGTCCTGGCCCATCCCCGATCAAAGAAGAGAGACGAGAAAAGTTTGTGCGCACGGTGTTTGGCAACTGCCTGGAAGTGCTGGCCGTCAACGGAAGATTTGCCGAGGAACTCTCCAAGCGACAGAAGGAGCAACATGTCGTCCACTCCATTGGTGATGTGTTTTTGAAATGGGTGCCTCAGTTTGATCCCTTTATCAAGTACGGCGCGAATCAAATGTACGGTAAGTACGAGTTTGAGAAGGAAAAGGGCGCGAACCCGGCCTTCGCGCGCTTCGTCGACGAAACCGAACGTCTCAAAGAATCAAGGAAGCTCGAACTGAACGGTTACCTGACCAAGCCGACCACGCGGTTGGCCCGATATCCACTTCTTCTGGACAATGTTTTGAAGTACACCAAAGACGACAACCCGGACAAGAAAGACATACCCAAGGCTATCGGCCTCATCAAGGATTTCCTGGCTCGTGTGAACGCCGAAAGTGGCAAGGCGGAGAATCATTTCAATCTCCTCCAACTCAATCAACAGTTGAAGTGGAATGCCGGAGAATACACGGATCTCAAGCTCACGGAGGAGAATCGCGTGATCCTGACCAAGATGAGTTTCAAGAAGAGTCCCACCGACACAGCCGAGGTCCAAGTGTATCTGTTCGACCACGCTGTGCTGATGTGCCGAGTCAAGAATGTGAACAAGAGAGAGGAACTTCGCGTGTATCGAAAGCCGATCCCATTGGAGCTTCTGGTGATTGCCGAAATGGACCAGGTCATTCCCCGTCTCGGCATCGCCAAACGTCCGTCGTCAAGCTTGATTCCTGGCGCGAAGTCGTCCATGTCCAGCGCCCCGGGTCAGAAAGAGGTGTATCCAATAACATTTCGACACCTTGGAAAAGGAGCTTATGAACTTCAATTGTACGCCACCTCGATCACGCAACGTAAGAAGTTCATCGAGCTGGTTGAGGAACAACAGCGAAAGCTCCGCGAGAGAAGTAGCAATTTCTACACCAAGACCATTCTTTGTCAAGGCTTCTTCAACGCTCAGAATCGGGTTAATTGTCTGGTACCAACCGATGGAGGTCGCAAGTTGATCTATGGGACCGACAATGGGATCTATATCGCTGATCGTTGGCCCAAAGACAAATCCACCAAGCCAAAACGCATTCTGGACGCCACCCAGGTTTCGCAGATTGACACTCTGGAGGAGTATCGACTTCTCCTGGTCCTCTCCAACAAGACACTCACCTCTTATCCGTTTGAGGCTCTCGACGCAAACAATCAGAATCCTCTAGCCACGAGACCGCGCAAGATTCAAGGACATGCCAACTTCTTCAAGGCCGGAATTGGCTTGGGAAGACATTTGGTGTGTTCTGTCAAGACCTCGGCGCTATCCACCACCATCAAGGTGTATGAGCCAATGGATGACCTTACTAAGGGTAAGAAGAAGCCAACAATCAGCAAAATGTTTGCCAGCGGTCAAGATGCTCTCAAGCCTTTCAAGGTAATGTCATTGTCCTCGGATTGCCGAGAGTTGGTGCTAATTGTTCATTCAGGAATTCTATATCCCGGCTGAATCCACTTCGGTGCACTATCTACGATCAACCTTGTGTGTCGGATGCGCCAGAGGCTTTGAGGTCGTTTCCTTGGAGACCACCGAACGGCAGTCTCTACTTGACCAGGCCGACACGTCTCTGGATTTTGTGACAAGAAAGGAAAACGTCAAGCCCATCCACATAGAACGTTTGAACGGCGAGTTTCTACTCAACTATTCCGACTTTAGTTTCTTTGTCAACCGGAACGGCTGGCGTGCTCGGCCCGATTGGAAGATCACCTGGGAAGGCACACCGCAGGCGTTTGCATTGAACTACCCATACATTCTCGCGTTCGAGCCCAGCTTTATCGAGATCAGACACATTGAGACCAGCGAATTGATTCACGTCATGACTGGCAAGAATGTCAGGATGCTTCATTCTAGCACACGAGAGGTAAGGCAGCCCACCTTTTTGGGGTTGCTTATTGCTGACTGACGATTGGTCTAGATCTTGTACGCATACGAAGACGAGAACGGCGAGGATGTGATTGCCAGCCTTGACTTCTGGACCCAGGCACAAGTTTGAGCATGATCCGGGGTTTGGAAAAAGCACTTGCACGTCCGGAAACGGTTGCCTTTCCTCTTCCCTTTCTTTTTGCTTGCTTGCCCTTGCAGCCACCGGGATTGGAGAAATCAAAGGATTGAATGGTTGTTTTGAGGGTCGATCATCTCAAGATGGTAATTTCGAATGGGGAGAACATGGCATGATGTCTGCAAAGCGCGGTGTGATGGGGAGAAACGAGAACGACATGAAGGATGGGAATGTCATGGAGTGTGTTTCATTTCATTTTTTTTTTTTTGCTAGGAGCACACACATTGCAGATACGTCGAGTCGTCGACCCGGGTTAGCTGAAAGGCAGGCAGAGCTCTGAGACAGAGTGTGAGAGACACAGAGAATACGATGATCGGTCACCTCACTAGTGTTTCGTCGTCCCACTCCAGCCTTGTGCTTCGCTCCTGATTGAACCAGTAAGGCACTGGATGAAATCAGGTAAAGCGCCTCTACGCCCTTCTGGACTTGCATCCCCTTTCGAAAAACATGGTGTGCTGTGACAGCAACCGAAGACGAACCATATCGAACGAAAGTCGGTGAGATATATTTCAAAGTGACTAACAGGCCATCTACTAGTAAGGCAAAACTAGCCAGGTTTGTATTGGATTGTGGGTTCGATTCCTCAGATGTTATAGTGTCTAGTTGAGGTATCCAAGAGAAGTTGCCTAGTCCTCGCTCAGGTGTAATACCTCCAGAGTCCAGTCTGCCGTCTGCCGTCACTGTCTAGCATCCAGAAAGGCTTCCAACACTCGTCGTTTCCGCGCATCCAGAGTCTTCTTATCTCTGCCTTTGACGGTCCCATCGTTCTCGGACCGAATGACGACCGGTGCGAAGACGTCAACATACGCGCTGAGCAGTTTCTTCCGGCGTTCGCCCTCAACCAGGTCCGGACCGGTCGTCGCCGTTGCCGTTGCCGACGAGGTGGAAATGCTCCGCGTGCGCCGGCGTCGTAACGCGGGAAAGAGACTTCTTTTGCCGGTGGCGTCGGACGCGGCCGGCGACGGCGCATACCCGGAATCACTGGACAAGGTTGAGGCTCTGGACCGGCGGGACGGATTAGGAGAGGAAGCGGGTGCTAGGTCGGGAGGATGGAGTGACGAGGCTTCACCGCAAGGGGTCAGTTCGTTGACGACCCGGGTCAATAGAAAAGTGATGAAGGTCAACGACACGCTGTGCACGGGATACCGCGAAATCGAGTCCATGACCATATCCTGGATCTCGTCCGACGTGGCTTGCACCTTGGCCTTTTCCGAAACGCTCAGTCGGCGTTCCACCTCGGACCACGTGTCGGCCGAGATGATGCCGTCTCTGAGGGAGCGCAGGAACGCGAGGAGCGTCTCGGACAGCACTTCCAGCCGCACCAGACCAGGGACATGCGGCTCGAAATTGCGGTCGAGCGGGCTCGCCGTGTCTAGTGCTTCCCTGACGCCGGCCAACAGCTCCGCCCGTTCTTCGCCGTCGTGGAACGTCCAACTGGCGGGACTGAAGGGCCAGGAAAGACCGCCGGTCTCGTACTGCCAGGGCGGAGTGGCCTGGCCGTGAATCATCTCCCATTCCGCCATCGACCGTTCGATGTACTTGGGGATAATCTCTGTCAGGGAATACAGCTCTTTCGGCGCCGAGTGGTGGGTCACGGTGCTGCGCAGATTGCCCGTCCCCGTGGAGTCTCGGTTGGTGTGCGATTTCGGGAGTGCCCGCACGCCGCCTTCGGGCGCCAGAACCAGTTCGTCCAGTGTACGATAGAAGGAAGACTGGAGCCATGTTCCTCGGACTGGAAGGAAATGATCGCGGCCGCCGTCGATCCGGAGGACCAGGATGTCGTCCAGCTGGACGTTTCCCTCGTTCAGATCATACACCAGTCCACCGTCGGCGATGTTGACCATCAATTCCACCGTCGTGGTTTCACCGGGAGACAGCCGGACCGAGGTCCCAGGGTTCGTTGCCGGTTTGGCTTGGTCCGTCTGGTCGTTGGTGTTTGGGTCCAGATGGACCTCCAGCCATCGTGGAGCAACACCGGCATCCTCTGACGAGTCGGTGGGACGTTCGACAAAGGAGAAGGACGCGGTGATTTGGCCGGTATTGGCTACGGTCACGACTCTCGATTTCCTCACGCGGTAACGTACCTCTCCGAAGTCGACAATGTTCATGTCTGCCGCACCGTCAGCGTTGGGGATCGGGTCGGAGTGATGGTCCACTACCACCGTGACCGCCGGACGCCCTTCATTCTCCGCCTTGTCCAGCTCTCGAGCAACCTCTTGGTGCACTTTGGCCTTGAGTTCCGGAATGACCGCGTCGTATGTGAGCCTGAAGACGGCAGCGAGGGGTTTGTGGTCCGATGATAAGATCCTTTGGTGGGAGTGGTAGCTGAGGAGTTCGATGGCATCCTCGTAGTCTTCGCGGGTTCGAACCAGCTCGGCATCGTGTGCCGCGTCTTGCCGCTCGTCGTAGTCTTCATAGTCGTCGCCATCGGCCGTCCCGTCCGTCTCAGGATCGTAGTCGAACAGTACATCATTCTCCGCCGTGGCTTGATCGATGCCACGCGCCTTCATTGATTCGTCCTTTTTGCGTGCTTCCTCCAGCTGCTTGGCTCCCTCTTCGTATCTCTGTTTATCACGTCGTGTCCGGAAGAGGATCCGGTCACACCAGCTGGGACTTCTCTTCTTGTCCCCGGAGTCGAACATTCCCACACTCCCGACGTCGTATTTGTACGTGGGTAAGAAGTTGATATCTCCTTCTCGCCAACCTTCATAGAATGCTTTTCGCAGCTTCTGCTGATTGCGCAGTTGATCATGCGCTAGCAGAGATTGAAGAGTCGTGTGCAGGGAAGCAGGATCGGATTCGGGATCCAGCGGTGGCTCGGCCGTACTCTCGTTGGCAGGTCTCTCTGCATCATTATATTCGTAACGCTGAGATGAAGCGGGCAATGAGTCGTTCGGCGGTGGGTCGACGTACCCCAGCTCGCTGTCGATTCGACGCTTGGATTTGTTGGCCATGTCGTACTCGTTGCGAGTATGCAATAACAGCAACCGCCGCACGTCCTCGCCCGGAATGTCGTCGAGTCGATAGTTGAGATCTCCAAACCAGAAAGAAAAGTCTTCGTCTCCGATTTTCTCCTCCCCTAGCTCAACTACTTCGCCATCAGGACTGACGGCCGCAAACCGCGTTCGACTCAATATCTGGTTGGTGTCCCAGATGCGACGATTCAAAGCCGTTTGATCGGCTCCAGCCGCGAGATGACAATTGACGAAACAAAGTCGGGTCGTCTCGGCGACCATGATTCTGGCCGCGACGGCGCCTTTGTTGCCCAAATATCCCATCAATCCTGTGCCTACCGAGGTTGTGCTGACCGAGCCAATACTTGGAGCCAGTGCTGGAGAGGCGTATATCAAGAGGAGGAGGCCCAACAGCTGTTGCTCGGCGATCTTCTTGTAGCCCGGCGGCAGAGCACGTTTCAGCGCCTTTTTCCATTTCTTGCCGGGGTTCGGGTCCGTATAAGGCCTCACAGCCTCGGTCATGGACGTCACATCCACGACCTCTTGGAGTCCTAGGACGTACAGGTCGATCTGATCTCCGCTTGCTTCCGCGGCACTGTCGCCATGGGGGACTGTCGTCTTTTTCTTTGCCATTCGAGCTTCTTGCGATTCGACCGACTCGATGTTCTCGTCAGTATCGGAGTCGTCATCATCATCGTCATCGTCTTGAGAAATTCCAGACAAGTTCTGAGCAAGCCCTTTGGCACCATACCCATCAACGAACCAGGCACCCAAATCCTTTTCGGTGCCGTTGATAGCAGCGACATTCCAGGTGCCAATCTTGATTTTCATGGACTTCTTCCGAACATACTCATCCTTTCGAGCTCTTACCGCTGCCGATAGTGAATGCGGCGCCGAAACGTGGATTTCCCGCGAAGCCGGCGACCTTGAAAATCTACCTCGACGTTTGGCTTCTCCTGTAGCCCAAGGATCGGTTGATCTCCACGGGGCTGGGGAGAGCTGTCTATCCCCGGATCCGCCTGTGTAGTTCGAGGACATGGCTGCTACAGAATCGCAACTGGAGTAGCTTGGAATTATGACCGTCTTGTTGTGTTAACGCATTGTGGAAAGCATGGTAAGCAGCAAAAAGACTGCCAGTCCTGGAATGCAGTCGGAGGAGGAGTAGCTCCCAGAGCGTGGAAATGATGATGATGACAGCGCCTCAGGCAAGAAGATTGATAGGTCTCCAGGACCAGGTGTTGAAAGGAGTATTTTACGAGCGCAAACGAAGACTGGGGCGTGTCTGGGCCCTTGCTCTCTTATGACATCGTTCAGACCAGATACTGGCCCAGCAGGCATAAAGTACTAGGTAGTAAGTGGGAGGAATGAATGTTGAATGGATCGATCAAATGTCGTCGGTTTGCACAGCCCACCAATTGCGGATTGGTGCAGGTGGTCGGATCGCAGCGCTTCGTTAAGGTACGTAGCAAGTTAGGTGGGTAGGTGAGATAGACAGGATGCGAACATGGAGCAGATGTTGATGGCGGAGGATAGATCGATCCCTTGTACCACTGATCAGCAGTGATTCTATAGAGCAACGATGTAAACAGGGATCCTGGAGGAAAACGCAGTCTGGTCTTGACTATCGAGTCTCGTCGACGTCCATGTTCGATGCCGATGGCTGCCTCCGCAGCGTCATGCCTCGTGCTACTACAACGTCCATCCTGATCATTCATCAAACAAACACACACACACACACACACACACACACACCATGGAATAAAACATCCAGCCAACTCTCAAAGTGCATATCTTCCATTCATCATCCGCATCCCACCGATCCCTCACGACTCCTAGCCATCCTAGGACACATCATGGTCGGAGTCGCATGGACAACTCAAGATGAACACTCGCCCTGTTATCGATGACTCCTCCGGGCCGATTGCTCTGTCGGCCTCGTTCAATAGCGATGCCAGCTGCTTCGCGGTCGGTCTTGACACGGGTTTCTGCGGTACGTCTGAGCTGATCAGGCTGCCATTTGCGCATCCATCCATCCATCCATGTTGCCGTTACTGACTCGCTGCGCAGTGTTCAACTCGGACCCATGCGAACTCAAAGCCTCCAGAGGTAGACTCCCGTCCGCGCCCTCGAATCCACCTAGATGCTAAGAGATACTGCAGATCTAAATGCCGGCATCGGAGCGGCTGAAATGCTCGGTCGATACAACTACCTTGCTCTCGTAGGAGGCGGAAAGAATCCACGATGGCCGCAGACAAAGGTACCGTCGAAGCAGGGGAAGGACCAAACACAAACACAATCTGATGTAGGGCTCTAGGTGATCATCTGGGACGACGCCAAACAGAAAGTTGCCATTACTCTCGAACTCAAGACCGCCGTCCTCCGCGTCTGTCTTACCAAGTCATGGATCGCCATTGCGATTCAGAACAGCATCCACCTCTACAAATTCTCGTCTCCGCCCGAGAAGACCGCCATCTTCGAGACGGCAGACAATCCATTAGGACTGTGCTGTTTGGGCGACCGCCTGGTGGCCTTTCCAGGTCGGTCACCAGGAAAAGTCCAGCTCGTGGAATTGGGGTCGGGCAATGTTAGTATCATCCCAGCACACACCTCCGCCCTGCGCGCCATGGACCTCAGCGCCGATGGACAGTTCTTAGCGACGGCGAGCGAAACAGGGACTTTGATCCGCGTCTTCTCGACCGCCAACTGTACCAAGGTCGCCGAACTTCGGCGAGGAGTTGATCCCGCCTATATCTTCAGCATCGCAATCTCTCCGAACTCCAGCATGCTTGCCGTCACCTCGGACAAGTCTACTCTGCACGTCTTCGACCTTCTTGGTTCGCACGCCTCCCAACCTACTAGCCCTGGCAATCCAGCCCGGCGCTCTCAATCGCCCAACGTGGCCGGTGACGAAGAGGCGTCCACGAACCAGAAATGGGGCTTTCTCTCCAAGATACCCTTGTTGCCTCGCGTGTTTTCTGACACATATTCTTTCGCCTCGGCGCATTTTGAGATGGGCGATGAAACCACAGGAATCAACGGCTCTTCGCTGGCATATCTCCCGGCTCTGGGCTCTCTACCAAATCGGCCGCAGAAGGGGACTTTGGGGTGGACAGACAATTCCACCATCATCTGTATCGGCACAGGCCGCGATGCCCGGTGGGAGCGATTCCGGATTGGTGAACGGCCCGGTTTGACCGACGAAGGTCAACGGGCGATCTGGAGAGACGGATGGAGAAAATATCTGGGAAGCTGAGACGATGATCATCTTGAAACTTGCGGCACAGCACAATCCACTTCTGCGGTGTCCCCGCAACCCGCATGGAAACAATAGGCCATGGCCCGGCCACGTCTGAAGACCCGACCTCAGCCTTGTGAGCACGACGTCCAGCAATGTCCCAGAGCCGCTGGTATTGGGTCTGAGGAAGACGGATTCTGCCCAATGACGGGCTCAGTCGAATGCGAGATCAGCATGCACAGCCGAACAGTGTCTCCCAGGCCATGATGCCGCACTGCAGCAGCTGGAGAGCCTTTACCAGATTTGTTATTAGGGATACCCCGACGGCTTCGTATGGCGCAGCAGGCAAGCATTTTGACGGAAGTCGGCAAAGAGCAAGTCGACCGGCGAAATTGCTCCCGGGAAAGAGCAGCCTCGGTCAATGGTGGATGGTCTCCATACCAGACAAGGACTGAGGCACGAAAGAGTGAATCGCGCAAACTATTGAACGCACCTAATCAATAATAACACCTTGTCTCATCGATTACAGTGGCTGTTACAATACCAACGCACTGCAGAGGATGAAAGATTATGCTTGGCTAGTCAATAAACATGGTTGCTTGCGCTCTTGAAACTACCTACAGGAGAACATGAACACTGTGCAAGATCAAACACGCGCGCGTTGTATGTGTGTGGCCCAAAACCCATCCCATTCCACGAGCCGACCTCACCACTTGGACGCCAGCCTCCATCATTTTTATGGCTCTGATGCGAAAAGCCTCCAAACACTCTCTACCATGCTGTTTCCCTTCCTTCGCAACGCCCCTCCGCACCGTAACCCGACACTGGACTTTTCTTGCTCTCGCCCCCGAATCAAGACGGCAGCTTCCCACAGATGCGACACCGTGGCTACTCCAGGGATTTTCGCTCATCCCGCCCAGTCGCAGGCCAAAATCCTCAAGTCCGATCAGAGGCAAAGCGAGTCATCTTGCGGGAAGACATTGCACGCCTGCCGCTGGCACTCCCACGTGCTCTGAACCAAAAACGCCTCTAACTCATCGCCTTTTGGTACTGGAAGTTCCCAAACCCGCCCGGCGTCATACTTCCCATCATGCCATGGTTGGGGATCGGAGTATGGGATGCACCGCCTGCCATGCCGATGTTTCCGGTCAGTGGCGTCGTGGGCGTGCCGTTGTGGTTGTAGAAGGTTGCGCCGTTCATGCTTGGCGTGCTGTTGAAGTCGCGACCGCCGGTTGGCATCTGGGCGTTCAATCCCCAGACCTGAGAGCGGTATTTGTCCTCTTCGATGGTGCCGTTGAAGATCTTCTCCTTCATTTTGAAGTACACCTGCCCAGTAAGCAAGGAGTCCGAGCCAGCCTGGTGTGCTTGGCCGTGACGGGCCACGGCCAGTTCCTCGGCGACATCTTGAAGACCGGATTTCGTCATCAGTCGTTGGACTATGAGCGCCGCTTCCTGGGTCAGTGGTTGACCGCTATTGACTTGCCCCTTGACGCCGACGTGCTTGAGGATGAATTTGATGTCAAAGAGAGATGGGAAGAATTTCTCCAGATACTTGTGGAATTGCACCTCGTCTTCTGGCAGCGGCTTGCACACCATAAGCTTCATGAGGTAGCCGAAGTCATAGCCCGAATGAAACGAAATCCAGTGCACGTCCGGATCTAGGACCAGGCCTGAGCTGATCAGTAACGCGCCGAATTCCTCTGGATCAATGCCATGCTTGGCATGTCGGTCGAAATCGATGCCGGCCTTTGCGAGCATCGTGGTCGAATCTCGAGCATACATATCTGACTCAAGGGAAAAGCGGAAATTGAACTGCCATGTGCAGGGAGTTGGAAGCAGGGTTGACTGGAATTGTGACTTGGCTTTGCTTGTGTGTGTGGGATCAGGTGGAGGAAGTGTTCCGTCGGGCTTGAACAGGGTGATTCCAAGCTGGATCATTTTGAGGAGGTCGACATTGCACCGTAACGTCTGATAGTGGTAGTCTGCTTTGGTAGTGAATTGGCCGATCGGACGGGCAACGATGCCAGGGAATTCTGTGTCCTGTAGAAACTGTGGTCAGCGAAGTCGCAAAACAGAGGGCAATGTGAATACCATTGCAATGTATGGGTATGTGTCGACCAGCTGCCTCAAGGTAGCCATCTCTTCTTTCAGGTTGTGCTTCCAGACATTCCGAATTCTTGTATCATCTTTATTCTCCAGCGGACCAGCTAGACCGTCATAGGTGTGATGTGCTTGTACTGGACCTCCCCTCGGGAAACCCATCTGTTGCATCTGACCGGGAAGCACCCCGGCATCGAGCATACTCCGGTCGAAGCCATTGTTCAGATTTCCGGCCAAGGCGAAGGGACTCGCGTTCGAAGAGCCGCCTGCGCCGAAGGAAGGTGTGCCAAGGTGGGTTGGAGGTGGCAGAGCACCATGTTGATGCGACTGCAGGTGATTTTGTTGGATGTGATAGGGCCCGTTGAGGGACTGATTCCCATAACGAGGAGGAGCCATTATGTGTATGGGTTAATGCGATGAGGTTGGAAGAGACAGACGTTCATGTGTGTTCATCTCGGAGCAGCAGTGATAGATTTCAACGGCGCAATGGTGGCTGCGACATGGTTACTGGATTCATAGATTCATCAAGGAGATAGGAGGTTTGGGTGAATTCATGTTCAACGTTAAGTTAATGAATCAAAAGTACATGGCGAGTTGAAGAAAGACAGTGAGTTCGCGGACTGTCTGTTAGTCCGTCAGTCGGTCGGTCATTCCGCAGCGGAGGCCAATTGCAGTGACTGACTGTGTGACGCGAGATGAAGTGCTGCGCCGTAAATAACTACAGTGGGGGACTTAGAGCTCCAAGCGTAGTCTTGGCACGAGCTGCATCTCGGATGGTCATTCAGTCATGAACTACAGCGCTCAGGTTGTTACATAGTTACTGACAACTCGCACACGATCTTTCAGGAACTTGAACTCAGTTGGGCCCCTGTCTCCGACTTGCCTGGTGTGCTGCCGCCGATTCCTCGCTCGAACCGACCACAACATAGTCAAGAGCACCCGCCAATCCCGCAACGCCCCGCGATGGCTTCCCCGAACAACCCAACCGGGTTTAACATGAAAACCTTCACGGACGCCGCCACAAGCAGAGAATGGAGAGCAAGAGATCCATGGGCTAAGAAGTAAGAAAGCGATCACCACCTCGGTTCAGTTGAAGCGCATGCTGACCACGGACTAGTGAGACCTGGCGGCACACGGGACCCTTTACTCGATGGAATCGATTGAAGGGAGCGTTTCCCGGACTCGGCATTGCTACCGCTGCGTTTGCAGGCTATGTTATCTTTGAAGCACTCTTCCTGAAGGACTCGCACGGCCATGGGGACGGTCACGGAGGGCAACACCATTGAGGGCGCCATGAAACCCTAAGGCACAAAATGACCGCGACTTGCTCACCACCAAGTGCTGGAGTGAGCCAGGCAGGACTCCTCAAGCGAGACGAGGCCAATACAATTGAGACTGTACATATGGAGAATGGATGACTTGGTGTTTAAGCCAACAAAGCAAAAAGAAGGTGGCAATAGCAAGCATGGAGTATTTGCTAAGTTACTAGTAGTTGCATGACAACCTGCTCCCAGCTTGACGAGGCTGCAGCCTTATCGACCCTGCGGTATAGCGTGTTACAGAGTGATCTGCAAGGCTCTGTTTGACCATCGTGCTCAGCATCATAGAATGTGGTCCCGTTAGCTGTCAATAATAGAGGCTCTCATTATTGGTGAGCCACCAGCAAGGCAGATACGAAGCAGACAACGAGAACTTTGGAAGGTTGTTTCCGAGGTTGTTATCTCTCGCATCCAATGCTCTGTAGATCCGAATGTCAATTAAATCGCACTGTCACCATGTGACCCGCAAATCCGGGCGTATTCCATTTGAAAGCCAATGCGTACTGGACTGTTATCAGCGCCCCTTCAGGAATAGCTGAGCCTCGCACAACAGAGAAAGACGCAGAGACGCAGGGCGGACTCAACAAGGCTTCAGCACTCTCAGCAGAGCTCGTGGTCACCTTCTGTTCCGAGAGCAACCTCAACAACCCAGACCCTTCGTTGCCAGGACCACTATTCCAGCCTCAACCCGTGTCGCCGTGAAGGGGCCCATGTCCGAACGACGCCGCATCGAAACCCGAAAGATATTGCAGAGGATCCGAAGGCGTGGAGTGCCGCTAAACCGCAAGAGGCCAAAATTGCCATGACATGGATCTTCAAGCCCAAAAGAGGAAAGCGACCACGACGGCAGAACGAGGGCGAACAGGCGAACAGGCTCGACAGGGCTCAACAGGGCTCTTATCTGCCCGCTTTCCTTATCGTCTATACATCCATGGTGTCCACGAGCTGTTGTCGAGCAAATCGAGCAGCTTGCTCCATGGGCCAAGGGTCCTCTCTGCTCGCGGTTGATGTCCCGGCCAGGGTTTGGCATCGCATTGCCGGATTCGCTTGTGAGGAGTCGAGGCCATCGCCTTACATATTAATGTAGGTCTGCTGCCCTCCTAGACTCTGTTCTCTTCCTGCTTCGTTACAAGGCGCGTCCCCTGAATTCTTCCCCTCATCACTCTTGGGCATTCTGGTCACCGGCACCGGCAACGGTAACAGCAACAATGGTCCTCGAGCGTGTGAAGCAGTTGGCACAGCAGGTGTCCAACACTGTTGCCCCCGCACACCCCTTCGATCCCCTGTCCTCGCTGGAGATTGAGGCGGCCGTGTCTATCCTTCGCGCCAAACATGGCAAACTATACTACAACGCCGTGACGCTGCTGGAGCCTCCCAAGGCGGAGATGTTGAAATGGCTGGCCGACCCAGAGACCACTCCCAGACCTCGCCGGGTGGCCGATATCGTGGTCATCACCACCGACGGCAAAGTGTTCGACGGCAATGTCGATCTGACCGAGGGCAAGGTCATCAGCTGGAAGGAGACGCCGAACGTGCAACCGTTGATCACGATGGAAGATCTGAACGCCGTCGAGGAAGTGATGCGCAAAGACCCCAAGGTCATCGAGCAATGTGGCTTGGTCGGGATTCCGGCCGAGGAGATGCACAAGGTGTACTGCGATCCCTGGACGATTGGCTATGACGAGAGATTTGGAAACGGCGTCAGACTCCAGCAGGCGCTGATGTACTACCGGCCTCATGTGGACGACTCGCAATACACGTTCCCGCTCGATTTCTGCCCCATTTACGACGCGAACAAGAGAGAAATCATCCACATTGACGTGCCCAAGGTGCGACGGCCCCTCAGCAAATTGCCGGCCAACAATTACCACGTCCAATCGATCGAGGAGATGGGCGGCTACCGAACGGACATCAAGCCCATCAACATCACGCAGCCCGAAGGCGTCAGCTTCAAGATCCAAAACCGCATCCTCGAATGGCAAAACTTCTCCGTGCACATCGGCTTCAACTACCGCGAGGGCATCGTGCTCAACAACATTACATATTTCGACAAGAACGAGAACAAAACCCGACCGCTCTTCTACCGACTCTCTCTGGCCGAGATGGTCGTCCCCTACGGCAACCCGGAACACCCGCATCAGCGCAAACACGCCTTCGACCTGGGCGAGTACGGCGCCGGGTACATGACCAACTCGCTCAGTCTGGGCTGTGACTGCAAGGGCAGCATCCACTACATGGACGCCGAGTTCGTCAACCGGGCGGGCGCCGCGCAGACGATCAAGAACGCCATCTGCATCCACGAGGAAGACAACGGCATCTTGTTCAAGCACACCGACTTCCGCGACGACTCGATCATCGTCACCCGTGCCCGCAAGCTGATCATCAGCCAGATCTTCACCGCCGCCAACTACGAGTACTGCGTCTACTGGATCTTCCACCAGGACGGCACCATCCAGCTGGAGATCAAGCTGACCGGCATCCTCAACACCTACGCCATGAATCCCGGCGAGGACACCAAGGGCTGGGGCACTGAGGTCTACCCGGGCGTCAACGCCCACAACCACCAACATCTCTTCTGTCTGCGCATCGACCCGAACATTGACGGACCGAAAAACACAATCTTCCAGGTCGACGCCGCCCAGGGGCCCGGCGAAGTGGGCTCGGCCGAGAACTTCTACGGCAACGCCTTCTACGCGAAGAAGACCAAATACACCAACCCGATCGAGGCCATGGCCGACTACGAAGGCTCGACGTCCCGCTCGTGGGACATTGCCAACGAGAGCAAAATCAACCCCTACTCCCACAAGCCCGTGGCTTACAAGCTGGTCAGCCGTGAAGTGCCGCCCTTACTGCCCAAGAAGGACTCGTTGGTGTGGAAGCGTGCTGGTTTTGCGCGCCATGCTGTTCATGTCACAAAATGTGAGTTTTGCTTTTCCTTTCCTACCTGCCCTCCTTGATCTCTCCCTCTGCCTGTCCGCCTTGATCACATCTTCCTTCCTTTTCTCCCTTCGCAAAGAGAACTACTTGATTATATCAGTCACTAACAATCCCAATCACAGACTCCGACGAACAACTCCACCCAGCAGGCCGCCACGTGCCCCAAACCTCCGGCGAACCCTCCATGGGTCTCCCGCAATGGATCAACGCCAACCCACAAGCAAAGATCGACAACGAAGACATCGTGCTATGGCACACCTTCGGCCTCACCCACTTCCCCGCCCCCGAAGACTACCCCATCATGCCCGCCGAGCCCATGAGCCTGCTGCTGCGGCCGCGCCACTTCTTCCTGCGCAACCCGGCCCTCGACGTCCCGCCCAGCTATGCCCGCACGCCCAGCCAGATCGCTGCTGGCAAGAATGGGTGCAATTGCAAGGATAAGGCGAGCGTGCAGGTTTAGGTTTGGGTGTACATTTAGCTCTGCGTGGATGTCGACGAGTCTATTTGTTCATGATGGTCCTAGCATGAAAGCTCTCTCAAAAGATTAATTTGGATCGAATCTGATATGTGTTGCACACTTCAAGTATGAGTTTCTCGGCGCGGGTCTTCCCAGCGTGTCGTAGGCTAAGCTCCTTAGGTATTTTCGATATAATGGTTCAATGAACTGTTTTGTGTTCTCCGTATAAAACAATATTGTGTGTCAGATCTCGTCTCGGATCTGGGTTGGTCTTAATGAGAAAGGGAGGGCTGGTGGTTCTGAAATGACGGGTAGTATGGTGACTCTGTTGGGTATCTTCCATATATACATTACCATCGGTGGGTATATATATTAATATCTGCGAGCCAACTCCGCCTCCCTGCGACAAGTGAATCGATTTGCACAAGATGATTTCTTTTTAATCGCCTCGAATAATAATCATCCAAGCCGCCTTTGTAGTATCAAGTAGATTGCCCTTTTCATGACCATGTCTCCTGCTTATATCGTCCCACCTTTTCCAGTCTGGCGAGATAGGATTCCGCATCAGCTTCGGTCTGGATTGGTCCCTCGTCGTCCTCGTCCCCGCCATCGTCAGGCTGCTCGCGCGCAGAATTTACCGCGGAGAAGGAGGAGGTCGCAGAGTCATGCAATGCTGTCTTAGCCTCCGATCTCAGCCGACTTTGATGGACAAGCGCATCGACAATAGCCTGCCGTACTGCCTTGGGCATGCCGCCGGAGGAGCCACATACGATGATAGTTGCGGATTGGTCGCGCAGGTATTTCCATACCAGGTCGCTCCGTTCGCGGATCTGGTCTTGCACGTAGACCTTGGACTTGTGGTCGCGCGAGAATGCCGGGATGACTTCAAATCCGACGTCAGCTGTGGCGTTAGTCTCTGATATTTGTTCCCGTGTCTGACTTTGAGCCTGCAACTGTTGCTGTATAGCAGCCCACTCATCGCGGAAGAAATAGTCGGCCTTCTCGTTGCGGCAGCCGAAGAACAGCGCGGTTCTACCACAGAGCTGACCATGTTGTATCTTCTCGTGAATCAGCGCACGCAGCGGCGCAATACCCGTACCGGCGCCGACAAGGATATGAGTTGAATCCTCCAGACCAGAGGTTTTGGAGAAGCGACCTTCTGTCTTCAAAGAGACCTGCAGCGTCGTTCCTACCGGCAGCTGTGCGAGGTATTTCGTACACACGCCCTCACGGATGCGCTTGATGACGGTCCTATACTTAACGATGGCCACCAACAGCTCGAAAATGGTTGCCCTGCCGTCTTGGGTGTATTTCAACGCGCCGCCGCTCGCGATGCTGAACTGGCGTAGCCGCAGAGGCGGGAAGATGTTCGTCACTTCCTGCCATGGAATCTGGACGGAGTCGAACTCCTGCAGGATTTCAATCATGCTTCGTCTCGGCCGAGTGGCATAGTCGTAGTACTCGTCTAGATACTGTGGATCGGTGAATTCCAAAAGTCGCTCTTTATGCATCTCATTGCTGGTGTAGTTCGCGATGGCACCGAAGAAGGATCGTCGAGGGATGGCGTTGATGTCTGGGTATTCGGTCAAGAGGGTGCGGAGGGTGAGATCTGTACGGGTGAATATGGGATGGAGGGTCGAGAGATTGTTTTTATTTGAGCGAGTTGAGATGAGACGTATCGGTATATCGGCAGCTGCATGCCAATTCATGCGTTCAATCAGAAACGATACATCTGTGGGCATGTTTCGAGGGGAGATGGCCAGAGCGTCGCCCGGCATGTATTCGATCCTTCCGCTGGCTTTCAGTCTCATGAACCTGACATCTTGCCAATGGTCGGATGGCGTTACTCGCTCTTTCACCTCTAACACGGCAGCGAAAGAGTTGGCAGAAGTGTTCGTGGCGTTGAGATCTACTCCGTCGGCGCTCGATGGTGTCTCGACGGATTGAGATCCTGTTAGGACACCCTCCAAGCGGTATTTGCTGGGTAAGAGGACTTCGTTTGATAAGGTAGTAACACCTTCTGGTAGTGGGAAAGTATCCAACACAGTCTTGCGGAAAAGGTCCAGCCATGCCAGGAAAGAGCCGTCTGTCCCTTCATCCCCTTGCTCATCAGCTTCACATGGGTCAATGACCGGAGTGGCCCCGAGTTGTCGCAGTCGTTTGTCCAATTTCCTCGCAGCCCAGTTGAACTTGGGATAAGAGCTGTCCCCGAGTCCAACTAGGGCATATCTGATACCCGCTAGGGTGGTGGGAAGAAGCTTCTTGCGAAGGAGACTGGTCCAGAATTTCCGAGCATTGTCGGGGAAGTCACCCTGGCCAGTTGTGGAAATGACGAAGACGGTGAAGGTATAGGCGCTCAGATGATTGTATTTGACATCATCCAGGCCTGCGACGTCTGTGTTGAATCGAAGTCGCTCGAGACAGCGGCTGATCTCTTCAGCAAAATCCTGCGAGGTGCCGGTTTCTGTGCCGTAGAGGATGAGAGCAGACCGTCCCTGGACATGTTCGGTTGTTGCACCCATCGCGAAGTATACGTCGCAAACCGAGCATCATGTCGGCTGGACCATTAGCCAACTCATTATAGGTGGTTTGTCACTGTCCTTGCGATGATTCTAACTCGGCGCTGTACCAACATCGGATGGTGATCTGTTACGACAGAACAGACATTGGCATATCGGGTGTGTTGTACTTTGCCGTAGCAATGCCCTCATCTTGGCACTATTCCTCGGGCGAAGCATTCAGCTCCAGACGTGGTTTAGATGCGCAGGGACATCACAGGTATATCACTCCCTCATCTTTGACAGCCGCAGCTTGACTTCATCCTTACAGATACCATCTTCCACGGCCAGCATCGCTGATACTCTGCAGTCTGGCAAGCTGCTCAACGTCATGCATCCCGCCCGACGCCGTCGAAGAAGACAACATGACCCCCTCCATCGTGATTGGACTACTATATCATGCAACCCCTGGCTTGATCACCAGGCGCAATGTTTCGAGCAAGGGTAGAAATACGAGTGACAACTCACGGCCTCAGACTCAGCCACCTTAGATTCACCATGTCTATAGTCATACGCATGTCAACACCATATCTGAGTTCTATCGACTTTGACAGTCGTTTGGCCGCGGCGTATTATGTTTGTGAGTCAACTGCTAGTTTGGAACTGTTTGAATCCGTGATGGCACCGAATCGACTGGATGTCTCATGTCTTGTGAAGAAAGGTTCTGGCCACGACTGGGATGATTTTTCGAGTGATAGTCTCGTCTCATGCCTGGCAAAATTCATGGGTGAGGCCGAGTCCCGCACTGATTTGACAGACGCCCGAGCCTTTCTTCGGTCTGTGGTGGGATTAGGCGGCATGGGTCTTCTGTTTGAGCATAGATGTTGGTCGCCCATGCTAGACTATCTGGGTTTCACGGGTTACGACGACGCCTTTTTCTTCGCTGATACTAGTATATCTGACTCAGCCAGAGTCTCCATATCTGGTCGTCTGACAAAGTCGGTTCGTCGGTGGGCACAAGAGGTAGCTATGGCTGGTCAAGACTTGAGACAGTACGGCGAGTGGGAGCGTCAACTTTTCGTCGAACGGGACTTGGAATCTCCATTTGGGGTAGTACTAGGGAGCTTTTCTGAAGATATATCTGTTTCCATTGTGGACTTCGCTTTTGGAGACAGTCCGGACGATTGGCATATTAAGGTGGAGGAGTCGCCAAACAAAGACCCTTGGAACAAGATTGTGGATTCACCGCATGATGTCGAAGATGGTGAGCCTGTGCTACACGTTCCTGGAGCCTGGCCGGACGAGTCTTCCTGACGAGATCGGCCATTGAGAAGTCAGCAGGGAGGGCCTTTCATGAAAGGGAGGCCAGGGACCCATCACTGTCTGGCCGTTTCCGTCTCTCAGCCTCGTCAATGGTGGAACAGGCGCCGGACGATATGGGATCCTTCTGACTATGGTCAGGGTGAAGCGAAGGGTGCAATATAGAGCTCTGGAGGAAACAATCAAACATGCGAGATCGAAATGAGCCATTCCAGTATTTAGATTCTGCACTGTGCCACAAAGTCTCTCAGCATTGCTGTTAGACTCACAAACCCCCAGTCTGTAGGATCAGAAGTATGCACCATCATCATCACCGCCACGCCCACCACCATAGGCAAAGCCATCGTCATCATCGCCGTCCCCGCCATCGAAGTAATTCTCGGCATTGTAATCGTCGCCGCCTCCATCGTCCGATTCCTCAAACTCCGAATCGACAGGCTCGTCGTCGGCGGACCCGTCATCATCATCATCGTCGTCGTCATCATCCGCATCGTCATTGTCGTCCCCGGCATTATCGTCGTCCTCGTCATCGTCCTCATCGTCGGACCCTTTATTCTTGTCCTTCCGATTCCGCCGCGGTTTCGGCTGGATCTCTTCCTCAGAGAACTCGTCTTCGGCATCGAGGCCGCGTTTCTCGCCCGCCTTGTGCGTCGTCAGGTCGTCGCGCCGCCGTTTTGCGGCCCGAGTGGAATTGCGCGACCGCCGCGCGCCGGACAGCAGCGGGTCCGAGCCGTCCGTGTCGTTGTTCGCGTCGTCGTCGTTATTCTCGTCGTCTTCATTTATCGCTTCTTCAGCTGCCAGGTCGCGCTTCCGCTTCTTACGCGGCGCGTTGGTCTCGACGTCGAAGTCGATGTCTGTCGATTTCCAGAGCGGATGTCTCCGGCGCGGGTCGAGGAGTGGCCATAGTTCGGGTGGGAAGTATCTCAGTTCTGTGGAAATCAATCAATCAGTCAATTTCGGCTCAGTCAAAGGAACTCTTGTTTTCCCTCTCTTTCTTCCTTTCTCTTTCTTCCTCTAGTTTCTCAGGGGGGGTTGTATTGTGTTGTGTTGGGTACATACCGTAATCTCTCCCACTCAGATCCGGCACCGTCCGTTTCTTCTTGTAGTATTTCGCCGTGTATTTCTCTTGGTCGTTGAACGGGTCGAAGCCCGCGCGCTTGATCACTTTCCCGGTCTTAGGGTCGGCGAGGCTGCTGGGGTCCAGGACGGAGTAGTATGGCCCGTTGCGTGCTCGGTCGCGGAACCGGAGGTAGCTCTTCACGCAGGATAGTTCGAACGCGGATATGGGTCGCGGGACGGGTAGTTCGATATCCTATATCACAATGCAACGATCAAGGTCAGTTCTCTTTTTCTTGCTCTTGCTCTTCTTGGTTGATATGTATGTAGATGTGGTCGTGATTTGTGCCTTTTCCTTGGGAAAGGTCTCTGAATACATCTCCCTTGCACAGGTTCGAGGCCAAAGGCCGGAGCGTCGAAGGCATGCCAGACGGGAAGGGACAAGCAAAAGTGTTTTTGTGCCGGCTTGACTTACAGGAAACTGCGGCGCGGGTCTGTTGGGAGCATTGTATGTCGACGGATCATCTTCCTCGTCGTCCCAGGACAGGTCGGGCCCGCGTTTTCCACCGCCTCTCCCGCGGCGCGCCATTGCGAACGAGTGGGCTTGATTGCAGGAGTAGGACGTTCAGGGATCGGAAGCGCTGTCTCTGGCAAATACCGTTGGAGAACGCCGGGGGTGTCACCGGGTCGCATGTAGCATTGTGGAGGTTGGTTTGCTATTGACGAGGAGAGGATCGGGGAATCTTGTAGTCTTGGACGTGAATGAGAACAACGAATGAGTAGGTGAATGTAGACGACTTTGCTGGGATTCCGTTCAAGTTGTTCAAGTTGTTGCGTTCAAACCAGAAAATCGGCGGCAGAATTTTGGAGCGTTGGTGGAGCAATCGAATTCAGCTTCACCGCCTTGCGGGTGTTGACGAGGCTGAAGGGACGAGGCTGAACGGCTTCTTTATCTACCTACCAGTAGTACGTTTGATACTCTATGGTAAACAGGTCTCTAGGTATCCTATGAGCTTGACCATTTGGTTTGTACGCCAATATCCATATCCTTAATGCTGTGTCTACGCCAAAGGCTGCGAAATCATATCGTAGGTATATTCCTCCGGTCCCAACCCTAGCGCCTTCAGCTTCTTCACGAACGGATGGTCTGCCCTCTCGGACATCATGCCTCGCATATGCTCCTTGCCGATCTGTCTCTGCTTGTCTTTCGTGTCTTCCGACTGGATAGAAACCATAGGACGAATAGTGGCGGTGGGACTAGGCGAGAAGAAGAAAGGAAGCGATGTCCTTTCCGTATTGTCCTAGACAGTCGAGTCAGCACCTTGATCATTGGGAAACGATGGGCAATCTACCTTGGCGCAAACACGATGGACAGTGGAGCGGAAGCGTCCACCCGACATCAACTCGAGGTAGCTGCCGGTGTTGACGACAAAGGCGTACTCCTTGACTGGAACGGGCACCCAGGTTGCGTTAGCATTGAGGACTTGTAAGCCACCAACCTCACCTAGATGATCATGTCAGTAAAGATACAAGCTGTGAAAGGATGTCCTCGATCGTACGTTGGGCGAGCAGCGTAAAAGCTATAGTCTCAAGTCAGTTCAGATTCTGACACAGAAGGAGAGAGACCGCAACAGAGGGACTACTGACCGCCGTAATCAGCGTGAGGAAGGAGGACTTGTTTGGACTCGGTTTCCTCAGGCTGTGGAAGGTAGTGCTGGACAGTGATGTCGGTAAAAGGCGTCTCGAAGAACTCATCTAGAGCAGTCTCCTCCAGGTCCAGTGCGAGCGAAAATATGCGAACCAAAGCCTTGGAAAAGATGTAGACGTCTTGGACTATCGATTTCGTTAGTCAATCGGGGGGATCATCTCGTCGCGGAGCTCCAGGTGGCATACAGTAACTGTACAGTTTCTTGCGAAACTCCGGCAATTCTTCATCCGGCCACTGGTTCAACGGCACCGTGCCGGGAGGCGCAGTCTTGATGGCATGTTGCTCTGGATCGGTGTAGTCGTTGCCCATGCCAAAGGTTTCTCGAGCTCCCGCAAAGCCTGGCCTCTTGTCGCTCGGGTTACAAGGAGTGAAGCCTTTGGCCGCCGGGCTGTTGTTGACGTGGTATTTCATCTTTGAATGGATTGTCAATGATCACTGTCCTGGCATCGAGCACTCAATACCCACCTTGACTTCGTCGGGGAGCGCAAAGAAGGATTTCAAGGCGTCAAAGGCTTCGTCTATTCGAGACAGACAATGTCATCAGAATTGACCTCCTCATATTTCAACAGGATTGTGGCAAGTCCCTACCCATCTTCTCTGGCTTCACCGGTGGATTGACCAGGTACATGAATCCTACTTCTTCTGCAGCTTGGCCGATTTGTTTCGCAATCCTTCTGCGCACTTCGAGGTCGGGAGAGAATATGTCGGCCACATCGATCGTTGGGATGGAATCGAACGTCTTCTTCGCATTGGCACCGGTCAGGATAGGACGGTACAGAAGCCTGTCTCCGCTCTTGAAGTAGACGCCATCGGCGCTCTCGGGGATTTGCATTGTCGTCGAGTCCAGCTAGCGACAAGAAGACTGCAGAGCGTGATCGGAGTATGTCCGTTGCTATACAAGAAATGGTAGTAACGATTCTCCCAACACCACACGCACACGCGCAGACGATATCACACACGGCGAACAAGAGCAAAGAATAGCTGGCAAAGGATATTGCAGCGACTTTGAATTCTTCAACAAACAAAACACGCAACCCGTCTACTTGGTACCCACCAGACGCGAGACTGAGGGCGAGGCCGTGAGATGAGGGGCATCGGCATCGGCATCAGCATCAAGACGCACGTATTGAACTGATAGGGATGCAGTCGCAGTCCAACATTGCATGAGTCAACCAAGGCAAATCGATCGGGAAGCGCCATGAACCGGCGAGATAACGTCTGGCCATTCTTCTCTCGCTATTGCCCTCGGCAGCCTCGTGGAGTGGAGCTCATATGTCTCTCTCTGGTCCAGGAGTCTTCGGCAACGGCCATCACTCCACATCAGGTACGCTTGAATGGAGTTACAAGCGGACGTTCCTCCCTATGAGCGCTTGAAGGGCACCAAAAGGCAGAATACTAGCCTCGCCAGGTTGTTGAATACAATAGCAATACCAATGCTCGACAAACTGCCTTCGCCATGCTCTGACTCCAGGCCGTTCCCGTACGACACGCCGGGAATCGAGGCAAGCTCATGGAACAACAGGACAGCATGTTAGGTCCACATCAGCAGGATTCAGCAAACCACCTTCCTGGTCCCATTCGATCGGTGACCACCGTGGCGAGCTCGACCAGCTGGTATCGTTCCTGACAGAAAAGATCACCTACGGGATATTCAGATCTGTGCAGAGAGAGTATCTTGAAGCTTACACCAACGACAAGTCGAACTAGGCTCAAAAAGGCTGCAATGTGCGTCTCCCAGGGGGCTCCAGCACTGGCCTCGTAAGCCTAAGGAGCCCTCTAGCCACTGAGACATCCCCATCCCACGTCAAATCAGCGGTGGCTTCTATATGCTATATCCCTCGACCCCTACGACCTGTGACGATAAGCAATCGTCCGCTTCGTCAGCACAGCGGCCAAGCCTTGAACGGGATGTTGGTAAGACACGAACACTACTACTCTGTACGTCTCTCCGTACGTCTCTCCGCTCACAAGCTGGGAGACGCTATCTGAGGCACATCAGGGAAGAAGAGGGTCCACGACGGGGTCTTTTTGCACACTATCGGAACGGACATACACGCCTTTCAAGCCCCCTCGAGTCCCGTTGAGCCCTGGAAGATGGAACACCCTATTACCGAGTATCCTGTCTGTGCCATCTCGCCTTCAAGCCGACGACCATTCTTCCGGTCTTATCGCGCTCCCTTGGCCTGCCGGTATCGCCTACCACCTACCTTACCTCATACATGGTACGTGTAGGTACATTAGGTACCTTACGGGGTACCTAAACACTTACTGTGAGAAGGCTTGGGCCAGGCCGTGGTCCCCATATGGCGGGGCAAAGAGGATAAGATGACTACAGCCTTTGGCCTGTCGCAGAAGTCTCCTCTCTTTCAGCAGCGTCCCTTACTTTCCTCTTTCATGATCCATCCATTGTCTTGCTACCAACCCGTTCGTGTTCACGTCCACGTTCATGCTACAGCTTCCACCTGCCACCCGCCCGGCGATTCACCCCACTGCCTGCCGGAACTGCCGACGGAGGGGGCGACGATGCGATAAGACCTTGCCGACCTGTCTGAGCTGCAAGAACAGGTTGGTGGCATGCGAAGGCTACGTGACTCGCTGGACCGGGGTGGCAGCACGCGGAAAGTTGGCTGGCAAGTCGAAACCCGTGCTAGACGATGAGGAGGAAGGGAGGACCAGTCCCGAGCAACCTCGCTGCTCCCGGGCCACAACATCAACGACCTCGGTGTCGCCACGCCAGCGACAACGACATCAGAAGCAGCTTGCCGCAAGCCAAAGGCTCGGCAGCCTCAAGACCATAGGCCAACCCGACTCGCTGCGTGCTGACGGCCTGGACGTCTTCATCGACTATTGTGAGTGACGGATCGCCCGATTGTTTACTGCTGTCTATAAGGGCTCCAAGCATATCAACCCGAGGAGGTCTTCAATGGGGGTAAAAGCTGACCGATGCGATCCAGTTGTACATGAACTGAGCTACATTCCATACCTGGGATCAAACCCGGGCGAAGGACCATATCTACGCTATGTGCGACCCCTCACCAACACCGTCCTGCCTCTGCGCTACGTCGTAGCAGCATCAGCATCACTCCATCTAGCATCACGACTATGTGACGAGCCACTGCGAAACCGCAGCCGCGAACTACAGCTGAAGGCGTCGGTACTGTTGCGGCAGAGGCTCACTTCAAAGACCTTTTCGATGGATCATGGAACTGTGTTGACGATGCTTATGATGGCTCAATTGGATGTATGTGCTGCTGTTTCTGCTGCCCAACCTCTAAGCCTACAACGGGTGTGTGTCTAACATATCTTTTCGCCCTCAGATGTGCACAGGTGATCTCGCCGAGTTCGACATCCACGTCCCGGCCGCAAAAGCGTTTGTCCGCGCCTATGGAACAGTCATGCCCGACAGGAGCTACTGCGAACAGCGGCTAGCATGGTTCGTACACCCTGAAGCGAGGCGAGGAAACAACTACGTAGTCATTCTGACTTTTCATTCAGGTGGGATATCATGCGAGCCACGACCTCGACCCGACTCTTGACCTTCACCTCGACCGACCTGAAGAAGACCATCAGTCGATACCAGTCGCCACACGGCGGCCGCGAATGGGGCTGCGACGCGTTTGCCTGCCCTGTCGATCTGGCCGAATACATTGCCGACGTGACCATGCTGTACAAGCTGCAGCCTGCCGACCGACCGTTTGCCGCGGACGTCATGCAGAGGGCCGCGCTGCTCGCCTCGAGCGTCAGGGCCTGGACACCCACGCAGTCATACTCCGAGCCCATGTCGCACGTCGTCGGTGCCTGGCACGCCAGCATCCTCCTCTACATCATCCGGCTGTTCCGACTGCACGAGCATGAGAACGAGCACGACGAGGCGCACATGTTCGACGACACCGCCGCTCTGCGTGATAGTGTCTTTGTGCATGCGCGGAGCGTGCCCACTCCCAGCGCCTGGAGTATCGCCATCCACTGGCCGCTGCTGCAGGCGGGCCTGTGGCTCGAGCAGCCCGACGTCGATGCCGAGCAGCGAGACTGGCTGCGGACACATTTCACGCGCATGATGCGCCATGTCGGCTGTAGGCAGTTCACCACGGTCACGCAATTGCTGGAGTCGGTCTGGGCCAGCAACGAGTATCATAATTCCATCACGGCCGCATCGTTGGCAGGTCCTTTGGTCATAGCCTGAGAAGAAAGGACGACGAATGGCTTTTGGCCTCCCTACCCAAAAAGATCTCAAAAAGCCGGATACCCTGATATCAATAGAAATTGAGATCTCTTCACTCACACATAATCACGAATTCCTCATTTTCCTGCCGATTGTGGCTGTCTCCAATTGGCACCTTTTTCTAAGCTCGGTTTCTTACGCGGTTCCCTAAACCTGGGTCTCCTCTATCCGTCTGGCGGCTACAGCTTGGTCGTGCGATTTTGAAAGACGGAATCGATCTCCTCGACAATGGCCTCTTTGACCGGCTCAGGCGCCCAAGACATATCCACCGCATTCTTGGCCAATTTCACCATGTCGTGGTCACTGAAGCCGCAGCGACTCTGCACCAACAGCATATTGTTGACCTGCCAGTTGTCGTCCATGTAGGCCGGGTCGTCGCTACCGATCATGATCTTGACCCCTTGATCGTACAGCAGCCTGATCTTCGCATACATCGGCTCGGCCGGCTGGTGGCGCAGATACGCACATGGACACAGGGTCAGGCCCAGATTGCGCGACTTGACCAGCTCGATCAGCTCAGGCACATCGGCGGTGTTGATGCCGTGGTCGATGCGGTCCGCCCCGGTGCCTCCCATGGAGCAGCAGGCCTCGCGGATATGGTCGTGGACGTCCTCCTTGGCGCCGTCGTCGCAGTGCGCCGTCAACTTGAAGAAGCCGTCGGCGCGGGCGCGCGACCAGACGTTCTCGAAAAGCGACGGGGGCAGTTTGTACGATTCCGAATCCAGCCCCAGGCCGACAATCATGTCGCGGTAGTTCAGCGCGGCCTCGTAATGCTCCATCGCGGACTCGGGAGACATGTCGCGCAGGATACACATGATCCATTTCGACTTCACGTTGAGCTCTTTCTCGGCGCGCTCCGACGCCTGTTGGAATCCAGTCATGAACGTGTCCCAGCCGACGCCGCGGCGCGTGTGGCCTTGCGGGTCGAAGAAGACCTCGACATACCGCACGTTCATGGCCGATGCGCGCCGGAAGTAGTTCATGGCCAGGTCGTAGTAGTCTTGCGTCGTGTGCAGCACGTCGAAGCCGTCGTAGTATGCTTCGAAGAAGCTGAATGTTTCGACTTCGGATCGCAGATGTTCCAGGTCTCGGTACACTTGGCCGGTCCGTGGGCTCTTCAGGGTCAGGCCGTTGCGTTGGGCGAATTCCCACCGGAGCTCCGGCACGAGCGTGCCTTCGATGTGCAGATGGAGTTCGACTTTGGGGAGAGCCACCACGAACGGATAGTACTCGCTGGCCAGGAGCTCGTCGCGGATGCGTTTACGCTCGTCCATTGGCGTGTGATCCTCGTAGGATCCCATTTTGGTTTGTTTGGGGGCTCGGCGTTGGGAGTGGATGGATTCGAAGCTTGTACCGGGCAGTGATTGCAGTGAAAGGCGACCAGAGAAGGAAGAAAGAAGAAGAAGAAGAAGAAGAAGAAGAAGAAATAGTAGCAGCGTAGAAATACAAAAGGAAAAAGATGGGGAGGAAGTGGGCAGACGATGAGAAAGCGAAGCAATTACCATCAACCGAGTCTTTGGGTGCCGTTCCTTCGATGGCGCCCTCGCCCTCACTCTTCCCGACGTAGTGGGCGGTGGAGTCCGACGAAAAAGGCCCGTGTTCGATTCACGCAAGGCTCCGGAGTCGCACGCCACATGCCACATGGGCAGACTGATGATACTGATAGCGATAGCGACAGCGACAGCTCGGAAGCGAACTCGGTGCTGGCGTTCAGAGTTCATAGCATGTTCCACCCTTTGCTGACGCCCGTGGCAAGGAGTACCCAGAACAACATCCACGGTTATCAAGGATCACGGTCGTAGTCAAAGGACTGACATCCGAGAGAGCTAGCGTGGTTGTCGACGCAGATATCAACCATTTGCGGTTTAGCTGCCGGGACGACTTCATCTCCATTTCCATCCTCCAGCATGAGACTGTGGCCTGGGGTCTGGCATGCATTCCTCTCTATCTTTGTAGTCTGTCACGCTCAGGTATCGACGGTGTCTTGGCCGATCCCTTGCGCAGGTACTAGCAGGGAGATGTTGATACGATGGCTGGGATCTGCCTGGCCAAGATGGTCGGTCGGCGGCGCTGGCAGCTGCATATATCTTGGATGATGCCCTGAGTGGTGAAAGAAATATATGACCAAGTTTCCCGGGAAGGAAGAACATCTTCTATCCATACTGATTGTCCGCCGTGTTGGACTCTTTCACCTTTCTCTTCTTTCCAAGCTATCATACGACACTCGACATCGCAAGACCGATACTTTGCCCCTGGGCCTGATACGCACATTTGCCGCCATGGCCGAAAAACACTCTGGCGAAACGGCACCACCCTCGAAAGCCGGACTCCTGGTCCAAGATGGTCCTGCTTCATCGCTCGAAAGCGGTGTGGCAGAGCCGTCCGTCCATCTCGGCAAAGGAGAGCTGGAAGTCATTCGCATTCGTGAGGGGAATGTGGTCCTGCGAAAGCTTCGTGGGGCTGAAGAGTGGATGGACAAGAAGCTGCATGTCGAGGGTACGGGTGCGCAGAGGATTCTCGAGAGCGAGCGCCACCCTCCTCGTCTTGCCAATGTATGTTTAGGACAAGATGCCACAGAACATCTTCCTCCCTGGTTGGTCTCTCTCGATGAACCATTGTGATGCTGACTGCTTGTCTTCAAGATGATCTTCTTTTGGCTTTCAATGCTCACGTCCCCGTCGTATGTCAGTATGGGCATTTTAGGTCCCAGGTTTGGCCTCTCCGTCAACGAGTCAATCTGGGTGACAGTGCTGGCCGTTGCGTTTGGGTCCATCATCCCAGCATTCACCGCCACGCTGTGCCCGCAGTTGGGTCTCAGGCAGATCGCTGCCTCACGTTTCGCCTTCGGCATCTGGGGCTCCAAGTTCTGCGGGTTCCTCAACATCATTGTCAACATCGGCTTTGGCACCATCAACTGTATCATTGCCGGCCAGCTGTTGCGCGGTGTCAGTGGGGACACTCTCAGCGACGCTGTCGGGATCATCATCGTCCTTCTGGGCTCCTATGTCATCTCCTTCTTCGGCTTCCGTGTCATCCACATGTACGAGTCGGTCGCCTGGATTTTGATCTTTGTGCTTATCTGTGTCCAATATGGCCAAGCTGCCAGATACTACTCACCCACACCAGGCCTGTCGTATGTGAGCGCACTGGACAGAAGTGGAGCCGCTCTTTCATACTTTGCCATCCTCTTTGGTTCCTCGGCCGCCTGGTGCAGCATGTCGGGCGACTACTACGTCCACTACCCGCCCAAGACCAACAAATGGCTACTCTTCGGACTGACCTGGATTGGCTTGACCCTTCCAACCGCATTCATTGCCATTCTCGGAAACCTATATGGGGGCATGGTCAATACCAACTCAGAGCTGAGTACCGTCTACAAAACCGGCGGCCTCGGCGGATTGATGATGGCAACGATGCGTCCTCTGGGCTACTCCAGATTCGTGGCCGTAATGTACGCTCTGTCCTTCAGTAAGTGACCAACCATTCCGTCCCTGCCTTGTTGCATGACTGACATACCTTGCCAACTTGAAGTGGGCAACGAGATCGCCATCCTCTACTCGTCTTCGCTGTCGATCCAACTATGGGGCCGTCATTTCATGGCCGTGCCGCGTTTCGTCTGGAATACCCTCCTTGCAGCCATCAGTCTGGGCCTCGGCTGGGGTGGCCGACATTCGCTCGAGAGCATCATCAGCAATTTCCTTTCTCTGCTGGGGTACTGGACCATTTGCTTTGGAGTCGTTCTGGCCATCGAAGCGTTCTGGTTCCGCCCTCGGCTCGGTGGCTACGACATTGAAGGCTGGCAGGACCAGAGCCGCATGCCCTTGGGTCTGGCAGGCTGTGTCACGCTGGCGATTGCCATTGGGATAAGTTTTCTAGGCATGGACCAAACTTGGGTAAGTTCAAAGCCAACATAGCCATGCGCTCTTTACGCCACTTTGCACGGAAGATGCTAACTGCCTGGATACAGTTCATCGGCCCAGTTGCAAAACCGATTGGATCGTCTGGAGGAGATGTCGGAAATTACTTTGTCTTGGTGGTCGTCCTTTTCAGCTATCCTGTCCTTCGACATCTGGAGATCAAGCATTTCGGCCGTTAAAGAGTCCCAGGGGAGCTGCTGTGGCAAAGGAGGGGAGAAGCTTACAACTGTCAAGGAACATGTGTCGTGTCGCCTTGCTATGTCATGCCGATAGCGTACCTATACCAAATGTATGATGGCTTGGATGACCACGATCTCAACCAAAGACCACACATAAATGCTAAGAGAAATCTGTCGGGAGGCGCCACGCACGACCGGCTGGTACTTACTCTTAGCTAATGATGATGTGTCGTTCATGATCTTGATCTCATATAGCCTTGGTCGCCATATCTGATGGTAAATTGATGGAGTCCTCTATGGACAGGGACATTGGCCACGGATACCTCTCTATTCGAAGACAGTAACGATGGATTAGGTAAGTCACACTTGACGTCACGTGACCGGGACAGTCTTTTCTCCAAAGTCACGTGCATGGCCTCATCATCGTGTTCCGCGTCATTTTCGACGACGCCATTGACTCATCTTGCTGGCCAAAGATCAACACCACCTACTATTTAAGAGAAGGCCAACTTCCTTGCTAATCAGAAACTAACTGACAGCACTGCAACAGTATCTCAAGAGGCGTCAAACTGAGATTGGGTAGGCAGCTTCACTAACAAGGGAAGCCTGGACTGGACCACTGAAAATCCTGGTCTTCACATATCCTGTTGAACAGTTCAGTATGCCTAGTCGTTCAGAAATCGCCTACTTCGGCGCAGGACCCGCTCCCCTCCCAACCGCAGCTATAGAGCAGAGCGCTCAAGCTTTTGTGAATTTCCAAGATACCGGGCTGTCATTAGCGGAGATTTCGCATCGTTCACCTACAGCAAACAAGATTCTTTCGGATGCGAAAGATGCACTGGCAACGCTGTACGACATCCCTACGGACGAATACGATGTCCTATTCATGCAAGCGGGAGGGACGGGCGAGTTCAGTGCCACGGTCCAGAACTTGGTGGGATACTGGATCGAGAAACGCCGGAGGAAGGCCATCGCCGAACTGGGCGAGGGAAAGGATGCGGAAGTCCTGGACCGCGTCAAGAGAGAAGTCGAGGCTGAGCTGAAGGTCGATTACCTCGTCACGGGGTCTTGGTCGCTCAAGGCTAGCCAGGAGGCCAGCCGACTACTCGGTGCCAAGTATGTCAATGTCGCCGTGGATGCCAGGAAGAGCAACAACGGCAAGTTCGGGAAGATTCCGGACGAGAAGGAGTGGAAGTTGACTCCGAAGGGGAGCGCCTTCACATACTATTGCGACAATGAGACAGTCGATGGCGTCGAGTTCCCGGGCTTTCCCAAATCTCTGGAGAGCACGACCGGAGCAGGAGAAGACGACGACGAGAGGATCGTTGTGGCTGATATGTCGAGCAATTTCCTGAGCCGGAAGATCGATGTGAGGAAGTTTGGTGTGATCTTTGTGAGTCGGACTCAGTCCTAGACCCGCGGCATCCTGTTCTTCTTCCTCTCGCCTCAGCAATGCTAACATCCACCCAAGGGCGGTGCACAAAAGAACCTCGGCATTACTGGCATCACTGTTGTCATTATTCGAAAGTCCCTCCTCAGCCTAGTCCCACCGCCCACATTCCTTCATGCCTTGTCGCCAGTGCTCCCGACGTCCGGGGCTCTTCCTCCGATCATCTTCTCCTTCTCCACCATTGCCTCGAACAACAGTCTGTACAACACCCTGCCCATTTTCAACCTGTACGTGGCGACGGTCGTGCTACAAATGCTGGTGTCGACATTCGGCCAAAAGAAAGTTTCCGGCCAGGAAGAGGTTGCCGACCGGAAAGCAGCGCTGATCTACGGCGCTCTGGACGCTCATCCGGACACGTACCATGTCGTACCGGACAAAAGCGTGCGCAGCCGAATGAACATCTGCTTCCGCATCATATCTGGCACCCCATCCGACGGTCAAGTGGTGGCCGACGAGGCGAAAGAGAAGGCTTTCCTGGCCGGGGCCGAGAAACGAGGACTGCTCGGCCTGAAAGGCCATCGGTCTGTAGGTGGAATGAGAGCGAGCAATTACAACGCCGTGTTGTTGGAAAGTGCTCAAAAACTGGCGGATTACCTGGTTGAATTTGCAAAGTCATGATGGATTGGAAAAGTTGGGTTTGATAATTCGTATCATCGAGGTTCAACCTCCAAAAGCTGGACAAACGGCACAGACATTCGACTCAAGTACCTAAATGCCAGGGACGTAGACAAAAGAATCAATGCTTATCCCAACCTTCACACCCTCAATTCCCGGTACCATTACAAAGCCAAAAGTCGGTCCCCAGCGGTCGGTCTTGTAAGTAGAAGCCAACGAAGCACGATCCCCTGTCACCAGTGCACTGGCGCACACTGTAGTGAAAGGAAAGTCATATGTCTGGTGTCAGTCGCAGCGTCACATGCCCAATACCGAACACTTGGCGGCCGTGGATTATAGCCCATATATGTGTAAGTCACGGATTTTCCTCCGACAATCCACCGAGCCCAACCCTGGCCTCGATGGCGCAGTGGTTAGTCGAGGTGGTGCGTTACCAAACCAAACAAGCAAACCAAACCCAAAGTAGAAGGAGCTCTCACGAAAGAACCCCTGGGCATAATCCCTGGTCGTGCAAGGTAGAAGAGCGTGTGATCTCGGGTTCTCCGAGGACACCGTTGGCCGGGCGGATCAGTGGAATATGACAGCAACAACCGGGGGTTTCACTTGGTTCGAACGTCCCGCATAGAAGACCTTAAGAACGAGGAAATGGCTATCGGGGGTTTCGGGCAAAAGTTTTTGTCATTTTGATCTAAAGTCTTGCAGAATCGTGGGTGGCTTGTTCAATTCACAGGCGGGACGGCAGACCTTTTTGGTCTTTTTGGTTTTTGTTTCATGGCCACGTGAGGCTCGAGAGGCGTTTGCCCGTGGGCTTTCTCACGCGTAGGTAGGTGAGGCAGAATATCCAGCTTGACAAGGCCTGTGTGCAGGCATTGCCAGTGTATGTATCTACTTACTTTCATCATCTCAGGTCAAGTCACCTGTTTCGGCTTTTTTCTCAGTCGAACTGCCGCGCAAGATAGGCTGGCAGGCGTTGCTGTTTGGGCGGCGCCTGCGCATCCTCTTCCAAGTATCCATAACTGCCCTATGCTCTTCACAGCGTCGTCCGAGTAGCCAGTGTTCGTCAGATCCAGGTGCGAGGACTCAAGGTCAATCTCAACATTATAGGTTACAACCTATTTATTGAATACCCTGTTGCGCTGGACAGCGTGCGAGGGTGATATTGCGCAAGTCTGAATATATGTCTGGGATGGTTTGTTATCAACCACAAACAGGATGCAAGTTGCAAGTTTGTCGTCCGCCCGTGCCAAGACATATCACGTGCATTTGGTGTAAAGTGGTTGCATGCAGTGGAGCCAAGAATCGATGACGGCACGCGTCCTCCATTTCAACCACTACACGCGTTAAAGAGGGTTCTGCCACTGTACTATATCAGCATTAACTTCAACCCTACCTCGTCCTCCATGCTAGTCCGAACAAGAGCAGTGGTCAACACATTCGAACATGGGACCACCAGCATCTCTTTCAGGCTTGGTTAAGATAGAATCGATACACGTCGATCCGCCGCATACGATATGACCAGCAGTTTCGGCTGAGCCTGGCTGGCCCAGAAGTCATCACCACTGACGAGCAGCAGCGTCGAACCAGCGAAGGATATCCTCCTTGCAGTGACGGTCTGGCACATGAACAAGCGGTCCTGGAGGGGACAAATCCATCGCAATGTCGTCGTCACAGCCCTTCCACCTGTCGTCCCCCATTACAGGCCCCAGCAGGAAGAAGTCGCGCTTCACATACCGACACCTGCAGCTGCTAAGCCAGTCGTCGACGAGCTGTCCGCTGCGGGTGATCGCGCTGATCGACTACGACGCATTCTACGCGCAATGCGAGATGGTGCGGCTCGGGGTCGCCGAGACGCAGCCTCTCGCGGTGCAGCAGTGGCAGGGCCTGATCGCCATCAACTACCCGGCCCGGGCATTCGGGCTCAGCCGCCACGTGACAGTGACCGACGCCAAGACCAAATGTCCCGAGCTGGTGGTACAGCATGTCGCGACGTGGCGCGAGGGCGACGACCGATGGGCCTACCGCGACGATGCGGCCCGCCATATTCAGACCGACAAAGTGTCGCTGGACCCGTACCGGCTCGAGTCGCGCAAGACGCTGGCGCTGCTGAAGGAGATCCTGCCCGCACCGCCGGTGCAGAAGGTCGAAAGGGCCAGTATTGACGAAGTGTTTCTCGATCTGTCCGCGCAGATTCATGGCGTTTTGTTGCAGAGATACCCGGAGCTGCGGTATGCCCCGTACGATGATCCTACTGAAAGGCTGCCGCTGCCGCCGTCGACCGCGCTGGATTGGCACGCTGACGCGCTCGTCGATCTCGATTCCGCAGAGACGGAGGACGATGACCCCGATTGGGATGATGTGGTGATGAACATCGGTGCGGAGATCGTCAGGGGCGTGCGTCAATCTCTCTATGAGAAACTGAAATATACTTGCTCAGCGGGGATTGCGCGCAACAAGATGATGGCCAAGCTGGGCGCTGGGTACAGGAAGCCGAATCAGCAGACCATTGTGCGCAATCGCGCGGTGCAGCATTTCCTGTCCGGGTTCAAGTTCACCAAGATTCGCAATCTGGGCGGGAAATTGGGTGATCATGTCGTCGAGACGTTCGGCACGGAGGAGATCACGGACCTGCTCGCCACTCCTGTCGAACAGCTGAAGGCGAAGCTGGGTGACGATACGGGCACGTGGCTCTACGGCATCATTCGTGGCGAGGATAATAGTGAGGTCAGTTCACGAACGCAGATCAAGTCGATGTTATCGGCCAAATCGTTCCGGCCGAGCATCAACACCACAGAACAGGCGAATAAATGGTTACGTATCTTCGTGGCCGATATCTATTCCCGACTCGTTGAGGAGGGTGTGACCGAGAACAAGAGAAGACCCAAAACTATCACCCTACACCACCGACAAGGCGCGCAGACCCGATCTAAGCAATTGCCCATTCCTCAAGGCAGGAAGATTGACGAGACGATTCTGTTCGAGCTCGCAAAGACTCTGCTGGGCCAGATCATCGTGGATGGCAGAGCATGGCCGTGCGCGAATCTTTCCCTGAGCGTGGGTGGCTTCGAAGACGGCGTGTCTGGAAATAAAGGTATTGACATGTTTCTTCTCAAGGGTGACGAAGCCAGAGCTGCCATGGAGCCGCCACCTCGAAGCAACACCGCCACGCCAAACCCTGAGGACACGCGACCGGAGAAACGCCGCAAGCTGGTCGAAGCAACCAGCATTGCCCGATTCTTCTCCCGTGGCGACAGCGGAGAGGAGCCAGAGGAGGAACCAATAGACGATTTTGCCGACGAACCAAGTGCCCAGGATGAGGTCGATACCCACGAGGACCAAACCCACAAGTCTCCGGATTTGCAGCAGCAAGACATCGCTGCATATTTCTGCCAGAGTTGTCAAAAGTCCATTGCCGAAACCGACAGAGCTGAACATGAGGATTGGCACTTTGCCAGAGAACTTCAAGCTCAAGAGTCCCCTGCTGTCAAGAGCCCGGCAAACAGTCGTCCACCTGGCCAGATATCCACCAAACCCAAACGTGGTGGGATTGGTACACGAGGGCGAGGCTCAAAGCCCGAAAAGGGCCAGAGCCGCCTCGCCTTTGGTTGACAGCGGTGGCCAATGTTGGAGCTCGTGGTTTTCGGCCATACAGATGCTACGTCTGTTGTTGCACGCGCCTAGATACCCTGTTCTGCATATTCCTTGTTGAAGACTCTGCCTATAACCATTCTCCTGATCTCGCTCGTCCCAGCTCCGATCTCGTACAGCTTGGCATCCCTCAAGAGCCTCCCAGCCGGTATTTCGTTGACATAACCATTGCCACCCATCAGCTGAATAGCGTCAAGGCCGCATTCAGTGGCACGCTCGGCCGCATATAGGATCGCTCCAGCACAGTCTTGTGTTCGAATCTGACCTTCCTCGTCGACCTTCTTGGCAGTTGCGTAGGTGTATGCCCTTGCCGCTTGCAGCTTGGTATAAATGTCGGCCAATTTGCCTTGGATCAGCTGGTTGTGTGCGATGGGCAGACCGAATTGTTTCCGCTGGTGGGTGTACGGCAGCACGAGGTCAAGACAGGCTTGCATGATGCCCAGCGGACCGGCACTGAGAACCAGCCGCTCCAGGTCTAGGCCTTCCATCAGGACCTTGACGCCCCGGTTAACCTCTCCCAGGATGTTTTCCTTGGGAACAAAGACGTCGTCGAAGACCAGTTCACCAGTATTGGACCCTCGCATGCCGAATTTATCGAGTTTCCTGGCCACAGAGAATCCTTTGGATGTGCTTTCGACGATAAAAGCCGTGATGCCCTTGCTCTGCTTTTCGGGCTCGGTCTTTGCATATACTACAATGTAGTCGGCGTCCGGGCCATTGGTGATCCACATCTTTGTACCGTTCAGTCGATAGCCCCCATCGGCGGCCTTTGCCGTTGTTTTCATGCTCACGACATCACTCCCTGCCGAGTGTTCTGACATGGCCAGAGCGCCGATTTTGTCTCCGGAAATGAGACCGGGCAAGAACCGTTCTTTCTGCTCCTTGGTCCCGTTTAGATTCAGTTGATTCACGCAGAGCTGGGAATGGGCCGCATAGGATAGACCAATAGAACCAGAAGCCCGGCTGATCTCCTCGTTGATGACACAGTGTGCTTGGTATCCCATGGCCAACCCGCCGTACTCTTCATCGGCAGTCGGGCCGAGGAACCCTGCCTCCCCCATTTTCTTCCACATCTCATTGGGGAACTCATTCCACTGGTCAGTCTTTGCGGCAACCTCTTCGGGGATCTCTCTTCTTGTGAACTCCTGTACTCTTTCGCGAAGTTCGTATAGGTCTTCTGTAGTGGGAGGTGTGAAGCCACTGGGGTGCTTGGATGTGGAAGCTGCCCGGGTGGTTGTCTTCAAGAAATCAGAGGAGGGGAGGAGAGGAGTGTTTCTAGCGAGACGTATGCCAGGTCGGACAAGGCGTGGGACTATCGACGCTGCCATGATCAGCACCAAGAGACCACAACCAGCAATAGCGGGCGTGACTGAGGTGCTAGGTGCAGTACAGATACAACGAAGGAGAATGTAGATGGGGGAAGTCAGCGTTAAAGATGCAACTCCTTGTACCCCTCGTACCCCAGAGCGGAGCAATGCCGTTGGTAACCGCGCTACCGAGGAACTGCGGATGATCATGTGGGGTTCCCCAGAATTAGATTCCAGGTCTTCAACTGCGATTGCTGGCCTGACTCTGGTACTCTATTATCACATCGGACTGTAAACCTCCTATGCATCTGTCATTGACGAACAAACTGTCACGAGTTGGGGGAACCGCCTTGCATGGCATGAGGTAGCCTGTCGCTCATTCAAGAGACACGCCAGCAAGAAAGGCACAATGCACGATAGTAACGTTCTGCCGGGATTACATACAGCCGCAGCAGTCCCCCTTCGTCCTCAGGTGCAGCAGCTGATGCGTCCTACTTTGCAAGCCCTTATCAAGCTACTTTCGAATTTCCATAAGCTGGAGGCTGCAGGTATTGCTGTGAAGCCTTGTTGGGTGTTGTCGAACTCGTGGAATGCCTGCGAAGCGACGCAGAATTGGGACTGAAGAGTCAGTTGCGGCCTGCCAATGAATGTGTGGAACCTGAACTCCCATACTTTCGTTGGCACAACATTCCACAACAGGTGCAGAAGTGTCCTCCACTCGATATTTTCTCAATGATTGCACGTCTGTAACCCTCCCCATCCGCCTTCATAATGTCTCCTGCTGGTCCTTTGCTTATGACACCGAGGAATCTCCTTGCCAACAATGTCAGGGAATTCGACGAAAGGACAGTGTCCCTTTACCACTCATCATTTGTGGAGATAAGAGCCATGATCTTGGACACCTCATCTATTACCGCAGGACGGCAATGAGCTGGTCGGACGAAAGCGAGCTCATCGACGTTGTCGTAAAAAGGTAAGCCCGGAGGATTGGTTAGGCGCCACATCTGCTTGCTAGAGCCTTGGGCATGGTACGATTCGAGCATGAGGAGCCGTCGTTCATTCATGGTTCTTTGCAACAAAGATGCTTGTGGAGGGATGCAACTGTGCCACACAGAAGAACTGGCTAAAGGTACAAAGCGTGAGCATATCGTCATTAATTGTCATGGCGAATGACTGCGAGAGGGAGAGCTTGTTGGCCTTGACAACAGTCTGGCGCAGGAGACGACTGCTGCTGAACATGAACAAGGAAGGTGCGTTGCTGCCACTGCGGTCAAGCTGCGCGGCAAGCACCACCCGCTGGATCTGACTGAGAAGGACACCCTGTGCAGTCAGTTTGCTTGAAGTGCCACCATCTCAGAGATTCATCCTCAAGATAACACTGGCATAGATGGAAATCCCAAGGATCCTTCTGCAAGACTCGACAGGAGTTGCAGTGATCGGGCTGATCGGTGCACGATCGAAGGGCAAGGAACAGGAATCGAATCAACCGAGTCTGTCATTTTCAGCCGCTGACGATCCCCAAGGTCGCACCTGCCGAGCCGGAACAACACATTTTCCGACCCGGTCACCGTCGACTATCCCACATTCGGAATTCGTCCCTTTTCGGAAAACCTCGATCCATCTTTTTTATCCCTCACCCACATCATCATATCATCCACTATCCCACCCCTTCAAGTTCCTTATCTCTTCCAAGCGCACCACATTCCTCTTGGCTCTCAACGCTCCTGATCAGCTCAGAAATTGCGAGAACAATGTCATACCTACTCTGTTTTGTTTCTTGTTTCCACCCTACTCAGGAACATCCTGCATTTGACTTATCTCAACAGAGTATACTGTGGGAAATATGATATCGATTTCAACTTTTGTCTGCCTTGGACTACTGACCGCCTCGTGGTCCGCCCGCAGATTAAGATGTCCACATTTTGGACTACGCCGCCAATACTTACATGATCTATAGCGTCATCATACAGCGCTACACACCAGAAAGTCATTCTCACTGGAATCACACGAGGCCCACACGGCTCAACATGTGCAATTTCAGACCTCTTGTGCATCGGGGTCGTTGGCAAGGCAAAGCTAGAAAGTACACCAGTGACCACGATACCTGTCGACCGCTTCGCCACCCGCTTGCGTCAATATCGTCCCGCATCTGGATCCATCTCGGTACCCACAGAAGGCTGTTAATCAGTGGCAGTCAGCCTGTCCCCTTGGCCGATTCTCTCGAATGGCGTCGACGTGCGTTATTCATGTCTGTCGAGCCAATCACTCCAGCGCTTTTCTGTTGGTCTCGATGGTAAATGCATCGATCAAGATGGGTGATTTAGTGGCTGTGACGATATATCCAGACCATTCTATCCACGCCTGGGCATACTCTATGGCACCCCTATCATCCCTGGTGGATACACTAATGCAAGCCTCGTCGCCTCCTACGTATATTTTGTCATATCTTCCATTGCTCTGGGACATATCTTCCCGGTATACATAGAACACGAAAACATTGAACCATCGATTTTCCTTCGGACTGTTCAACACCTTTTTGCAGAAGATTGCTCAATAATAAACTCAACCATGGCTCCAATGGCAACCACTCCTCCGCACGTCGAGTCTAAACAGATGGAGGGACCTCCTGTTCGACGTGGTATCCAACGTGCCAATAGTGCCAATATGGGCACTAAACGGAAGATTGTCATCTTCTCAGGTATGGACCACATGACTTACTCGATTGCCAAAAGACGTAACCTCTAACCGTTGAGTAGATTTTGATGGCACCATCTTCAAGCAAGACACCGGTCACACATTATTCGATAACTTCGGCTGCGGCCCGGAACGAAGAGAAGAGCTTGCCAGACAAATGGAAACTGGAGAACGAACGTTCCGTGAAGTCTCGGACGAGCTGTACTCCTCCTTAAATGTACCCCTCGAAGATGGGTTCGAGGTCATGAAGACGGCTCTCGAAATTGATCCCGACTTCAAAACCTTCCACGAATTCTGCGTCAACAACGACATTCCATTCCATGTCATTTCGGCTGGACTCAAACCAGTCCTGAGAAGAGTCCTAGACCATTTCATCGGCGAAGACATGAGCAAGCACATTGGCATTGTGGCCAACGATGTCAAGATCGCCGATGACGGCAGCAAATGGGAAGCCGTGTGGAGACATGACAACGATCTCGGTCACGACAAGGCACAGTCGATCAACGAGTACAGGGAGATGCAGAGCGAAAACGGCACTATTCCATTGATCATTTTCATCGGTGATGGTCTCTCTGATCTCCCTGCTGCCCGCGAAGCCGACGTCCTCTTCGCCCGTCGGGGATTGAAACTTGAAGAGTACTGTCAAGAACATGGAATACCTTATATCCCGTTCGACACATTCGCCGACGTCCAGAGAGAAGTCATCAAGATCGCCAAACTCGACGAAGAACAAACCCATGGCAGAGGTCTACCGGCCAATTTCAACCCCCGCGCCAACATGTGGCGACGGCTCAGCAACAAAGCCGGCAGACCCAACTTCTCTTCCGTCTTCACCCCATCCAAAGAGGAAGTGGTCTTTGAATGGCCAGAAGACGGCACAGACGCCCCGACCGTCCAGGACTCGGAACAAGGCAAAACTGCTTTTGCAGCACCAATGGCGTAGGCTCGCCCGGCCTATTTTGCTTTCTTGTCTCACCTTTGATTTTGGACAGATATACTACGAATTTATGAATCTCATGTGATCCGCTGGATGTTTTTGGAGTTTGATGAACGGCATGGATGAAGGGAGCTGGCGTTGGGGTCTGCATCAGACAAGACAGCACGGCACGACTATGATAGCCTAGAAGGCTTTTTGATCTTTTAGAACGGCGTCCCATAGATTATCCTATAGATTGATACCCTTCCTCGATAGGAAATGATTACATTGAGACACATCTGAGGAGTGAATATCAATGCTCATACCATTTCTTCCCTTATCTCCATGTTCCGTCTCGGAAAGAGTATCATACAAATTCAACCAGCGAATCAGATGCTCGGTTTCGAAAATCCCTTACTAAGAACTCAACCACCATTTCGCCTTTTGCCAATGTTTACTACACCTCGTCGAAAGAAATCACAAGCAAGCCAAGGTCTGAACAACTCAGATTCCTGATTGGAAGGTTTTCGTTGTTGCGGTACATGGGCAAGTATCAAATGTATATGTAACGGGGTTACCTCGATTTCGGACTCATTGTCGACAGACATTCCTCCAGCCTTGTCCACCTTGATGCCTCGCCCTCCGGCACGGCCAGCGATCCCGGCCTCATTCGTGGCCAAGAAGGCCGAGATCCTCGCCCTCCTGGAACGCTCGGAGGAAGCATACACGGACAATTCCCCCAAAGGCACAGTCGACGTGCAGATCCAAGACCTGATCGCCGAAATCAATGCATACGACGGTCTCGTGACGACGAGCAGCTGCGCAGGCAGAGTTGCGGTGTTTGTTGAAGGACCGAAACCAATGGTGCAAACCACTGCCGGGGAGAAGTTGTCAGTCCCAAAGACCTCGCCGGGCGGGAAAGGTGGTGGACGGTGGCTCTATGTCTCGCATGATCCTGTCCCTCTTCTCCCGACAGAGGATGGAGCAACAAGTATAGGGTCGCAAGAGGGTACAGAGAGGTATTTTACGGATTTGTTCAGCCTCTCGTCGTCGTCGTCGTTGCCCAGATCGCATCACCAGGATCCGTCAGCGGCCTACCAGTCGGAGGAGTCTTCAAGTCGAGGGAAGTTGGAGTCTCAGTCTCAGTCTCAGTCTCAAGCAGGCCAACGCGGCGTCCCACCGAGCCCTCGCCTGATTCATCTCTCCTTTTCCCCGCTCATTCTTCATATCCTCTGTGCAACACTCCATCACGCCCGGCCGCTGCTTGCAGCGGCCATCAATGCCGGGTTCCGCGAGAGTGGGCTGCAAAGCCTGCGCATCATGGACGACACCGAGCACGGGACGATGGTTGCAGTGCGTACGGCCGGGCTGGCGTTCGAGACTGTTGTCGGGGTCTTGGTTGAAGATGCCAACGCGGAGGAAGCCATTCACACCCTCGTGGGTGAGGAGTATCTCGCCTTGTGCGCCGGTGTTGTCAATGAACGGTTCGTATGGAACACGGAGCGACGAGAGCGGTTCAAAATGGAAGTAAGAAAAGCGATGGAACGCGAGGGGTTGGCGGGACCGCCATCATCGGCTAGCACGGTTGAGACTTCAGAGACAGGGACAGGGTCTGGTACATCTGCCATCCAGAACCGTGGGCGTGCGTCAGGCTGGGAAGACAAAGAAGAGCGACGGCGGAGGAAGCGCGAAGAAGGACTTCAGCGACAGAAGGAGAGGGACAAGACGTCATCATCGCCGGCTTCGAATGGAGCCTCGAATACAGCCTCAGCGCATGGTGCACAAGACGAGCTGGAAGACGGCCTTGTCGCACTAGGAATTGATTGAACCGGACTATCAGAACAGCAGCAACAACAATAACAACCCGAGAAGGTAACCAGTGCACATTCATCCACAGATAGATGACCTGACACTATGTCATTTTCCTACTATACCGGCTATGTGTCATCACAGCGCAATGGAGTCAGCCTATACGAATCTTGCTTCCTCTAGCCATAAATGGCTCTCTCTTCATCGTCCCGCGAAGCAACACCTCTTCGCCCATCCTGACGATTCCGAACTCCGAAAGCCCCGCTTCCTCAAAGTACCGCCGCAAGTCCTGCTCGCTGAACCCATGGTGCGCGACAGTGTTGACGGCCGGATTCGCATCTGGATTCTCCATGGCATGCGTGACGAAGTCAATGATCAGGAACACCCCACCGGGCCGCAGACGTTCGACCAGCCGTCGCGTGGCGAGAGGAATATCCGAGAAATGGTGGAACCCTAACCCGACCACGACAATATCAAAGTTGTAGAACTCCGGAGACGACAGGTTCGACGGAGCCGGGTCAGACGGTACAAGGAGGTTGCCGACCACTGCGTGCGCGTTGAACGACTCGGGTTCGAGCTCTGGCTCTGGCTCTGGCTCTGGCTCTGGCTCTAGATCCGGCAACACTGGCCCTGAGTCCGGTCCTTGTCTCGAGCTGGGTGCTGCGGCGGAATTGATCTGAGAAGCGGGTGCTGGTACTGCGAAGCGCAGGTTGTACGCTTGCACCATGTTCTCGCTCAGATCGATGCCGATATACTCGGTTGCCCGGGCGCCCAGGGCATGCGTCACACTGCCCGGTCCGCAGGCGTAATCAAGCACGCGCACTTGTTTGGCCGCGTGACTGTCAGTCTCTAGTCCCGCTTTCGTCTCGAAGACGGTGGACGGGTCGACAAAGTCCACACCGATCCAGTCGATGTGCTGCTGGATAAATGCGGTGATCTTGTTGAGGAAGTCCTTCTGCCATTGCTCTGCTGTGTACGATGCGGCGGATTTACTGTAGACACCAGGTTGGAGCCGAGTGTTAGTCTATGTCCAATGTACTAGTAGGTCGCGTTGAAATTGCTCGCGACAGGCGCGGCTGAGAATTGTGCATGTCTGAGACTCGGTGCTTGGGAGCCTTAGAAGGGACATCTGGGGGCACGCGCTGGTCGCCTGTAGAGAAATGAAGGTGATTGCGCGTAGTGGTGGGACGCGAGAAGCAAGCGTCCCACGAGGGCAGTATAGGAGTGTCAGTGGATGATCTGGATTGCTTACTTCCAATGCGTGCGATTCGCTTCCGTGAAAGCCTCGTCGTTTGGACGGGGCGACTGTTGGAAGTGTGATCCGCCATGCTCGTGGCCATGGGTATGGCTATTGCCGTGCTCATGATGGTAGGCCTGGTGCTTCTGATCTGCGTCCGCCATCGCAGGGTGAGACCCGTAGTCTGAGGCTCTCGGTGAGCTCAAGTACGGCCTCGAATCAAGTCGTCACAACAAGTTCAAGGAACTCGTCTATTCGATCTATATCTCAATATTTTGAGCGTGATAGGTTGTGGAAGAAGACTTCAACCAACACATATAAAGGATGCCTGAAGTAGCCAGGGTGTTTCTCGATGTGTGGAGGGAATTCGGAGACTTTTCCCACCACCGGCGACTTACCATGACACCATGCCTCCAGTACTGCCAGCATTCACATCAGTGGGATGTCGCCATGGCTGTGTTCATACTCTGTCGTCTCGCCGTACTTGAGGGAAGATCATGCATAAGGTATGCCGCAAACGATACACGCCACATCACACAGGATGTAGTCGAGAAGCATGAAGCAGGAAACTGAGATTCAGGTCCCGTGACTGCAACTTGAAGTCGGCCGAACATGATGACATCATCAACGTCACGTCACGTCACGTCCTTGTTGTGAGACGCGTTGAGTGGTTTTCGCCCTTTTCCGGGCACTGCATGTTACTACTAGCGAGATGCCGGTTGACAGCTAAACTCTGTAGCTACGACCAGACAGAACAGCCATCTAGAGGGATACTTGTCAATTACTAGGTACTAACTAAGGGAACTTCAATTGCAAGCCGACAGCCACACCACACCTTGGACGTCGAGCTGCTGAATTGGATCAACAGCTAGCTGCCCGAACATTGATTCCCCCATTTTCCCACTTCCCCCTCTTCCTTGGATATTCATACGCGAAACAGTGCTCATTAACCACTTCACTTCTGCTCTCAACCATGCCCGGTCGCAAATCAGGGTCGTCAACCAAGGCCACACCCACCCCTGCAAAGACACACAAACGCCAATTGTCCGGGAACCCCGCTACCGCTACAGAGACTCCAGGGAGTCGGAGTTCGAAAAGACTGAATGCCTCGGCCTCGGCCAGGAACTCGACAGGCTCCAAGATCACGCCTACCAAAAGCAAGTATTTCGAAGATCCTGACAGTGACGAGGGCGAGAAGCCGGAGACGGCCGACGAGGTCGACAACTCCGGGTACGAGGACGAAGATGCTTCAGAGACGGAAGAGCCGTCGTCGAGTGAAGAACTCGAGAGCGAGGATGACTACGACTCTGGAGACGCGGGCGCAAAAAAGCGACGAGGTGCCGGACGGAAGAAGGCCAGTGGTGGTGGTGCCAGGTCCAAGGCTGTCACCACAATGTCCAAACTCGACGCAGGCACAGAACTTTGGAGACCGGGTGTCAAAACAGGGCTGGGCCCTGGCAAGGAGGTATTCATCGAGAAGCCCAAGCCTAGGGGCGATGGAGGTGTCAGATACGTCCCCGACAAGATCCATCCCAATACCATGGCTTTTCTGAAAGACCTCAAGACAAACAACGACAGAGAATGGCTCAAGAGTAAGTCTGGTACATGGAGGAGTGTTGTTTGACCTGGACCTTTTTTAATTTTCATCACCAATTTGTTGTTGTTGTTGTTGTTGTTGTTTCCAAAAGACCTATCACGAACTGATCGACTAATTTTTTCGCCTAGTGCACGACCCTGACTATCGACAATCATGGAAAGATTGGGAAAGCTTTGTCGAAACGCTGACGGAGAAGATCTCCGAGCTTGACGAGACAGTTCCCGAACTCCCACCCAAGGACCTGGTGAGGCTGCAGGCTTCAGGCTTCCTAAAGCCATATGCCCTAGGCTGATGATCAACATGCTAGGTCTTCAGGATATACCGCGATATTCGGTTTTCATCCGACCCGACCCCTTACAAGGTATGTCTAATCCACCAGGCGCCATCCAATCATTGTATGATCCCGGTCAACTGACACTGCTTCCAGCCTCATTTTTCAGCTGCATGGTATGAAATGTGTCGAATCAAAAGGAGAAGAATGTGTTTAGTCTGACGGACGTCGTCAAGGTCTCGGACGGGGCGAAAAGGACCCTATGCACACTATTACGTTCAAATTCAGCCCGGAGGCAAAAGTTTCGTCGGTATGGACAAGCATCCCCACTTCTCCTCGACTTCTTAGCTGATTTGGTGTGTCCGAGGCGCTGGACTTTGGATGCCGGAAGCGCAGCCACTAGCGCTCATTAGAACTGCCATCGACAGACGGCCGAAGAAGTTGAGGCGGATCTTGACGGATCCTCGGATGCGGAAGCACATATTGGGTGGCATACCGAACGACGAGAAGAAGGCGATCGAGGCATTTGCCGCACAAAACTCTGAAAATGCCCTGAAAACGAAACCGAAGGTACGTGCCATCTCCTCCCGAAGTCCGCTCGCGTGTCTCCGCCACTGAACGGGTCCCTTGGATTCATGGGCTCGACGAAGTCCGTGCAGGCCGCTGCTATCCTCCTCCGGTCAGCAGTTCAGCTAGCTCCCGCTGCATGCACTTTGCTGGGATTTCCGTGAACGTGGAAGTGCCGTATCCCGTGCGACGTAACCGAAAGAGGGTCATTCGTCATTGCAGTTACGGTCGTCTGATGGATGGGGAGCACAGGAGGCCGGTTCGGCTCTCTCCTGTTCAAACCTGTGCAGCTTTCAATGGCTGTCGAGACATGCCACTCTTGGTGTGTTCGCAGCATGACGAATTGGTTCCATCGTCTTTGACCTGTCTCGCGTTGGGAGCCATGAAGCCAGTGCCACGTGCCAGCAAGGCAAGAGACCATCAATAATGTGGACAGCGCAAGACGAAAACGAAAATCCTTGCGGACGGGAAAATGGGCCATCCGGAGCGGGCAGTGTGCGAATGGGTCTTCGTTGAGCCAATCCTTCGGGTCGACCCTCTTTGCCCAAGCGAGGTGCCATGTGGGCAATTCCTATCAACAGCATGTTTGGTCGTTGCAAAAACGAAGAAAAGCCACGGCACTGGCCAATCCGGCCCATCCTGAATTGGAATCTCGCTTGTGTGTTGAGACCCCCTCTGACCATCATGTGTCTTGCAGGGATACGAGGCCGATAATCCCAACATCGAATTGCTTCGCTTGCGAAATATCACCCTAGGCAAGACCATAACAGACGAAGTGGTTGTGAGTGACCAGGGTTTGCAAGCAATACTGGAGTTGATTGGAGTGTTGGTACCATTTGTGAGTTCCACCTTTGCCCTCCTATTCGACTCTTGTAGCATACTATTGCAAACAATCCTTGCTTGCCAGCGTGACTCGTATTGGGACTACTGGATGGGCTCGTGGCTCTTAGTCTGCCACTGCTCTGTTGCCCCCATGTCTCATGTCCCAACCAAGGTCCAGCTCGTCAAGCGATTGACTCACCTTACTTGGTCCTCAACAAGAGCGCGGGCTGGTCTGGATCCAGGCTGGAATTCTGACTTTCCAAACCTTTCTCCCACCGTGAGAATCCGGATTGTCAAAACTCTGAAGTCGCCGTAGGATCGGAAATATGATTTACTCACTATCTGTCAATTAACAGGTCACATATCTCAATAGCGTCGTCATGCCGGACGAAGACGAATCCAGCGGTGGCGAGACATCTGATGACTGAGCTTGAAACGGGTAGCCTGAGGGGGAAAAATGTCGCAATGCAAGGCTCGCCACAATGCCAACCGCAGTCAAGCAGGCTTCGACATACTACTCGATCGAGCAAAAATGGACGGGGGACGTCCGAAGAGGTTTTGCCCCGAACACAAGGCGGCTCGTGCTTGTCTACCGTGGCAGTTAGTATATTGTCAAATCAATCTCGAAAAATTGAGCACGGAGCGCAAGCACTCAACCTCCCCACCCGTACCACACCTACCACCTACTTGATTATTGTGCCAGTGTAGCAATTGCAGTGGAGCATGATCTGGAGGTGTGTGTGCACCATCATGTGTACATGATACTGCTGTTTGCAGTTGTACAGAGTCCGGACGCAGCTGGGCGCCTCGAAGCAGATGTCAAGTCGGCGAGCGATGATGCCATGCTGGTACTGTGATAGGTAGCCAATAGTATGTACAAACGATGTTGCTTCTTCAAGCTCTGCTTGTGCTCCTTCCTTCCTCTGCCTTGCATTGCAATGCCATCTGCCAGCTGCCGTTCGCTGTCACTCTCGAAATCTACACTTGGCACCTTGAGTTTTGACAGGCAGTGGTTAGGTCCGCTGGGCCCACGACAGGTCATGACAGGCATTGACACAAGATCGGCAGAGGGAAGCGCGTCAAACTCAAACGCATTGGCTGGCGTGTTTTGAACTGGCCTTTTGCAGTGCACCTAGTAGTTTGTCATTTTAACGGACTCGAGTACGTAGTAGAAGTCAGGAGGGTACTGGTGCTTCTATCATACCATCGGCAAGATGTGGGGTCTTAGCCATCGACGTTGATATTGAACTTTGTATTACTCCATCGGCAACATCAAAGCTGTGTTCGACGTACTGGGTCCCGTGTCCTGAGAATGTCTTGTCCAACATCCGGGTGTGGCTCACGAGGCTGCGAAGTAGTACGTGAAATGATGGGTTGGTGATACATAGCTTGTTCGTACCGCCGAGAGCCGTTGTAATGCAGTCGTGGATTTGGGGGAATAGATGCAAAGGACAAATTGTGAACAGCTTACAGTACAGAGTAATCAGGCATGACGACCCAGCCAGACAATTGAAACAATCTCTGGGGTTGAGCATCATTCCATAGTAACAAGGAGTTTGGGGGAACTTTTTCAACTTCATTCGATTTCATAAGACTTGTAATCTTTCTCACCTAAGAATTGCTCGACAGTATACTTGGACGAAGGTTAGTATAGCTCGACGTAATGGACTCTGTATGCGAAGTTGCCTGTGAGAAACCTCCAGGGGTGAAGGCGTTGGATTGTCTTCTTCTAGCTGCTTCCTGCTCTGTCCTGGCACCGTACGGGGCTGGTGCTCATTGTTGGATCCCATTTTGCATTCCGCTTTCAAAGGCGTCAGGATCACCAGACTCTTCCGTGTCTGTGGTTTCGGAGGGGAAATAACGCCCATCGGCTGAATATCAACAGCTTGCTATACGACGTTGCATCGACTTGCGGACAAGTTGGCTTCAGAGGATTCGGAGGGCTGCCTTGGAGAGAGTTAGCCAACCAATTGAATTGGTGCCAACCTCCTGGGAGTTGGCCTAAGATGCCAGTGGAATCTGCCAAGGTCATATATTCATCTTCGGGTTGCTGGTCAACATCCATGAAAGCTGATCGGGTTGAGCAACGGTACGTACCTTAGTAGGTACCTAGGTAGGTAGAGACGAGCTGGATCAATGGGGACGAAGCGAAGAGGGGCAACTTGAAGGAAATTAAAATATTGCCGTGGCCAACACTGAAACTTCGGGGGACCCCACGCCTGGAACCCCGCCTTAAGAGTGTCGTAAGCCCCAGAGGTTCCGCCCCTGGCTACCTAGACATACTAGCACAGTAAGCAGATGCTACCGTGGGTGGGGAGTATCAGGAATGCGACATACCACTGTCTGACCGTTGCAAGATGGTTCTGGATGCCGAAATCCACGCCTGGCTGGGATGGCGCGGGGACGATGAGCATAAAGGTGGTGTGTGCGTGCTCAGGACAACGGGGAACGAGGCTCTGTGAAAGGCAGACGGCAAGGGGGAGGTTAACGACCTCCACGCAGGATCGGTGCTGCGCTATTGAGGTGTGCGGTGGTGTGTCCTCTGTGCTAGGTACGCTTCTCCTACCGCAGAGCATCTTGATCGACGAAACCTTTGGAAGCGTGCGGTAGTAGTACTGACCGCCAGATTTGGCGGGACGTTTCCCTGTCACCTGCGTTGAAGCGAACTGTGGAGGGTAACATTGTATGAGCGCTAATTTGTATTCTTCGTTCCCTGCTCTTTTGGCCTATGAGCCGTTAGTTAAGGTAGGTAGGTATACTAGGTAACTAGCAATGACAAGGGGATGTTTGTGGGTGTAGGTTGAGCTTCGCTTATTCGTCCCGTGTCTTTGCGAGGGGTGTGCCTCTCCACCTCAATTGCTCCTTTCGTTCTTCTCTTCTCTCGATGGCCTCCAAGAAAGGAAGACGAGGTGCTGTCAATGTCGGCCAAAAAATGGAATAGGATTTGTGGTGGGTTGTGAGAGGGAGCCCGGAAAGTTACAACTGGGGCTGAGAAAGAAGGGGCAGCCTAGGCCCATAGAAAACAATCTTGCCTGCGATGCGCTGCGCTGCACTTACTGAAGTTGGCTCATGGGACGAGCCGTCATCTGGCACTGCATGAAGCCCCGGTCATGTGATCATGTCATGACAAGAGAAGATCTGGCGGTGTGACAGAACGAAACCGAACAAAACCAAACACTGCATTACAGAACACCTACCTGTGCCTACCAGGGAAGGCTTAGGTACTAGCAGTCCCTAAGGTCCCTCCTTCTAGGCGCCAGAAGTAGGTACCAGGTAATTATCCCCCGCCTAGTAGGCATAGCATACCCCGGGCTTCTGCAGTTGTCCTGTTGTCTCCAAGAGCTCCCAGTCTTCCACCTCATCGCCGTCGATGCCTCCTCCAGTCCAGATTGCGTCAACCCTATGGCGAACTGTCAAGTACACGAGCTGGATTGTCAGTAAGACCTCAAGAACAGGCAACATCTGCTCCAAGGAACAAGGATCTGAGGCTGGCTGGAAAGGTCGGCTCATAGGTTGTCTCTCCATCCAGCGGGCTAGGGTAGGTAGGCCTCAAGTCATGCGGACATCCACCAAAGATTGCTCATTTTGGTAGAGCGTTCTTGTTGGCCTGGCAGAAATCCAGGCCAGAGCCGGGCCGCAGGGAGATGCATTCCGATTTGCACTACTACTGTCCCACCGACCGTTCGGCCTTCTGTTCTGCATCGATGCTATCGGCTGCAGCCTCCAATTCGCTTCCACGACGCTGGCTGTTCGTACGATGGGAGGGCCCGTAGTGGTGCGGCACCGCTGCAGGTTGTTCGCATCGAGGGCGGCGAGTCAATGTCACGAAGCCAGTTGCAGCTGCGTCAACCCGTCGAATCGCCATCATTGGCTCAACGCCAGCTCGTCGCTTTCATTTGCCGTGGCGACCGCCTCCAAACATGCGGTGAGCCGTGCCGCGTGATTCATGACATTCTGTCAAAATGGGATACACCCACAAGAAGGACTACTGGACAGTCGGCTACCTTTGCCAGCTAGCGCAGATAAACCTGGGGGCGAGACTTCTATCATTATTCTTGTGACCGGCGTGAGACGTACCATCAAGGGGCATCTTTCGAATGAGGCCGGGTGCCAGTTGGTGGTGACACGGATTGCGGCGTTGCGGTTAGAGCCGACCCTCCCTCGCCTTTGCTCGCTTTCTCTGCTTGGTCCCTATTTCGCGCCATTGGACCTCATGCTAACCGGACCAATTTCTGGGCCAACAAACTATACTCCGCCTGTTCAGATCCTGTCCTCCACGAAGCGGCCCAGGGTTTGGGGACGAATAACTGCGCACTGCATGGCTGGATAATGGGCCGGCTTCTGGTGCAGCAATGAAACTGCCGCTTGCAACGATTACGGTGCCTATCAGCCTACATGGGAGGGTGACAATTCCTCCTCGACCGGCCCATTGGATCCATGACACGACTTTTGAGAGAGCTAGGGCCCACCCGAGGTTAGCCAGAGAAGTTGCTAGGGTAGATGAGGAGACCGTTCTCAGATGGCTTGACTACGTACAAGGTAAACTGCGGCCGGCGTCGTGCACAATGCAGCTGCATAGGAGTCAAGTGACCCGGTGCAGCGCCATCAGACAACACATAGGCAACTCGCTGCGAGAGACATGTCTTGGTAGCCTCATCCGTAAGTTTATCATCGGAATCAAGCCAGTTGGGATCCTTCTGTCCTGCAGACCGCTCCCCAAGCTTTGGTCGGCATCCCTGGACAACTCTTCACCGAGTAGTAGGTAAAGCCTGAACCTAGTCTTCCCCGCTTGACTGCATTGATTTTATCATAGACGAGGTCTGAAACGGAGGTGGTCGTTGGCACCGTCTTCTTGATCAGTGCAACCCAGTACCTTGACTCCAGACAAGGACAAAGATTCTCCGTCTCTTGCGTTCCAACTCCTGACACGGCACAGCAGACACATTCTGAATGGGAGAGGATGAGGCTAAGGCGGCCAATCCCGCACAGACCGGCGAAGCCAGGGACGAGGAACATGGATTGTTCGGCAATGTCGACTGCGGCGGAACCGAGAAACTTTTTAGCGAGGCCAAGGGCTATGCACTTTACAGTCCTATAGGCCGCAACAAAAGACGGAGGAGAGGTGTTCGGGTAGGACTTGTACGTACTGCATCAAGCTTGAAGTATCTTCGACTGGCAAACTGTCGGTACCGGCGAGAGTCAGCAGAGATTTGTCATGGCGAACACCGGCCGATGGGTTTGCAGCAGAAACAAAGGCTGAGAGAGATGCTATTCAGCAGCCTACTCCCTGCAAACAGAGTATCTAGGGTACTAGTACTATGCGCGACAGACTCGACCACGAAACTTCACCGTCATTCAAGTGTTTGACCGGACCTTGACGGGCGAGCCTTCAGGTAGCCCTTTGATCCTTTTGATCTCTGGAAGTAGGTACCTACGTATAGGTGCAGCGAGCCGTTACATAACGTATGCTATGATACTAGCTGATACAGGCAAATATTGTTCTGACGAGGGGATCTTTTGTGTCACGTCGAGCTACTACTACTACTGTACTAGGCATCCAGGGGAGTCTGGGTGCAGTGCTGACCTTGAGGTGCAGTGGGGTGAGTGTCCGTCGCTTAGTTAGTTTTCCGCAGGCGGCGGGTGATGCAGTGCACTACTAGTACAGTGGTAAGGGCGATGGCGAGGGGCAATTGTAATTCAGCTTCCGGGGCTGCTTCGCAACGGTACGGTGCCTACGTACAACCTAGTAGGTACCTAGAATTACTAGTATCTGATTAGCAGCTTACCGCCGCGTGCCTCAGTGCTCCTCTCCGGCGCCCAAAGCACTACGGACTCCTGCTTAGGTGCATAAGCACACACCTAAAAAGACCTAGAGTTCGGTCAGCGCATGCCAACACGCTTCATGCCTTCTACAAGGGCCGCTCCTTGCGCTGCACTAAAAATGTTGCCTGCCTGCAGCGGTCGAGGCACGGCCACAATGAGACACGAGAAGCCGTGCGTGTTCACCTAGTACTCCATACACGGCGTACAGGGTTGAGTGGACAGTTTGATGCTAGGATCAGGGGTCCATGGTTCGTAAAGAAATGCAATCGCATCGTATGTCTTCTTACAGGTCGAAGGAAGTCGAAGAAATCCAGTGGCCCTGCACAATCGCACAACAAGCCCCAATTCAAGGTCTCGGTGTAGTACTCCAGGAGAAGAAATGCACCCATAGGTACCTTAGGTAGTAGGTAGGGTGGCTGCCTGTAGGTAGGTACCGGGAACCTAAGGTACTTTCGTTCCGCACTGCAGTTCGGTCACTCAAGCCAGACGTTGCGATCGCCTCTGCGGCTAATTCACTGGCTGCAACCGTTGTCTTCGCACCCTCGCCATACATGATTCCCAGCTCAATCACCCTCGTCACTGAGCCGGCCACTGTCACGACTCGAAGGTCGCTCTGCAGAGTTTTAAGAGCCTCTATTTGATTTCTGAAGTATTATTGAACTCAAGCCATCGCCGCATGCAGTGCGTTGCTGACACTTTTACCGTGAAGGACTATTTGAGGATCTGCGGAAACTATTCCTTTCTGTGCCCGTTCATCGCGATCCTGTCACCCGAAACTCCACAAAAACGTCGACCCGAAACCATCGCCGACGACGTCTCGGTACGCTCCCCTCGCTCGCCACCTGGCTCATGCCAATAATTGTTGAAAAGGGCCCATGCCATCCAATAGAGCGATGAGGCCGACCTCGAACGCACCGTCAGATACGCTCCCCAACAGTAAAGAGTAGGAAATAGTGAGGACTGGAAACTAGGTGCTAGCGAGCACAGGCGATGCCGAGAGAGACGAGACGCCAATCAACACCTGCGGCTGACGGCGGCAAAATCCAAGTGTGCGCCCTAGCTGGAGAGGACCTCGTCGACTCCCGCAGCCAACCTGCGGCCTCCAAAGCACTTTTCCGACTTTTGACACGGCACGAGACTTGCAGCTGACGTGACCGAAGCAGGGATCCATCGAGGCACGAACCTAGCGGCGTCACCATCCATACGGTCACGGTGGATGAGCCCTGCCGCGCCTAGGACGGGAAGTTTGTACTGTGTGCGATTCCTTACCTACCTACATGGAGGTACCTAGGTACGAAAGGAAGATTTCTCTCACCTTCGACTAAGAAATAAGATCATGACGAACGACGTGAAACAGGACTGACATGGGAGGCATCTCAACCCTGGAGGTTTTATCCTTTTGTCTTTCTGCGACGGCTGGAAGCTTGACCGACAATTTTCCCTACCTGCTGCCAAAAGACGGCCCGGGGTGTGCCTGGAAAGCCCGCTTTCATCGCCTGCATGCACCTGCACCTGCACCTGCGCCTCCGCCCTTGCGCCCGCCATCTCCCGGAGTGGACCCTGCACGTCTTTGCCGGTGACGACTTCTCGTGAACGAGGCTTTTGAAGCCTCTGATTCGATTCGTTTTGACTTGCAGTGAACCAGATTCAGAACCTCCCTGGGCCCAATAAATTCAGACGCAGTCCGTGCTTATACTGGATGCAAGACTGCCAATAACAACCAAGCGAGAACTTGACCCTCGTTGTGGAACTCACCCATCTTGTTAGTGGAGGGTTTAGCCAAAATTGTTTGGCGAGCACTCTGCGGGGATTGCCGGTTCGGTAGCGACCTGTCAGCAGAGACAAAACAAAAGACGCGGCTTCAATTGTCGATTTCTCGACGCAATAACAATAATATTATTATTATTATTAATGATACAGGGTAAAGGGCAAAGGACGTGTCAGGACCTCCCTTTTTAGGCTCTCAGACATCCGATTTCGACAGTCACCGCACACCCCGCCATCAAGTGTGCAGCGGCATTTTGAACGAAAGGAGAAAGAAGAGGGGCATCGCGGCTGATCCGAAACCCAACCAACCCACGTTTGTACGCCGCCCGCGGGTTGACAATTTGACAGCCAAAGAACAGCCAGGGAGGGGCAGGGATACAAGGTACGTTCATAATTATTTACCCTAGTCCCTACTAACTTTGCACTTACTTCACAGAGAAGAAAGTAACTGGTCTGACTCTCTCTATTCGTGACTTCACATACTAGTAGGTAAGGTACGTACTTTGGTCGTACGAGTGTATGTACGTACAGTGGGTACCGAGTTAGTAGCACCACACCAGCGCAAGGGAGCTATTTCCACCCTTCAACACTAACATCTTGCTAGATCAACTTGACCACGCCGCACGGCACTGGCAGTTAGGTGGAGCTTTATGGTCATCGGCACACGCAGACGCCCTCATCCCCCCTCCTTCATCGTTCCGTCTAGTTGCAGAGGACAGAATTATAGGCTCAGCCAGCCGAAAGAGAGCGTTGGAAAGAGAGAGGATACTAAAAAGCACGCCCCAGATCCGTCCGCTGTGCCCACTGTCCACAGCCATTCCCATTCCCATTAGGTCGACGAGGCTAAGAGGACAAGCAGCACGGACACACAGACATCGGCAGCGTAACCACACCCTTACAGGACACAGACCTCTTTCTAGCAGCGGATCGGTGAGCTAGGGATCTATCGAATCCGCCTGGCAGCTGGCACCTGATAAACCCTGCGTGCAGAGACACTAGCTGGCGTCGGGCCCGACTTGCTGGGACGTTTTAGGGCAGAACAGGCTTTCCAGAAGAGAGGACACCACGCCCGACGGAGCTACATTTCTGGCTGCGACTCCCGCCCCCCGCCAGCAGCCTAGCTCCCTAAACTCCCTGACTCCCTAGAAAGCCTTTCCTCGCCGTTCGCCTGTGTGCCTGCAGCGCCCTGCCAGCCTATAACCCGGTCGCCACGCCTCAGTCCAAGGCCTCGCTCTCCACCACCGTCGACTTGTCACCTTCCAATCATCCCTCATCAACCACCGCTCTCCCCCCTTCAGCGTCATCCATCTCAGCTTGTCACTTCTTCACCGACCGATTCTCTGTCCACTCTCACCTCGACCCTCACCTTTTCCACGCCTTCTCGCCGCACCGCACACCCTTCTCTCCCCTCCATCCGCGCCTCGGACGGCTCTCTCCTTCGCTCTCTCTCTCACGCATCCTCTCTCGCGCAATCAAACCCTCACCATCCGCCCTCCCGCTGCGAACACCTGATCCTCTTCCTACCGGGGCCCCCAACGCGTCCTCTTCTCACAAACTTTTTCGTCCCGCCGAACCAAAGTCATATACCTTGGGCCCCGTCCTTCTCAGCCACACCCTTGCAGGACTTGTCCTCTCTCTTCTTCTTTTTGGTCTGCAGTGCTTGCGGCTGCGACTTTGCTTCTCCTGACAGTCGACCTCGAGCTGGTTCTGGGGTCGATCCTCCTACCGATTCGACTCTGTCGCACGCTCTGAGAGCAGACACCTTCGACTACGTCTGTTTGCTTCGACCACCACGCCTCGACGGTCTTTACCTTGCCCATTTCCGTTAGCCTCGGTTCTTTCCTGGCCGCGTGTTACCCAACTTTCCGGTTCTGTATCACTCACCACTACAACCCTTGGACATGGCGCAAATGGCGGACCCTAGGGAGCCTCAACGTGCTCAATATCCCCCTCCGGACAACCACCCCCCGGGTGACTATTACGCTCAGCAATCACCATCAAGGCCTCCTGTGAGAGATGACCGGAGTCAGCATCCATATCCACCACCACCCGACCCAGCCCGTCAAGGACAGTATCCGGATCCTCGCGCAGCGCATCCATATCCTCCGCCGCCTCCTCAAGGCTGGCCCGGCCAGCATCCTGCTTATCCTCCGCCTCATCACTATCCGGTAAGTTGTTGGGTTCGGCGGCGCAAGGTGGATCATGGACTCGAAAGCTAACGTGCCAACAAGGACCATCAGCATCCTGCGTATGCCTATCCGCCGCGGCCTGATCTGGCGCAACCTCCTCCTCAACCCATGCAACCGGATGCGTATCGTCTGCCACCACCATATCCTCCTCCGGGTTACTATCCTCCCCAACACTATCCTCCTCCGCCTGCCGCCGCGCCGCGACAGCGTACCGCCATCGCATGCAAATATTGCCGAAAGAGAAAGGTAGGCACACTTGTCGTGAGCGCTCGGAGACATCGAAATGCTAACCCGGTTTTCCTAGATACGTTGTTCCGGATACGACAGCTCGCCCGACGGACGGTGCCAGAACTGTGTTCGATTCAATCAGCAGTGCCTATTCCATCCTGTGTCTTCTCAAGCTGCCTTTGTTCCAGCAAACGCTGTCTACGGACCTGGCGCCCGCGCCCCCGTTGCCGGCCAACCCGACCGGCCCGGTCAAAATGGACATTATCCCAGAGAAGGAGAACCACCCATGCTGTATGGCGCCCACGGTCAGCCTTTGGGACCCCCAAGCCAGTACAATTATCCTCCGGCGCCGCCCCCTCCGCCCGCCGCCCATGGCTATCCACCCGCTCCTTATCCTCCTTATCCAGGGATGGCCCCGTACCCTCCTCCTCCAGCTGGATCGCCGTATGACGCACACGGGCAGGCTCAACCCGCCCAGCATGATGAACGTGTCAGTCTCAAGCGTCCCCCTCCCGATGATGACCCTCACAATGAGAATTCTCATGCCTCCCAGAGTCCTCATCCAAACACTCGGCCTCGACATAGTACGTACGATTCTCGCGCCAACAGTAGCGGTAGCTATGAGTATCATGAACCTAACAGCGGGGCTCCGACATCGCCTGCTGCTTCGACCATGAGCTACCAAGCATACCCTCCCCAGCAGCCTCGATATGCCAACGGCACTCAATCTCAGAAGGGCAATGCCTCACCACCAGCAGGCTTGACCCCGCAATCGGCTCAAGGCTACAATTCACCGCACCATGGGCCGAGCCATGACGATGGAAGAACTCCGCCTCCCAACCAGCCCAATTCTGCAGGTTCCTCGGCCAACGGCAGAAGTGGCATGAAAGTTCACGAAATGTTGGGCAATCCTTCTGTCGCTCCGCCCGATCAACGGGGCAGAAGTGACAACGAAATGCTGAGCAAACTCGACGGCAAGAAATAATGGACCCAGATCGAGTCCACCGGCCCAGGTCTCCAATCATGCGCGCCCTGGACGGTTGTCTTAGCCTGAGGAGCTGGCTCTTTGGGCACGTACTGGTCGTCGGCGATAATCCAAGGTCGACCTTAATCCCTTGTTTCCTTCTGTTTTTCCAAAAAAGATACACACTCCGGGGCAACCCAATATTTCCTTATTATTATCGGATCGGTCCTTACTGGATTGTCAGCAGCGGAATGGGATGAGACGCTAAAATGCAAGTGAAAGCACTCTGGGTGGCTGTTTGATCGAATCTCTCTGCAACCCACAGGTCACAATGTGTGCTTGTGGTTGGTCTAGGCTATCAGGGCCCCGTTTTTGTACGCCTGCGAGTACTGAATGCAATGTAACATGGGTGGCTGTTTGTTTTTCTGTCATGTCTTTATGGCTTATGTACGTTGGGAGGCTTTTGTGCTCTTTTGTTTTGGTCTCTTGCGCGACTCACAGACAACCGCGCGCTCTTCATGTATTGATAGTACTCTTTTTTTTACCGCTTTGGCTGTGCGCCGGAAGGTGGTGACGTCCGAAGTTTGATCTCAACTCGTTCTGGCCTGGTCGAGGAGGCCGCCGGAATTCAAGAAGTTCACGAGTGACCAGGTGGCAGACTGCATACAACGTGTCGGACTCGAGGACGGGGGAGGCAATCTGGTGATCACACCACCTGAAGGCGTCGGACAGACAAATTTTAGAGAGTTTCATTCTCAACGGGACCTAAGAGTCCTATTAATGGCAACAAGGGACGAAATTTCCAAAAATAATCTCCCTCCCATCAAGTTTCATCGTGTACAAATCGACCAGACTCGATCTTGATGCAGGAAAAAGTCTGGTCCAGCCGAGTTCAACACACATATACGCGCACAACACAGACCATCCCCATGCAATTTGGAACCAAAGAACCCCATGAGGATTGAATGATTGACTGATTGACGGATGGATGGATGAAGGGTTGGATGGGTGTGTGTGAGTTGGTAGTACGCCAACGGATATTAAGAGCTGTTCGGAACCGGTTCTTGCGATCAAGACAGAGAGAGAGAGAGAGAGAGAGAGAGAGAGAGACGTTGGTTTGGTGTCTCCCAGCACTGCCAGATATGCAAAGATGAAGATGGGAAAAGATGGGCGATTCGAGTATTCGTACTCCTGGTCCTGGGCTGGGCTGTGCTAGACTGGATCTTTCAAGTGTCTTTTGAGTCCTGGTTTGCTCTTTTCTTCTTTTGTTTTTCTTCTCTTGGATAATAGGTATTAATCATTGCTATCAAACGGAAGAACAGTTGTCTTCTCTCTCGATTTTGGGTTTGTTTTCGTGTTCGCTTCGATCATTATCTCCCAAGTGTGTACGTCGTGAGAGACTGGAGAGTGGACAGACGCCTGAGCCATCTTGAGGGTGTGTAGGTAGGAAAAGAATCCGATTTTTGTGATTCTGGCGTCAAGGGGTCAAGGATTGTTGTCGAGACGCACGTACCTTCGATGAGACCGACCTGCTTTTACTCTCAACGGTCTTGGAAATTGAACAGGTGCTCCGTGGACAGAGTGGATTAGAGAATAAATCAAGGCGTAACTTTGGTTGGGTATTTATAGCTATGCATATGTGTAAACGAGGCTGAGCGACCCCTATTTACCCCTTATCTTCCTCTTCTTCTTCTTTCGGAGCTTCCTTCTCGTTCTGGCAGAAAAATCGAGCATAGCAGCTTCCGACAACACGGCTAGTAAAAAGGGTTACCCAGGCAGTACGAGTATCTCTCGGGGTCCATCCCTCCAGAAGCATTGGTCGTGATAGCACACAGTCAGCACTGCAGAGACAACGGCTTCGATGGGATTCGAGGTCTTAATGCCTGTCTGTCAAAAGGTAGGGTCATGGATTTATCTCCTCCAGAGTCCGGATTCAGGATATCATGTCTGTAATGGATGAACAGGTACAGCTGTGCAGGAACCTAAATGAGTGAAGAATATAACAGCCATGATGTCGCAACGACAGTTCGAGGACAGTCATGACAGTATTTAGGACGGCGTCACCTTCCTGGTTGCCATCACTCGAAAAGAACAGTCGGGCCTTGGGTCATCAGACAGCCCGGGAACGATTTCAGACATCTCCTGTCTGTGCCCTTTTTATTGCTGGTCACCAGCTGTGCATCAGGATATCATTGCAATGTAGACATTCAGTGTCCTGGACCTCGCTTCAGTGAGTAAAGCCCAATGTGCTTCGTCCGCCCCAAGAGATGTCTTTTGCTGGAAGAGCAAGATATTCGGAGAGGACAGACAAGTCGAGCAAGTACTACGTAGGCCATCTGTTGTCGCGGTTGCAGCAAGGTTATCGGGGATCAGCAAATCGTGGTGGAATTAAAGTGTTATGAAGTGGAGAGAAGACGGGCACTAAACGGAATGTTCGACGTAGAATAGCCTCCCCAGCCAATTAGAATAGAGGAAAGTTTGTAGCCTCCCCCGAAAGATCCTTTCTATACTGCGTTGTGCTTGTGGGAGCACGACGTTCAAGTTGGGAAGCTTGACATAAACGAGGAACCAGGATTCCTATACCAAGAGACTTACCATGACAACAGAAACTATAAATCAGGATCATACGATGAAACGAACCAGCATGTATCAGCGATGAGCGGCGATACGTATCGACACGATGCAAGGCACGTCAAAGTAATCACGGTGCAAAAAAGCTTGTGTTCGAAGAAATCGATTTTCCGATCGCAAGTCATGACTATCGAGTACTCTGTGAAGAAGAAAGGAGGCAAGGAGCAAGAATTCCGGCTGGCTGCAGCACACATGACCCGTGTCTGTCTGTCCTTCTGTCGAGCGACTATCCTAGGACACCAATCATGGTGGTCCTGGATTTGAGTTGATAGCCATCGTCAACGTACCATTCAAGCTCTCATGCCGATGCATTGTCAAGTCTCTCTTCCTTGTCAGCTCTCAATGATTGCACTCATTCCTCTTTCACCATTTTTTCGTTGACGCCGTTCTCCTAGCAAACAGCCATCCGCTGGAATCAAATGCATTGCTAGGTCAGGGGCAGCAACAATATGGCAGAACCTGGCTGAGCATTTCCGCCAGGGAACGCCTTGCCTAGCTCCGTCATGCTCTGCTGCGACCTAGCGTAGGACCTTTTCGTCTGTCTGTTTTTGACAGCTCGGCAATGTTACTCAAGCTCCGTTTGTTCGTCGTAGGTACGGACCCGACTCCACCAACTCCACCACTTTCTCGGCATGCACGGGCGCTGATGCTCATTTTCGACGATGCAAAGGGTGAGTTGAGGTGAGGCCTTCTACTGGCGACGGCCAGACATGACGTCGGTTCCGTCGAATTCCTCTTCATCGATTGGCTCGCTGAAGCTGAAAGTCGAACGGGCTCGGGATCGCTGTCCAGATCCTGGTCCAGGTCCATATCCAGAGCGGAAAGAGTCAGTGGTGGAGCCGACCATTCCTGCTGCCGGAGGACCACCTCCTCTGCCGCGTGCCAGTGGAGAACCTGATTCTGCAACCATTCGTGTACCATGAGCGGAGCGGGCAACAGCCGGCGACGAAGATGCGGACTGAGCAACGAAGCTGAAGGTCGAACTCATGCCAAAGTTGCGAGTGTGGCCGGGACTGGGTCTACCGACGTTCGGCATGACGACGGGCTTGGCATGGGTGCTGGGACTGGCATCGACGTTGGCCTGGTCGGAGCTATGGTTGTTGACGTCGTTGAGATACGCAAAACCTGCTCGACGGGGGCTGGCATGGTTGCTGGTCGGAGTATTGGCTGTTGCTGGAGTGGTCACGGTTGAGGCCTGCGGGGTCTTGATGTGCATTCCACTAACACCTTCAGCAGTATTGTCAGGCTCAGCTTGCTGGGTGAACGTGACCGGAGTACCATCTGGAGCGCGGATACGGACGACTTGACGTTCGCGACGCGGAACTTTGAACACTGGAGGCAGATTTGGTCCATCGGTTGCAGATTCCTTGGTCACGCTTTCTTGACGAGACGGACTGGCCTTGCGAGCGGTGCTGATGCGAGGTGGACTGATGATGCGGTCAGCCATGTCCAAAGCCGAATCGCTGGCATGACGCTGTTGCGGTTTCCATGCACGCTTGCTTGGTTCGATCTCGAAAGGCGGGCTCAGGATAGGACCCATGCTCGTCCCAGCCAACTCTGGGAAAACGGACAAGCTCTGAGTTTTCGCGTGATGACCGAGACGTTTGACTGGCGACTTGACCCTACCTCGATCAGGTGACATGGGATGCTCAAAACCTGCTCCGAGTGCGAAAGAACCTTGTGCGTTGTTGTCGCCATGGTTGCCGTTCCATTCCTTGACATACTCTTCGTCACGGGTGATACGGAGCAACTCGAGGAATGCGGCGAGTTGTTTGTTGGTATCATCTGCCTTTGCGCATGCAAATACACTATGCTTCTCCAGAAGATCGTCACCATTTGCCTCATCGTAATCGTGGATAGCGTCAGGGTAGTTGTCCTCGAAATCCGGCGGAGGAGCAAGGCCAGAGTTATGCATATAGGTAGCCCAGCCCTTGTGCAGCATCTGTCGCATGAAGTTGTACTCCAGCATAGCATAGTCCTTGCGGGTTATGTTCGAGCCTCTGTCAGTGTACTTGAACAGCACATAGCCCTTGTCATCGCGTACAACTTCGAGGTACGGTCGAATGCCAATGGATTGACGGTTCTCGCGCTCCATGGCCACCATTCCCAAGTCCAAGATCTCAATCCACATCCCAATGTCTTGATCAGACAGGGTGCTTGGATTGGCTGCCAGCGCCTGGAAGGGCCAGTTACGAGCATGGACACTGGTACGGAACCCGGGGCCGATCTGGCGCGACGCATCGGCTATCGCAGCTTTCTGGCGCTCAGAAAAGCCAAGACAGTTCATGCCGGCGAAGCAAAAGTCCATCAAAAGTTTGATGTCCAGGCCGACTTCTCGATCTCTGCCGTGAGCCGGCTCACGCTCGACCTTGAAGATTAGAATCTCCAGCTGGCGCCCGTAGGTCTTGAACAGAATATCGCGCTGTCTCATGGTGTGCATCTCAGTGCTTGACCAGGGAAACTTGAAATCTGTCAGCACATTTTCCGTGATGATTGAGTCTTCGACACTTCTTACCTTGTACAGAGTACTGATGGTGCTCTCGAACGTACGCTGCAAACTGCGTGAAGCGAATGGAGACTGCAAGTACACATGTCAGTACCTCTGCTACTTCTGCCACTCGGTATGAACTTACACGCTGCGGAGTTTCGGCATGTCTCACAACCCCTGCCATTTCTTCTGCAGTGACGAAACCAGCAAAACCTGACGAGAATTTATCGACATTGGCGGCCTTTCTTGGAACACCGAATGCTTCCTTGTCCCAAACGATGCTGCGAGCTCTTGGAAACAGATCTTTCATCAACTCTGCCTGGTCACTCAGCTCCACAATCACGTGTCTCTGTCCAAGCTTAGGAAAACGGCATGGTCCATAGCTGAACCCACGCTCCCAGGCATCAGCGGCGATTTCTGGGGAGATCAGCTCAACGTAGCAGTCCATCGTCTTGCCAGTGGAGCGTTCCATGATGATGTGAACCGGGAATCCATCTTGATGTGGTTTGATCAGGTCGTTCGGATGCACGTACTTGCAGATGAACTGCTGAACCTCTGTCACGGTGAGGCCGTAGGGGATCTAGCAAGAAAAATGTGGTTAGCCCGACGTGAACGTATTAGAGTTATTGAGTTAGGTCTGTGTCTGATACAGCATTGAGCATGGGCCTGTAGTGAACGCCTCGGCCCAGCACGTGCTCTTGCAACGGATCTAGAAATAGTTCTTTTGTAGATCGGTTGGTAGAAGCGCAGTCGACGTTATGTATAACTAACTCGCACAGAGAAGAAGGGTATCCATGTACTTACATTCTTGATCTTGATGACACCGTTGCGTCTGGGACGATGTAGTTCGGCTGAATCAATGAACGGAGGCTCGGAATTTGGATCGAATGGGACAGCATGCTCGGGGCCAAGTCCAGGGCTGACAGGACCAAAGATCGCATTGTGATTGAACATATTGTCGGGCGTCATCAAGAAGCTTCCTGGCGCAGGGGGATTCCAGACTTGGCTCGGTGGTGCCATGACACGACCATTCATCATGTCCATCGAAGGAGCGAAGGGGGGCATCAAGGGGCCAGGATATCCCATGGGAGGCGGCGCTTGAGGATGGTTGATACCGTAGGAGGGCATGAATGGCAGATCGGCTGGGTTGTAAGAGTAGTAGCCGGCGTCTGGCCGCATGGGCAGACCCTCTGGGCCAGCCATTCGACGGTCAGAGGCCATTGCTCTTCCACCGCCCTCGAGATGACCAGGAGGAATGAAGCGGCCTTGGATCCCTTCCATATCGAAGTTACTCTCTTGGACAGCAAGGATGAAGATGACGTAGGAGAAGGATGATGAAGTGACGGAAAAGAAGAAGGTGTGAAGAGAATACGTGAAGTAGAAAGGAGGAGAGGCAACAATGAGGAGGGGAACTTCACGTGTCTGGGTCAGTCAAGTCGAAAGAGTTGTTGATTGAAAAGTGAAGAGCCCATTCAGGGACAGGATGGAATCACAATAGCAAGACTTGCCCAACAACGCCAAATCCGGTGGAGACTTTCAGAAGGTCAGTGAATGCACCATCGTAGACCCAAGAACAGGGCCAAATCTCACCTCACTTCTGCGTTGCACCCAGTGACAAAGGCTAGAGCATGTGCTAATGTCACTGAGCAGCCTCAGACTGACCGTCTTCGACTGAATCCGGTAAACCTAACCGAGCTTCTTAGTTTTAGGGCACACACTGGGAGGGCCTCCCGGAGTAATGGATGGACTATTGTTCAGTGTGAATATAAGGAGACAGGGAGGAACCCACATCTTACAACCATGTACCCTAAGGCCTCGTGCAGATCCTGTACTAGCATTGGAAGAGACTGTCGGAATCCAAGGACATCGTTGACTCTTTGAGAGGACAATTGACAACCGGGGAGCATGGCATAGGCCGATATGGCACAGCAAAGATAAAGCATCAGAGGACAAGACCGGGGCGAGCATGACAGTTCGATAATGATATTGTTCTTTTGTGTATTGCTCCGTCATCCACAATGCCTGTGCAACAGTAGTGCTGCCGCCTCCCATTTCTCTATCATCCTCCATCGTTGGTCGTCGTCACATGGTGTTCAGAGGACCAACCCCTGAGGTGATCTGTAGATCCGCAGCCTTGCGCTGGACCCGCCAAAAAGATCAGACTCTGTCGCCGCATCATTTTGCGCCAAAAAGAGTCATTACCTGTTAGGGAGTGGTCGGTTTCTTTGCGCCAGCAGTGTCTCCGCCTTAGTCAAACTGCAAGCGATCAGTCGTGGGCGTAGAAAATTGGACCAGGTACTTACCGGGACCAGGAAGCTCTCAGCCACAAATCGAGCCCTGGCGTTCAACTGATATGAGAGTTAGTGTATGACCAATATTCTCCGTCTTTCAGTACATACAAATAGCTTCATTTCTGAAATCTCTTTGTCAACCTCCTCCATGAATTGAATGATAAAATCCACCAGTTTATGCTTCAGCATTTCCTCCGTATGAGTGTTGGTAATCAGGAATGATATGTCGTAGCCCTAGTCCAATCAGTTCAATTCAAGGGAGTAACATCCAACATGTCATACCTTGACCGGCTTCCGTCTCAGGATGAAGAAGGACTCGGCACGTTGTGTGAGAAACCGGGTAAACTTGTGTACTAATATATGTTCAATCTCGTCCGCCTGTTTAATGCGTATGCTGACTCGCACACTGTTGATGCTGGGCTCTATGAGAACCTTCTCGTTCTCATTGCGAGCTACCGTCAGAGGATTGAGCAGGACTTCCGGAGCGCTTGCCGCTTCAATTTCAGGCACGTTGTGTCGTTCGGCGACTTGCGAGGCGAAGTTGGAAAGCGAGAGGGCTGCGGTGAGAGAAGAACGGACGCATTGGAGGTATGGACGTAAGGATTGTGACTGATTTGAGTGTCAGTAACAATAGCTGCCTCGCAATTGTCTTCGGACCCAAGGCAATCAATGGACAGGCATACCATTTTCAATGCGCTCAAAGGTCCAAGGGTCGGTAACAGGCTCTACCACGACATGGAAGCAGAATGTTTGCGAAGAAGTCTTTGCGGGACCGGCACAGCTTCTAGCTCTTGGATTGATACGTTCCCGTTGTGTGATACCGGGCTGTCGGCGTGAGACGGGGGCAGAGTGTATAGAAGGGACGTTGCAGCGACCTGGCCCGCCGTCTTGCGCGTATATGCGCTGCTCCGCCGCAGCTCAGGCTGGCGGTGGTAATCCTTGGCGCGCTCCATCCACTGCAGTGCAGTGCAGCAGGCTGCCCGCAACTCGAACTCGGAGAGAGCAGCCAGCCTCGTGAGACGTCGCCGCTTTTAGGTCCAGGAGTCCTACAAGCAATCGGTATTGATGCGCCGACGAAGCCTTTGCTTGTGAAGAGAAGTGAGTTGGTATGAGTTTGACAAGCCTGATTCCACTACATTCCCACACTGCAGTACGTACATGTAGTGGTGGTTGTTCAGGGGATGTACAGCCTTGTATTGTCATAGTACGAGGCTGAAGTGCTGCCAGGCAGCGTGACGATTCTTCTAGAACGGGCAAGTCTCTTGGCATGTATTCGTCTTCTGACGTGCCTGGCGATCTTCGTTGCCTCTATTTATAAGGCGATTTCGAAGCATTGCCTCCGCGTTGCTTTACCCATCTTTCTCACAACACAACCGCCTCGCAGAGTTCAGACACAATGTCTACCATTCCAAGTAAGTCCTCCAGTGCTTTTGGGAATGCCAGAACTAAGAAGTTCCAGTTATTGTCAAACACCAAGGCAAGAAGTACAATGTCGACCTCGACCCTACCGCGACGGGCGAAATGCTCAAATACCAGCTCTACTCTCTGACGGGCGTCGAACCCGAGCGACAGTCCGTTTTGATCAAGGGTGGAAAATTAAAAGATGACACCGATCTCTTCAAATTGGGGGCGAAACCGGGCCAGATCTTCACCATGATCGGCACCGCCTCTTCTGGAGGGAGTGCACTGGTCGAGCCGGTAGAGAAACCAAAGTTTGTGGAGGACATGACCGAAGCAGAGGCTGCGGCGCAAGAAGGTGCCACGCCCGCTGGCCTGCAGAACCTGGGCAATACATGTTACCTCAATTCCACCCTACAAGTGCTACGCAGTATCCCGGAAATGCAGGACGGCCTGAAGACCTACAAACCCGAGAACTCTTCGGCTACAACCTTACAGGACCTCAGTCAGTTTGGGCTTGGTGGTATTGGCTCCTCAAATGATCTTGTTGCGCAGCTGCGAGATCTCTATAAACAGATGTCCGAAACTCAAGAAGGCTTCCCGCCACTCATGTTTTTGAACACACTACGGACAGCCTATCCCCAGTTTGCCCAAAAGGCCAAAAGCGGTCATGGCTATGCGCAGCAAGACGCGGAAGAAGCTTGGTCACAGATCGTACAGCAATTGAGACAGAAGCTGAAGGTCACTGACAAGGTGTCTGATGAGGAGAAGCAGATCGCTTTTATCGACCGATACATGGCCGGTTCCTTTCACACATCGCTCGCTCCGCCAGAGGAGGTGGCTGACAATGAACCTGTTGTCGAGTCCGACGAGACGTTTTTAAAGCTCGACTGCCACATTGATTCGTCCATCAATCATCTTCGGGACGGACTTTCGGCTGGTTTGACTGAAAAAATTGAGAAGCGTTCTCCTACTCTTGACCATGATGCCGTGTATACCAAGACCTCTCGCATCTCTCGACTCCCCAAATATCTGACTGTGCATTTCGTCCGGTTTTTCTGGAAGAAAGATGTCCAAAAGAAAGCAAAGGTCTTACGGAAAGTCACCTTCCCGGAGGAACTCGATATTGTCGAATTCTGCACGGAAGACCTGAGAAAGAAGCTGGTCCCGGTTCGCGACAAGGTCCGCAACATCCGCAAGGATGAGCAAGACGTGGAAAGGGCCAGAAAACGACAGAAGTTGGCACATAAACAGGAAGAAGATCGGAAAAATGATGAACTAGCGGGGAAGGAAGCAGCACCCATCTCTAAGCTGCAGCGAGAGAAGGAAAAGAAAGGCAGTAAAGAAAAGGAACCCGAGGGAGGTGAAATGGATGTCTACAAGACCGACGCCGAATATGAGGCTGAACGCACGGAGTCAATAAAGAAAGCCAAGAAGGAACTCTTCGCCCTCATCGACCCCGAACTCCAAGCGGATGAAGGAGCCAACAAGTCTGGGCTCTATGAGCTGAGAGGGGTCATTGCCCACCAGGGGGCCAGTGCGGACAGTGGACATTATACAAGTTTTGTCAAGAAGCAAGGTAAGCTTGTGGATGATCCCAGAGCGCCGGGTGGCAAACGGAGAGAAGAAGATGGCAAGTGGTGGTGGTTCAACGACGATAAAGTCAGCGAGGTTGATTCCGAACGCATTATGGCTCTCGCAGGTGGCGGCGAGAGTGCATCGGCTCTCATTCTGCTTTACCGAGCCATTGACTTGCCAAGCAAGGATGAGGTTGAAGATTAGTCTTGCCCGCTACTAAAACACCTTTCTCGACCTGAGGCGTGGATTGAACCTTGGGACGAGGTTGCGTCGCTCCTGGAAAAGCATAGATACCACCCTAGGTAGACATAGACGGTCGGCCGCGAGGCCACCGCCAGGATGACGGACTTAACTCTTTTCGAGCGGCTCTGATCCAAGCCCTCCGAGCATAGTGCTCGGAAATATGATTGAACATGAGCGATCCGTCACAGTATTCCACGAGGATCAACAATTGCAGAAGTACAAGTCACAATACAGTGTACCTGCTGCGATCAGCCACATACTAGAGGCTGAGCTGACGTTGAAAGTCACTGAGAGTCACGTGACATGGCTGCCTTGGCCCGATGGCTTGGCGTCGCCCACACGGCAACTGCATTATTCAAACTCGACTTGGAAGGTTCGACCAGCGACCAACTCTCTCGCCATCTTCAACGAACAACAACTATCCTGCATCGCCAACCCATCAGCTTCATCGAGTATCAACCCGAGTCGCCATCATGGGAAAAGTCCACGGTTCCCTCGCCCGTGCCGGCAAAGTCAAGTCGCAGACCCCCAAGGTGAGCTAGCATGCCCTGACGCCGCAGCCCTCAAACGACCAGCGGTTTCATCGATAATTTGGCCACGCGAGTCCGAGACTGACGTTCTCCTTCTGCAGGTCGAGAAACAAGAAAAGAAGAAGACCCCCAAGGGACGCGCAAAGAAGAGACTTCAATACACCAGACGTTTTGTCAACGTGACGTTGACCGGTGGCAAGAGAAAGGTACACTTCGTCGAACCGATGGAAAACTTCGTACGTATGCTGACGGATTTCACGCAGATGAACCCCAACCCGACAACCTAAAATATTCTCTCGAGTGATTTGGCGGTTGATCGACGATGTACATTCCATGGTTTCGAGGTGGACGATGGAATGCAAATCCTCCTATGGAACGCGGAGGTTGCAGGTGGCATGTTAAGATCATGACCATTGCCTCGCAGGATACATTGTCATATGATGCTTTCAATTCGGGTCTAGATTCCCCAGAGCAAAGCCGGGATGGCACAACGCTTGAAGACGGGATCTGCTATGATGATCGGAAAAGGGCGTTCTGGATGTTACATCGAGAAAATGTCAAATCCATACACCAAAGCTGTGTTTCTTGTGTCCTCATGTTGAGTTCTATCAGTCGGTTTTGGGCTTGATGCTTCTCACCGATGAGCTTCTCACACCCCCTTCTCTGACCTACAATGTTGTGGACCGAGGAATGCTGGTTGTCGTCTGCGTAGCGTGTGCATAAAACTGCCTCGCTATGAAAAGCTTGTCCCCTGTGTAGTCTTTGGTTCTTGTCGTACCTAGGAATTAACGCTTCAAGTTGTGTCTGCAAGTTATGTCGCCCGCCAAGGCTGAAACGACTGTGACTTGCGCCTCCAATCCCGCAGCCTTGTCTACTAGTAGCTCTGTTACTACTACTACCTGATTCTGCAAAACGGCAACCAACTTCCCCAGGCTGCCAGTGTGCCAGCAGTTCTCCCACCAGATAAGCCGCGGTCGCTCTTCTGATGCAGGCGCTCCGGCCTGTATTGTGGCATCATGCCCGGCGCACACCAAGAGTCCTGCCGCTCTGGGCTCACCGCGCACAACAACACAACTTCAATGGTCCTCACAAGGAATACTTCCAAACGCCAGGACAGATGCCGACGCCCGACCTCACCACTCCCACGACGCCGCTGCCATATAAACCATACACAGGAGGTTCTCATCCTCAATACATACCTCCTCAGTTTCCACCACAGCCTCCACCTCCATCGACGGCGATCCCATCTCCCGGCCCATCACTTTTACGGCGAGCAACGCGATCTGTGATGTGGGCGACGCTGTTCAGCGTGGTCGGCGTAGCAGCAGGCACGGCCTTGATCACCTGGGAATACCTACAGCCGCCGTTTGAGCCTGGATCGCCCGAAGACGAAGAGCTGTCGGCCGAGATCGTGGACACGTTGGAAAGCCATCCGCTAGTCGAGGCGCTGCGGGACGAGGGCTGGGTCGAGGAAAATTACTATACGGGCAAGCTCCACGGGCCTGGTAAAGGGCAGCATCTGGTGGCGCAGAAGCTCACGGGAACACGGGGGGTCACGATGAAACTGTTTAAGCACCCGACACTGGATTTCAGCATGATGGTGTTCTTTCTGGGGTTTGGCATTGAAGGCTGGCCCGACGTGGTGAGTACGCTGCAGACCTCGGGTTTGGGCAGCTGGGCCTGGCTCTATCACCGTTATTGCAATGGAGAGTGTATTCTTTGGTTCTGAGGAGGCTGACTTTTCGTTCTTGTCGCAGATTCATGGCGGTGTGATCACAACTCTCTTGCAAGAAGGCATCAATCACCAGGTCGAGAGTCTCTACAAACATTACGGAAGTCAGCACTCTCAGTTCATTTCCGTTGATTTCAAGAGGCCGATGCGGCCGGGAGATATCTATGCTGTTCTCGTTCCTCCGGCACAATTGGAACTGCAGCTCATGCCTGAAGTCTTCCATTTGCAGATGACTGCCATGCTCGTCCATCTGGAATCTCCGCCCCGTATAAGGCCAGAGCCAAGTGAATCCGGAATAGTCGACCGGACTTCTATTGAGCTCGTAGGCAGGAGGCCTCAGGAACTCATCCATGCCCTGGCAACGGCTCAAGTCAGAATGATCCAAGATGTGAGCGACGATCGAATGGCAGAAATCGAGGCTAGATTCGAAGAGGAACGTCGACTTCTGGAAGAGAGTGAACAATCCGTGGATGAGTGACCTCGCCTGTTGTTCCACGATAAACCCTCCACATCAAAAGACCATCTGGCAGCACCTACGAAGACGCGCATCGGAAATGCAGGCATGCTCTGCAACACTCAAAATGCACAAAACGAGGTGAGTACTACTGTCAGTACATTTGTGAGTGAAGTTGAGCTCACGCTGCATCTAGTATGCGATTTTGTGTGCTTCCGCCAAAGTGGCTTTCATTGGCAGACGAAACAACTCCGCAAACCGACTATTTGGGGATGTGCGAGTCAGTGAGAACTCAACTATGAATTGAACAGAGCGGTGGCCAGCATAAGCTAGGGAAGGAAGCAGGCCATTTGCTAGCCTCTCTATGTCCTGGCGCCACTCCTATGGCACGGTGGAAGGTAACTTCTTTGAGGTCGAGTCGACTGGTCTCAGGTGCAAACTATGTCTCTCATGAAGAGCTCGACACGCGGGGAGGCACATGTGGACTGGGCCCTTCGAACATCGGTGGCATCAAAGGCCCCTGGCAATCATATCAACAAATTGAATACCTCGGAGACAAATGCAATGAATGATTAGTCGGCAGAGGAAAATGCTCAAGGGTGGTCGGTAGAGCTGCGGGATCAAGAAGATGGATGTCGACCTTGCATGAAATGTGCCGAGGATAGCGTACGCCCAAGCACGTTTGGCTGCCAGCCATTGCGAGACGCTTTCGGAACCGATGACAATACGATTGTGGGAGTTTGAAGTCGGGACTGTTTCCACCTGCGGTAACGAGCCATGTCCTCACATCCGTCCGGCAATCACTTTTTTGAATCTGAACGCAGTGATCTGGACCTTTGGTGGGGCGATCTCGCAAGACAAGACCTGGCACCTCAGGGGTGTTTGTAATGTGAACGGAAGCAAGTCCACCGCGTGTTCAGAGTGGTGGCTCAACTCTCCAAGCTCGTCTAACCATAGCGGAGGCTATTCCGGCGGTTGTGCACAGATGGGCAGCAGACAGCATGGGATAAGGCGAGTCAACCATGTGCTCTGTGTCCTGCTGGCTCCTTGCCCATTCCCTTCTGTACATAACCCTCCGACTGCATCTCGCCTCGCAGGCGGCGTTGTAGGAAAAGAGAAGAGGAACGTAGGAGGTTATCAGATGCCTCGGTACCTGGCTGTCTCGGTTATAGACAGTGGGTGTCAGTGACGGGATCGCGAAGCATTTGCCAGACCAGATACGAGACGTGCGAGGGGTGTGAACAAGCCTCCAGCATATCAGTGACTCGAGACCGGGGGGCATGGCTGATAGAATGCGGAGAAGTGAGGTGAATGGGCGGGCATCCCGCGCACATACATGAAGTCCCCAGTTAACCCCAGTCGCATGGCCTCGTATCTCGAACTCCACAAGAGAGCAACAGACCCTAAGGTCTCGAATTTGCTCCCACTAGTAGGTGAGGCTCGTCGTACGCTGCTTGCTGTGGAATGACTCGCTGTTGGCTCCATGCTTCGACCCGGCTTGGATATCGATCGCCGTCTCTACTACTGCTTTCATGGACTGTTCCAGGTGTTGAGAACTGAAAGCCTGAAGCAACTAGCAATGGCGGAGGTGACAGTCGATTAGCGGACGTGTAACAGGTGCAGACAGACAATAGTAAGTGACCATGATTGATGAGACATTGCCGTTCTCAACTATACTACTAGGATGGGTGCGAAAGGCACAAAAATTGATGAAAGTGCCGAAGAGGGGTTGTTCGCGTGTATATCACTGCAGGTAGTACGTAGTAGTAGTAGACACCTACCTCTATACTACCGGTACCTTGACTTCTGCTCGCTGCGTGTATGTGCCAATGCATCAACTCGTTCTGCCTTTTGCTTCCTCTTCCTGCGCCGCATTTCTGATGCTGTACCATCAACATCTCGATGCTCCATTCACTCCCACACTGTTCTGACTCTTTGGCCAACGACTACACCCTGAAGTCCTGCCCTCTCTCGATCGAGAACCTTCTCTAGTCTTTGACCAGGTTGTTTGTTCCACCCTCCCTCGCCGGTAACTCTGCCCGTCACCTAGTCGGTTGCAAAACAACATGACCTCCACCCCCGGCTCCCTTCGACCCCTGTCCCTGCACGACAGTGTGGCCACCACAGGTTCTCCAACGATCGCTTCCTAACCATCTTGAGGCAAAAGTCAAGCATTTAGTCTCCCGGCAGCAGCAAGGTTGGCAGATCCCCAGATATGAGGAGTCGGGACGTTTTGGTCGGCTCAATCCACGCTCTCTGAACATGACCATCTCCACGCCCATCTCTATCCGCTGGGCTACATGAAGTACCTCCCTCTTCCTCTGTAGTCACTCTTTTCTCTTCTCTTTTTTTTTCTTTCTGCTTTTCTTTCCAAAGTGCGCGTTCGGTCCGAATTCTCTAGCCGTTGTAAGAGGTCGGCGGCTCTGTGACACTCACCCCGGGTCCAAAGTTTCCGTTCCCCTTACTGCCTCACCATAGCCCAGCATGACTGCCAACGACAATAGTTCCAGCGACATGCCGGCTTCACCTATCGTCGATAAGGAAGTTCCTGCTCACATCGAGCAAATCAACACCAATGAAAGGGTCCCAGGCCATCCTGGCTATTATGAGAAAGACGGTCTGCGGACATATGGCGATGATGAGGATCACGACCATGAGCCTCCTGTGGGTTTCCCCTTCCGCGACTGCAACGTGCTCGCTGGCGTAGAAAGCTGATCGATACTTCGGTAGATGACCGTTCCAAGAGCTCTGAGTCTGGTGGCCATGGCTTTTCTCTGGACTGGTTCCCAGATTCCAGTTTATATTCTCGGCGGAATACCACCATACATCTATGCCGATATAGGTGGTGTCGATCGCTGGATTTGGTTTGTCCTGGCTTACCTGCTGGCTTTGGCGGCCATGTGTCCCTTTGTTGGCTCGATATCCGATCTCATTGGGAGACGATGGGTCGCTTTGGGAGGTTCTGCGTTGCTTGTCGTAGCCATGATAATCTGCGGCACCGCAAAGTCCATGGAGGTCTTTATCGGTAAGGGTATCCTTGATCCCAATCTCAGGCAGTTACTGATTCCTGGTAGTCGGTATGACCTTTTCTGGAGTCGGCGCTGGTATCTGCGAGCTCACATCCCTGGCTGTCACTGCTGAGCTTGCCCCAACTCGCAAACGAGGAAAATATGTTGCGATCCTCGTCTTCACCATTATTCCTTTCTGTCCATCCGTTCTCTGGGCTCAACTGATTGCCAGCCATGCTGGATGGCGGTATTGCACTCTTCTTTGCGGACTCTGGGCTTGTGTAGGGTTTGTCGGCACCCTGGCTTTCTACTTCCCGCCTCCTCGACCAAACTCTCGAGGGCTCACTCGGAAGGAAATAATCGGTGAAATCGACTTTGTCGGCGGTGCCCTGTCCATCTCCGGCATGATCCTCTTCTTGGCCGGCTTGCAATGGGGAGGATATCAGTACCCATGGCATACCGCCCATGTGCTCGCGCCTCTCATCATCGGCGGCTTCTTGCTCTTCATCGCGTTTCCATTTTGGGAAATCAAGTTCGCCACATTTCCCATGTTTCCATCGCGAATGAGGCAGGAAGCAAGGATTCTCACGCTTACCTTAATCATTACGGCCATCTCTGGCGCCAATTTCTTCTCGGTCATCATGTTCTGGCCCACCCAGGCTTTCAACGTCTACGGGCATGACCCAGTTGGCGTGGGTCTTCGAGGCATACCCATCGGTTTCAGTATCCTTGCTGGAGCATGCATCGTCCTGTGGTTGTTGTCGGTCTTCCGCGGTCACAACCGTGAGTTGATGATCATTTCCTCAGTTCTCATGACAGCAGGCTGTGGCGCGCTCGCAGTCGGCCGTCGAGATAATCTGGATACACTCTGGGGCCTCCTGGTTCTCGGAGGCCTCGGTATTGGTGGCATTGTCGTCCCTGCCTCCATCATGACCACCATTATTTGCCCAGACGACATCATTGCAACGGTGGCCGCCCTCACCCTGTCCATTCGAGTCATTGGTGGCTGCATCGGTTATACCGTATACTATAATGTCTTCCTCAACAAGTTCGTTCCTAACGCCACAAAATACATCGGAGGAACCATGGCATTGGAGCTAGGCATCACCAATGTCACCTACATCACCGAGGCCATTGAGTACACGGCAGGGAGTTTGTTGCCGCTCCTCAAGACCATCCCTGGAATCGGCGGCAACGAGACTGCCTATGAAATGGTGGTCATTGCCGGTCAAACTGCTTATGCCGAGAGTTATAAGTATGTGTACCTGACCAGCATCGCTTTTGGTTCAGTCAGTATTTTGGCTAGCGTGTTTCTGGGAAACATCGACAAGTATATGGATGACCACGTCGCTGTGGTTATGCACTAGACAGGTGGACCGACCGCGAGATTTTGGTGTTTGAAAGGCGCACAGCTGGAGCCTGGCTTCAACTCAGGTCGTCCTATCAATTCACCGGGAGCTGGAGTGGTACAGTTGGAGTCTTGCGGACTATGACAGTACGACGTATTGGATACAGCCAACTGTCAATGAGCTTGACTCAAGCATTGTAAATACGAATTCCATTTGCTTCAAAACTTTTGCCACAGCCGCTGGAAGCTTGCGGCATTCTGGACTGGGGATGAAAGTAAGGCACCAAGGGGATGGAGCAGAACTAGTACTCGAAGCGCCGTATGACCCGTGTGATCATCGCAACGATGGCGAGACGGCTGTTTCTTGTAGCATGGAAGGTACTCTCGTTGTACTGGGAGCACAATCAGGGAAGACTCGCGTGCGGTCGGTTCGGTGGCTCAAATCCGGGAGAAAACATAAGTGCACAGCTTCACTCCTTGTAGTTGGAGAATCATCCACTTGTATTGTTGCATCACCGATTTCTCTGAACGGGAGGGACCCTGTCTTGTTCAATACTCGAATGTGGATACGGAAAGCTGTGCAAAGAAAGTGATCGGGGGTGGCTTGCGTGTATAGCTGATGTAGTCGTTTCGGCAGGTGGCTGGGTTCTTGCTGGTCAGCCAAATCCAGTCAGCCAGCTTAAGGGTCCTCCTCTTCACACCCCTCCATCCCTATAGATCCATCTTTCCCAAGCCACTCAGTTCCAGCTCTGCCAAAGTCTCTCCGCCCGTGTCGTTGTCATCATCTCCCCACTCAGTGTCGACTTGAGCATCAGCGTCGTGGAACCACAGTCTTGCACTGCCGTAAGAGATGCACAGTTCCTCGCCGGCTTTGATGTCCCGCAGCGCAGTGTACACGATGACATCGGTCTCGGTGTTGCGTTTCCAGCCCACATTCTGTCCGAGGAGGGAGTGATTGAACATGGACCCCAGACCCAGCGCGAGGGCTTGGGTCATACTGCGACCCGACTCAGAAGGCCAGTAGCTATGAAGCGAGAAAAACGTGTGTTGTAAGCATCAGAGAACTGACAAGCAATGAACTATGCCTGCCGGCCGTGGCGGAGTTATGACATGTCCAACGGGTCCAGGGTGCCTTACTAGGTGTAGTGTTGGAGACGGGTATGTTGAGTGTGTTTCTCGACCTCATCCTCACTAAAGATCAGCACGGGGCTAACTTCGACGACGGTCCCTCGGGGAATGTCCTGTGTCGCGAATACTCCTCGTCCTAAAATTCGAAGGGATCATGCTTGTCAGGGTATGCTTGAATCTCGTCTGACCCGGGTGGCTATGCAAGTCACATGCGAGCCGTAATCACAAACAGCAGAAATTCAATGGCGGCCTTGCAATGGGCGAAGTGCGGACGGTCGACCCACCTTTCGCCGTGTTCATGACAAGCACGAGGCCTGCCGTCCTCAAGAGAGGTTGGTCTCCTTCGGGAACACCTTCATTTTCTGGCATCTGAGGTGCACCAAGTAATAGATAAAAAGATTGATAGAAGGGAGTCGACGGTCTTCTGAATTGGTGTCGACCACGTTCGTGACGACCAAAAGGGTTGCGTTCTAGAAAAAGATCACATGAATAGAGTACAAGAGATATCCAAAACACCAACAAGCCGAGCCGAGAAGATGGCCGCCGACGTGTGCGTAGTTCCAGCTTGATTGAGCATTCATTCAAAGGCAGTTTTCGAGAATGAAGGAAAAAGACTTGGATTGTCCGAAATTGGAATAGTGTAAAGTATCACGGGATATGACGTCGACGGTATTTGGATTTCCAGATCCTTCAAAATCTCGCAATTCCCTTTCATCATCAGATAGATGTCTCCCCGTCGCAGCCTTACATAATGCAGTATTGTGTGTGCTACGCATCACTTCGCTTTGCGCTGGTCACGTTTGAGAGATTATTCAGATTCACTGCTCTCATCACACCACGCCCGAAGCATCAGCCACCTCGGCGCAGGCTGCAATGTAAAACGTCTCGCTGACGCTTGAGCCCCGACATGTACAAGGTTGGTGGTGAGACTCTCCCCGGGCAAGGTCATCTCAATTCAATCTTTGATTTTCAACAAGTTTCGTATTCGCAGGCAGAAATCAACAATGGCCGACGCAGAGGTGTCAGCATAAGCCCAATCATACCACAGTATGCGCGTTTACAGAGGACTCTGGAGGTTGCGGCATTTTCCTCTCTCACATAAGACGAAGAGGCTGAGCGCCGACATTGACTCACCCTACAGACATGCTTTCCGAACATTTCCGGTAAATCATGGACCAACTGGCAATTGCTTGTGTATGAGCGAATCATCCTGCCTCCTACAGCCGCAGCCTTGCCTCAGACCCCCTGGTCAGCCTTTCGAAACGTCCGCGGTAGGTAGTCTGGTGTGTTCTTGCACTTACCTGACCCCTGCTGCGGATTTCGGATTACAGGGTCTCCTGCTTTCTATTGATAATAGGTTGAGCCATATACCGTGTTTGTACACATTATACGCAGAGAGAGATCTATCAACGTCATCGAGGTGTTTTCCCACTGTGGCGGTCTCGTGCCTGCTGCGCATCTGGATGAGAACATAAGTATGGGCGCACCCTTCGCCTCAAGGTTCGCCGGCATACCAGAGTCCAAGCACAACAAACATCCACACACATCTACCATACACAAAGCTACCAAGCAGCACTAAATCACAAACCCAGTCAACAATCTTCACAAGAAAAACATTCACAATGGCAGAGGGATTCAACGGCATGGCCATGGACCAACCCGCTGGCGCCAGCAAAACCAATCCACATGCTGCCGAAGCCTGGCTCGAACCATGGCTCATCAAACACTCAGAGTTCTACCGCAAGCATCTGGCACGGGGGCGATCAGAAAGCAAAGCTACCCGCCGCCATAGCGAGGTCTCCGAGGCTCTCGAGTCAAGAAACAATTCCGTCACTGCCCCAGAGTCGGAGCACACCGTTGAAGCCGGAGCCGGAGCCGGAGCCGGAGTGGAAGCAACCAGCTCAATGCCAGTTCCGGTCGAACAGCCGAGACATGGCGACGAGGTCGATACTCCTCCACACGAAGCAGAGGCCGAGAACAGAACGGACGACAAGGGCCTTCACGGCTGGCGCAAGCACCTTAGCTGGTTCCCTCATCCTTGAAAGGACCGTCTGACTGATTCTGTTCAATGTTGGCAGGCGGGCGTTTGTGCGAATATGGAATGACGATAAGCAAGGAAGCCGACGCGTTAACAATATGCTAATGTCTACTTGCATGAGATACCCAGATTGTTGTTAGCTTTAAATGAGCATGCTCTTCATCTTCATCTTCATCTTCATTGTGCTTGTTGATTAAATTCAGTACTCTAGGCCAACAAAATTCGACCCAGGCACTTCTACGTGGTGTGTAGCCGCGTCGCTAGCGAGGGGTGCCCCAGGCTCCGATCCTCATAGAGAGATCTGATTTTTCAGGTGCTTGCCCTGGGGCCGTTCAACCTTGTCGCGAAAAGAGAGGCGGGGCCCAGGGGTGAAAACATTGTTTGATCTAGAACTCGGGCTCGGTCCCACAAGTCAATCTCTTACCAACGCATGAGGCACTCACTCATGATTGGCAATGCTTGTCGGCCGAGAAACGCAGACAGTCACATTCACGTCGCAGTCAGCGGAAATTCCGCTCCGCTGTTTAGTAAGCGCAACGACTGAGCAAAGATTTCTCGGCCGAGAAATCCTGATCCGGTGATCAGCTGACCAAGTGGCAGCCTCGGTCACGTGCGCCACAGCTATCATTGCATCCGCTTTGGGCTAGACGCGGACCAAGCGGCCAATGGAACTGCAGGAAAATCCAGCCGCCTCGGTCGCGCGTCCAAGCCGCGTATGATTTCTGCGAGATTGCAATCCTTGGCCCTTGGTAATATGGACATTTTCTCCTCTGATGGGCCTAAGCCTGAACCTGAGCCGCGGTCAGAGACGCTGTTCAGATGCGGACTGATACCTTAGGTACCTAGTAGTTTTTGGATTACTCTCGAAATTGTCAGCATAGGGCCCGTGGGTCTCGATATTTTATATTCAGCCCAGGCCTGAGCGCCGCCCTCGACACGAAACAGCCCCTAACCACCTGGTTCAAACCGTTCCACCATCTAGCATCCCCCTGTCTGCGCTACTCCGGCCGGAGGGTATTTATCACGGTGACCCCCGTCGCGTTGTCCTTTTCCAATACAGTCGTTCTCGTCTTTATTCCTCCCTTGTTGCCGTACACTTTCCATAAGCCTCTTGCACAATGTCTGTTCACCAGATCGTCATCATCGGCGCCTCCTTTGGCGGCCTCGGAGTCGCCCAGGGTCTCCTGAAGCAGGTCTTGCCTACCCTAGGAAACAAGCAGGCCTACAAAGTGGTCCAGATTGCTCCCAATGACGAGTTCTTCTGGAAGATCGGCGCCCCGAGAGTCATTGCCAACCCCGACTCCCTGCCCTTGGACAAGGCTCTCATCCCAATCGCACCTCACTTCAAGAACTACAGTCCTAAGCAGTACGAGTTCATCAAGGCCTATGTCACCTCGATCGACCCGTCAAGCAAGACTGTCCACACCAGCACTTCTGCTTCCATCCACTACGACTCTCTCGTCATCGCTTCGGGCACCAATTTCGCTTCTGCCATCTGGGCCGTCACAGACGGTTCCGAGCCCCTGAAAGCCGCCCTCAGTGACATCCACGCGCGACTGCCGAGCGCAAAGTCCATCCTGATTGCTGGCGGAGGGGCCGCCGGTGTCGAGACCGCGGGCGAGTTGGGCGAGGTCTACGGGAAGAAGAAGGACATCACCCTGTTGTCAGGCACCACCAGTCTCCTCTCCAGGCTCCAGAACAAGAAGGTCGGCAAGGATGCGCAGGCTCGACTTGAGAAGCTGGGCGTCAAGGTCGTCAACAACAACCTCCGGGTTGTGGAGCACAGCAGACAAGATGGCAAGGAAGTGTTGAAGCTGAGCAACGGAGAGACCAAGACCGTGGACGTCTACATCGAGGCCACGGGCGACAGACCAAATACCAAATTCGTCCCTCAGGAGTGGTTGGACGACAAGCAACGCGTCAAGACAGACCCCGCCACTCTTCGTCTGGATGTGCCCGGCGTTACCGGCGTGTACTGCATCGGCTCAGTCGCCAGCTACTCTGACGGCTCTGTGCTGGACATCAAGTTTGCCAAACCAGCGCTTCTGGAGTCCATGAAGCTGGATCTGCAAGGACAAGGTAAGTTGACTTCTGTCGTTTTCGAAGGGTGGACACCTCACTAACGAGTCATCAGCTCCTGGCCCTCGCACCAAGAACATCTACAAGAAGATCACCAAAGACATGCAGTTTGTCCCTATTGGTTCGCAGCAGGGTGTCGGCATTGCATTTGGCCACAAACTGCCCAGCTTCCTCGTGAAGATGGCCAAGGCCAAGGATTTCATGATCGGCCAGGCGGTCAAGACGGTCGACGGAACTGCTTGATACATTCATCTTCACACGTTGACATATACCCTACCAGTATGGTGTTTTGCTGCGATTTTATAGATACCCGGTCTTATGCAGGGCCTGCCGGATTGGCGGTCCACTTGCGGTGAAAGGGAGCGTGGAAGAATTTGGTATACATCTCGTATCTAATTGTAATATTCGGACAGTACACGTCCTCAAAAGCGATATTGTGTTGCTTGACAATGTCCAATGCCCTCATATCCTATCCTAGTATTGTTCTTTTGCTGTCTGGGGAAGAATGACGTCTAATGAATGTCGCGGGATTTTCCGATCCTTCTGGAATCTTTAGGAGCGCGCGTTCCGACTGTCGGCTGCGGCCCTGGGGACGTTTTGACCGATCGTTTCTTCCCGGTGTTGCTCCGTCTTTTATAGTCCTCCAAGCTCCCCGTCGCATATTCAGTTCAGTCTGACTACCTTGCTGTCCTACTAGTAGATCCGACTAACCGGTCGACACGACACCATGTTGGGGCGGGTTACTGTAGCAGTCAAGCCTTCATCCTCCGCAAAGCTCTCTTCGTCACATGCCTTCAAAGCAGTGCGGAGTAACAGCTCGGTCCAGCTTCTGAGAACTTCCTCGCAGCGATTCTACTCTTCTTCCCTTTCCCAAGTCGCCCGAAGCAACCTTAGCAGCAGCTACCGAGCGTCCGCGACCGTGTCACGAGCCTTCAGCAGCACCGCAAAGATGGCCGCATCTACCAGAACAGAGACGGACGCTTTCGGGCCTATCGAGGTCGAGTCGGACAAATACTGGGGTGCGCAGACACAACGGTCGTTGACCAACTTCAAGATCAATCAGCCTCAAGATCGGATGCCGCCTCAAGTGGTGCGGGCTTTTGGTATTCTCAAGGGAGCGGCCGCTGAAGTCAACATGCGATATGGCCTTGGTATGCTCATGTGTACAGCAGTCAGGAATAAAGGCATATACTAAACCACAAGCACAGATCCCAAGATCGGGGAAGCTATCAAGCAGGCTGCTGCCGAAGTGGCGGCCCTCAAGCTGATCGACCACTTTCCTCTTGTTGTCTGGCAGACCGGCTCCGGCACGCAGTCCAACATGAATGCAAACGAGGTCATTTCCAACCGAGCGATCGAAATTCTGGGAGGTCAAATGGGCAGCAAGAAACCCGTGCATCCCAACGACCATGTCAACATGTCGGCCAGTTCCAACGATTCCTTCCCCACCGTCATGCACATTGCTGCCGTCCTTGATTTCGAGGAGAGATTGATCCCAGCTCTGACCAAGTTGCGAGATGCCCTGCAGAAGAAGGTCGAAGAATTCGAGCACATCATCAAGATCGGCAGGACTCATTTGCAGGATGCCACGCCACTGACGCTCGGGCAAGAATTCAGCGGATATGTTGCACAGCTCGATCGGAATCTGGAGCGCATCAACGCGACTCTCCCTCACCTGCGACAGCTGGCTCAAGGTGGTACCGCCGTCGGCACCGGCCTGAACACATACAAGGGCTTTGCCGAAGGTGTCGCCGAAGAAGTCAGCAAGTTGACCGGCATCGAGTTCATCACTGCACCCAACAAGTTCGAGGTGTTGGCTGCTCACGACAGTATTGTCGAGGCCTCGGGAGCCCTGAACACTCTTGCCTGCAGCCTTTTCAAGATTGCGCAAGATATCAGATATTTGGGCTCGGGACCACGTTGCGGCTTGGGAGAGTTGATCCTGCCCGAGAACGAGCCGGGCAGTAGTATCATGCCTGGAAAGGTCAACCCGACCCAATGCGAGGCCCTGACCATGGTTTCCGCCCAGGTCATGGGTAACCACACTGCCGCCACTATCGGTGGGATGAACGGACAGTTTGAACTGAACGTCTTCAAGCCTCTTTTGATCCGGAACCTGCTACACAGCAGCAGAATCCTGTCAGATGCCATGGACAGTTTCGTGGAGCATTTGGTTCTGGGCCTGAAGGCTGATGAGAAGAGAATTGGTACACTGTTGCATGAAAGGTACGTCCTTCCCAGAATCAGGCGCTCTTGGTAGCAAAAGGAATGCTAACGTGATATTAGTTTGATGCTGGTCACCTGTCTGAACCCCGTCATCGGTTACGACATGGCTTCCAAGGTTGCGAAGAATGCCCACAAGAAGGGCCTGACCTTGAAGCAATCGGCCATGGAGCTCAAGGCTCTTTCGGAGGAGGACTTTGACAAGTATGTCCGACCGGAACTCATGTTGGCCCCGAAGGAGAAGAAATAGAGGTAGAATCTGCTACGGCGTACGCTCAATCGGCAACCTTGCTGGCTCAGATGTGAGAACCCTGAATGAGAAGATCTGTTGGAGTCCTAGATCATTCCTCCTTGTACAGCTATCAAAACGAGTCTGCGTTTGGAACCGAGCAGATTTGTATATGTTTTGCAGACATCTGCGAAATCAATATCAATACTGAAAGAATACCATATTGAAGAAGCAATCTCCAGTTGGCCTGCAACCAACTACGAACTCCGCCCATTGTCTTACAAAGATCTTGATTGTTCTCCCCTGACCCATCGCAATTGCTAACTTGAAGGTCCTACAATGTTACTCCCGGTTTCCTATCCCTTTCAATGGCACTCATGATTCTGGCCTACTAGTATGTACGTGCAGTGAGTGGCCGCACGGGATGGGATCTGTCCTCTGTTTCGGTGTAGGATGCCTTCCTTCCAAACAAAGCGTGAGGTTCGTTACAAGATGGCCAACTCACCCACAGACTGTCTATACGTACAAAACTACCCACCTATATGTTCGTGTAACGGATACACGTTCCAGATTCATATCATGCATTGACACGATCCATCAAGAGTATTTCTTCACCGGGCCTCGGGCTCCGGATTCTGCGTGCGGAACAATTGGAACATGAACAAGAGTTTCTCAACATGTTGCCCAAGCAGGAGAGACTCTCTCTGTATGTATGTCTCTCTCTCTACTACCTAAGGTACCTTACTACCCGGGTATACTCGTACCAGACCAGACCAGAACCCGACCGACTCTTGCCTTCTCGCATACCTTATGCATCATGTATTTACTATTACTATATAAATATACATACTACATACCTACTATCAATCATTCTTCCCCCAATTCCTGCTTCTACTCCAATTCACACTCCCGACGCCGACTCCCATCCACGATTTTTGAAGCATATCCAAAAATTTTTTTTTGACTTTTTCTTTTTTCTCCCTCCTCTTCCCTTTTCCGGGCCACGTTCCCGACGAGTCACCGTCTTGTTTATGTCAATGTGGTAGATTCGCTCCTCAACCATCCAATCCACCTCTACCTTGCAGTCTGGCATCCCAGCATCCCAGCATCCCAGCATCCCCACCAAAACCTTGTGGTCTTCAACATGAAGGCGTTGTCGTGCGAGGCGGAACCCAAGGCCGAACTGTGGCAGCAGCCCAGAAACACTGCGTAGAAGAGAAGTGAAGGGAAACCCGCATGAATTCCTACCGATAGTGGCCTTGAGTCGGTCTTGTTATCCATAATTTAATGTTTTTCGATCCAGAGTTCATGACCCGACGGACGCAGCCAGCGAGAGCCACTTTTTTTGTCTTTTCTCTTTTCTTTTCTCGCGAGTCTAAAAACTCGCTTTTTCGGAGTTGGTGTGTGTTTTGGGCGTTAGACGAGGAGAGGAGAGGAGAGGAGAAAAGAAGAGAAGAGAAGAGAAGAGAAGAGAAGAGAAGAGAAGAGAAGAGAGTGAGAATCAGAGACAAGAAGATACGGATAGGGTGGGCCACTGCAGGCAGACAAGGGTACTACGTAGGTAGGTACTAGTAGTACTGCATGGCATGGCAGGCCAGGCCAAGGCGGGTCTTTCCAACGAACTTGAAGTCTACCTACCTACCTTACCTTACTACATACGTACATGTACCAGGTATGTACGTACAGACTAACATTTCTTGTTCTGACGTTTGCAACCATTCTGACATGCAGTGCAGTGCAGTGCATTGCAGTGGGGGAAGAGAGCTGGATAGTGGGTAGTGGTGGATGGTGGATGGTGGATGGTGGATGGTGGACGCCCAAGTCCTGACTGGAGGTCAATCGACTGTTCTCCCTGCCTTACCTTGGGTATAACACACCAGGGATCTCTGATACGTACTCGTCTCAATTATTTGACTCTACTACTGGTTACCCGTCCGCACGGAACACTTACTCAACCCAGGTAGGTGAGGTAGGTGGTGACCAGGTTCCCGGCCCGATGCCAGACGCCAGACGCCAGACGCTAGATGCCAGACGTCAGATGCCCATCATTATTGTTGTTGTGTTTGGGTCGCGATCGTCTGGTGGTGGTGGTGGTGGTAGACCAGGTAAGAGGAGGTCCCCTCTTCAAGGTGATGCCCGGTCAAGTCTACCCACCTGCCCACCTGCCCACCTACCCATCCGTCCGTCCGTCCGTCCGTCCGTCAGTCAGTCGCCCATGCTGTCTCGTCCGGTCTGGTGGGGACGGGCTCGTTGGCAGATATGGCGAAGACCGAGAAAGGTATGCAGGTGAGTCCTGGGAATTCAGGTCTTGGAGATTGAACGCTCGAGGAACTCTGAAATTTGAACTCGGCGCAAGTCATGTCTATGTCTGTGTCTGAGCTGAGTATGACCAAGGCGGAAGTGGAGGTGGGCATGGCAGGACACGCGCAGGGGAGAGAGAACAACCCCCTGGCTTGACCAGACTGGCAGACCACGGCCGTACACGATGAGCAAGAGATGCGCGCTTTCTCTTTTATGTGACTTGGAACGTGTTGCGGAATGGTCATCGTCGCAATGTAAAGTCAAGGTCAACAAGGTGATGCTGCTCAAGGCCCAACCAAGGTCAACGGGAGTCATTAGTGTATCCCGGGGAACTGGATACTGAATATGAACCAGGACCGAACGAGGGCTCTCTTTTCTATTCTGATATATTTTACTCTACTTGGACACCCATAGGAACGATGATGTACTGGAAAGAAGAATGGGGAAGTGGAAAAGGAGAGCAAATGTGCCAAATACCAGATGCCAAACGCCAAACGCCAGATGCCAGATGCCAGATGCGCAGAGATCGTTGTTATTGTGAAAAAGGCTGGGGGAGCAGACACCTAAGGGTGGTGGGCCAGGGGAACGGACAGACAGACAGGTTGGATTGAACAGATGGATCTTGCGGCCAGCATCCGCCGGCTGAGCACCATCACTGAGCAGTCGTGAGGATGGGAGAACGACCTGTTTTGGACGCGTGATCAGAAGGTTACGGATCTTGCAGAGTCCCACTCATTCTGCCAGAGGGGGAATCAAATCAATCATAATGACAGTCAGCGTTTGTCAACGATTCGAAATTGGCCAGATAGATCTGGAACAGGGGCAAGAAAGGAAGCCAGAAAGAAAGAAAGACAGCAAGAGGTTACTCCAAGGTCACTTGAAATGCATCGGTTGAATCGCCTGTCAGGTGATTGTTTTGACCTCCTGTATCCTTCCTGATACACGAGGCGATTGAGACCATCGTCTCGGTGACTCCCTAGGCCTCTTCGTACTCGGAGCTGTGTTGTCTGCTGGCCCCATGTCTGGCCTACCACAGACTACCTCGAAATGGTTGAAAGGACGCCCAGCGTCCTATCCGAATCATAATACTAAAGTGGATGGGCGGTCCGAACCCACAAATCAACAGGCGTCAAAGGCATGCAGTTGAGTATTCTCCATATAGCCCACAAAGTACCCGACCCAAGGCTGTGGAGCGTGAACTGACTCGACACCAGCGGGTCTTGGTCGTGATTTATTCATAGCTTTCAACTCAGTCGACAGGCCGACAACCAAAGGAGCATGGCATCATCCCTTTGACGATCAGGGGGAACAAGCTGTTCGACGGCAAAGGTTAACAGTAATGACACACCATCCAGCGTCGGCGGAAAGGAACTTCCCTCTTGGCAGAATCATCCCACGATCAATGAGCCCGGGGATCGTGTAACAGGGGCTTGTCTGCTTTCCATCCAGAGAGAGGACAATAGAAAGCGCAAAACAAAGAATCCTCGATGATGTGTCGCAGAGAGGCCGAGATTCGGCGGAAATTGCTTCAAGACCAGTAGCAGCGAGCAGCAGCAGTGTCAACTGGAACGGATCAAGTGTCCTGACTTTTGCGTATGATGTGGGAGGAGAAATCGGCGAACTTTAATCGGAAACTCTCAACAAGGTAACATGGCAGTGAAGGCAGTGACCACATGTGGCTTTTCCGCACGTTCGGACGAATGCGCAACTGGGCATATAGGCTGTCACTGTTTGATGTCTGACACGGTTGAGGAGTCTCATTCTCAATTTTCCGTTGTCCGTTGTTATGCTCCGAACTGTTGGAATCATCATTGTATTAGACTCGACCAATGGTGTGGAAGCCTGCATACTCTGTATATGGCTCGTCACCACAGATGGTGGGTTTAGTGGACGGGTGAGCGATGCTAAGACGAAGTTTGTCCTCGAACGCCACAGCCTTGATGTTCCGAGGACCGGTTAGGAATGCAATAGCGACCGAAGACTGACAGGACCTGCTGCTCGACTTACCTCTTTGGGATGACTGGCTTCATCAGACAAGGGGCACCATTCACACCTAGCCATGCCACATATGCTGGTAGCTAAAGTTGCGCACCCTTTTGTGGCTGAACCGCCGGCTTGGTTGTCGGGCCTGGCCGCAGTATAGGAATTGCGCTTCGGCCACGAAGTTTCGCACGTCGATCCACTCTTTTCCGAGCTTTGTCATAACGGGATCAGCGGTGTTGGACACAATTCGTGGTCGTCATGAAGAAAACGACAAGCCGTTGTCCTTGCAGGTCGAAGAAACACCTGGGGTAGTGACTGGGCAGAGCGCGTCCATGACAGCCTGGGCCACCTCGGGAAAGCCGTGTTTGGCGTGCGGATATTGCGGATATCAGCCCAACCAGAGGGTGTCCGCGGAGAGTGCCTCCGTTCCACTTTAGCCCTCGTGTCACGGAAAAGCATGCCAATGAATCGCATCTTCTTCACGTCCCAGATCTACAGCGGTTCACTGGCATGTGATCTGGATCGCCTAGACTTGGTTCCAGACAACATATTGGCCATCCGGTCGTTGGTCGTAGATAAGTGAAGCCCCATAGTTTTGGTCGTCGGAGATAATGTCCAACGCCCCCAAAGCTGGGTTCGGGTCTCTGGCGGCACCGCACCGGACAAGGCTGTGCGAGTTATGGCAACTCGGAAAGTATCCTTTTCTTTGCGCGAGGCGGCCAAAGCTTACCCTTCGTTGTTAGATGAGCCGGGACTACAGTTGCGATCCTGTTGCGGTCAACCCAGTTCTCTGTATTTGCTCTGCAACTGACTTCGGTGGCGCTCGCAAGCTTCGCAAGAGCACTCAAGAGCAAACGAGGGGTCGATTTCGGTGGGCCGGACGAAGATCGAGTCTGTACTGCGAGTCATGGCCAAGTGATACTGTGTAGGGAGACAGTGCGCGTGTGCGCTGTCAATTGACCTGACACATCAGTCCGGCTTGTGGGCCAGTGCCACTTCAGATGTTGACGGTTGTCTGGTCCTGGTAGCCTTGGCTGTGGGCAAAGTCCCATCGTCCCCCTCTGTAGCAGATGCTACACCGAACCGCACCTTAAGGTGTAGGAACTCAAAAACAAGCACGTTCGTGCAATGCGCGACTTCCAAGATTGGGCCGGATAAAAATGCCCGCGGCGTGAGAGAGGCTGCGTTCGTGCTAACGGCACAAGTTTCGGCTGTCGAGCACGAAGGTTTGAGCAGGTCGAGAAGGTCGAGGAAGTGTCCAGTCGTGGCGGGTCAAAGTATATTAACTTTTCTCCGGCCTTCTTCAAAATGGCGCCGTCCTACGGGCGACCCGGGGGTGACCCTGTCGGGAGGGCCGTTGTATCCGCAAACAAAATATCCATCATGTCCATAATGCAGCTTTGCTCAAGAGTTCAAGCCCCTGCATGCTTTCTGCGGTCATAGTTGACCCTTTTAGGTACTTCGGAGCGACACGAGACGTCCTTCGAACCAGTTGACACCATGGGTAACCCGCCGCACCGAGAATACTGGAGCCTTTGTTTCCTTCCTGGCTGACTGGCACCACTCGACTCAGTTGTAGGTTAGAAAATGGCTAACAGGGAACGGTTAACAGGGAACGGCTAACATGGCCGGGTCGGGATCATCCCTCTTTCCGGCACTTCTGTCCGCCGGCGAGGACATACTTGATCACTACACCCGAAGATTTGGCGGTACTTTGTGAATCTGTGCAGGCCGATGTTTCAAGTGTCCTGGCCGTGCTCCATCACCACACGTCAGTAATGTCCATGACAAACTTCCCAGAATTGGACGGGTCAGGAGGTTGGAGAGAAGAGATATGGTGGCGACGGCTGATTTCGGACGTGCTACATGAGGCTGTTCGCAGCGTTGTCAGACAGTTTTTCAGGCCATGCAATTATCTTGCCGGCCCCAAAGTACTGGCAGCGGCTAGGGGATGGCCCTGCATATCGTTGTGCAAAGAAGCACACAGTGCAGTATGCCTGGGCCTGAGGACCCTGTTTTCCAGGTAGTGACAACAGCGACATGCCCACAACCGGTGTATGTGAACCCGATAGGTACATGATCGGGATTCGAGGTCTGTATACAGCAAGCAGGCTAGAGACCCCGGACTGATGGCAGCCTTGTCTCGAACGCTAATCAACACACGTGCGGGTTTGCAATACTAAGCCAGCCAGATATTGCAGTCCGATGCACAATGACTTCACTCGTTCCAGGGCACGACATTTGTCCAACCGGGACTGTGCAGGAAAGTTTGCAGGACATGGATCGCCTCGAGGCCGGAGAAGAGGGCACAGTAACTGTCGCTACGGCCTGATGCACCCCGAAACCGAGAGCATGGCCGGAGCAATACTGTTTCCGGGATCATCCATGTCTGAGATCGTGCAGGACAAGAGCAGGGACCAGGAGGAAGGTTGGAGGTCGGGTGACGGAGAGGAGGAAGGAGGACGCTGGATGCTGGGTTTGAGGCGGTTGGATGGTCGCAGTAGGACGGTGAAATGTGGGAGATTCCGATGCCATAGAGAAGAAGAAGAACGAGAACAACGAGCTGAAAATGAAACCGAAGCCGAAGCCGAAGTAGAAGGGGGGAAAGTGCAGGGTGTTGAGATGCGTGAGTGTGTGGGCGGACCTAGGTGAGATAATGTAGGTTAGGGTGTTGGTAGAGTACAGTGCCCGAAGTACTACTGTAGTCTTGGAGGGCTTTGAAGTTCTCCCTATCCTCCAGGCTCTACGGCCTGAGGTACCCAAAGTATATGCAATAATAGGTACCTGAAATCTACCCAAGCTAGGCTGTACATACCTGGGTATGGAGGCTGTGCGCGGTCAGCCGTGCCAACCGACCCACGCCCTGCCGACCAAAGTACTTCTGTAACGGCGTTGTGGTCCAGGTGGCTCTAGCCGCGGTCAGGTCGTGGTGATCGGGATGATGAGACACACCCCCTCAGTACTACAGAATAGCAGCTCGTCTAACTGACAGGTCTGATCATTATTCTGACCTCACAAAGTATATTTGAAAGTCGCGCAGTTAAAGGCCGGCGGTGCTCCTGGTGCCGTGGGCGGCATCCGAAGTGCATAGGATTACTTGGGCCCATGCCTTCCACGGCTTCAGGCCTAAAAGAAACTGCCTACTACTTAGAACACACCGAGTCAAGTGAGCCCTAGCCCGGAAGATTTAGAGTTGAAGCCACGTCGACGCCAATGGCATTGCGCACCCACACCCAACATCCACCGGTCCCAAGGGCTAGGGAGGCTAAGGGAAGCTAATAAGGCCCCGCGACGACAGCACACTGTCACCCTGCCCTGCGCACCTGCAGTGGCACACCTCGAGTTTAGGTACCACCTTAGGTAACGTACTGCACTGCACTGCAGTGGTGGCCGCCGGCTTACACTGGCAGTAGTAGCTGCCCAGAGGCTCTAGCGTAGAGATTAATCGAGCAGGTCTAGCCCCGAAGTCTGTTCTCAAACTGCACCCTCGTCCGTGGCCCATTCCATCCGTATCGGGTCAGTCTTCCACCAACCCAGGCCACTCCAGCACCGTTCACCATCATCCATGACTCGGCCACTCTGGAGAATCCAATCGGTCCAGCAGTCAACTCGATCAGATCACTCTATCCGACTCATCGCTCAGTATGTGGTCCGCGTCGTGTCATAAACTGCATGTGTCGGTGATGTGGCAACTTGTCGACCCCAGGATCCTTCGTTCTATATCAACCCGAGTCCCGTGAGCGGGCCAGATCGACTCCTCCTTCAAAAGCCTCGATGCTGCCCTACGCCCCCCGTTGACAAGTCGGTCCTGTTCATGCTTGTTCTCAAGTCTCCTGGCGCACCATCACCATCACCATGACTACCATGCCAACACCTCACGGCGGCGATGCGAGTAGGAAGCCTGCTCGGACCAGAGACCGCAAGCCACGAGGGCGCGGTCTGCGCACGCGAACCGGCTGTATGACCTGCCGCAAACGACATCTCAAGTGCAACGAAGAGAAGCCAGTGTGCGGACCATGTGCTCGGAGCAATCATGACTGCGTCTATGCCGATCCCTCGTCCATTCAAGCAGCCACCCCCTACAACCCAACATCCCATCCAGCTCCCTCGCTGGCGGAACAGCCTCAGTCTGAGCATCACCTTTCTCAACCCGCGTCGCCTGACTTTTATGACACCGCCACGCCGCTCGCATGCTATTCGAGCAATGCTGGCGCAGACAACCATTCACAGATGACTACTGTGCTGGCAGGTTGGGACGAAAACTCCAGTTCTCAACAAGACTCGCCTCGATCCAAGGCGCCGCCTGTCTCGGTGACCGGTGAGCTCTCGCCTGGTGCGCCTTATTTGCAGTCCCTAATGCAAACGAGTATCTCGTCTCAAAGCATCTATGCTGTGTCGAGTCCCGAAGATATCCCAACCGCTTGCCACATCTCGAAATCGGGTCCTTTGGCCGATGCAGCGATTGCGAAGTGGTTCGGATTACTAGCTGGGGACGCCGAGTTCGAGGGAGAGCCTGCCCCGGTCAGCTTCAACGGCCGTCCACATGTTCAACCTGATACACGTACCTCCTCTCTCTCAGAGTTGGCGAACGCCCAGAGTCATTTACGTGCCGAGTTCCCTTCCAGCATATCTGGCCCTGCATTGGGGGCTGCCCGGACCGCCTCTCATCGGATTCCCTACTCTCACCCAGTGCCTCCCGATTCGCACCTATGGCAGTCGACCGCAGCATTGACTCTCAGGCCTCATGAAACCAAGATATTCAACCATTTCGTGAACCGGATCAGCCGTTGGGTAAGTCCATTTACCTTCGAACCAGTCCTTCGCACAAACTTCTGGCGTTCTTGTATACTGACATGTGTTTGACTAGATTGATCTCTTCGACCCAATACGTCACTTCTCGACATATGTCCCTCACTTGGCGGTAAGTCATATCTTCTGACCAGAAGTGGCCCTTTGAGCGGGGGCACCTTTGTTGCTCTTGGAGACTTGTTATTCAATTCTCAGATTCTCCTTGGGCGTTTCTTCCCTCATGCGACGAGGCTCATTGAAATGATTGTGCTGATGTGATTGGTTCGGTAGATGCACAACGTCGGATTGTTGAACGCCATACTGGCATTGTCAGTGAGACATCTGTCTCTTAGTCCAACGAGCGAAAATGGAGCTGTCCACGACAGAAACGAGTCCCTTCCCTATTACCACGAAACTTTACATTATGTGCAAAAGGCGATGCAGTATGATTCGTACAACACCAGTGCTGAATTACTCGCCACGTGCCTAATCATTTCTGCGTATGAGATGCTGGACGGGTCCCGGAAAGACTGGGAGCGGCATCTGCAAGGGGTGTTCTGGATCCAACGTGCGCAGAGGATCGATGGTGATTCATTTGGCCTTCACCGAGCCGTCTGGTGGGCGTGGCTGTGCCAGGATGTGTGGGCTGCGTTCAAAGAGAAGCGGAAGCCCTTCAATTCCTGGACGCCGAGCAGGGATTATGGCGAGCTGAACTCTTACGAAATAGCCGCACGTTCAGTCTACGTGTTGGCCCAAGTTGTCGCGTACTGCTCCCAGGAAGAGATGGCACGAGGAGAAGTCGACATCAGGCCGCGAATCGATAGGGCAGAAACCCTTGGTCACATGCTTGATGACTGGCAGCGACATCTACCCATCGAGTTTAACCCCTTGCCATTGGAGAGCGGAGGATCTGCTGTCTTCAAGCCAATCTGGGTTCATCCTCCGGCTTTCGGTAAGTGAAGCAAACTTCTCCCCCTGACCAGGCTAACCCCTCCGCAGGCGTCGCGATTCAAGTGCACTGCGCCGCTCGCATTCTGCTTCTGATGCATCGACCTTTCCTCCGGGGCTTGGCCGACCTTGTGCACCAGCAAAGAGAGATTGGAACTTATATTGAGACTATTTGTGGGCTAGCTGTTTCTACAGCGTCCGATTACGCGTCGAGTAGCATGACATCTCAGTGTCTTTTCATAGGTATGAGAACTCCATCACCCGTCCGCCACGGAGTTGGCTGACTTGTAGGCACAGCTGGGCTATGTGTGAGAGACCTGCGCCAACGTACGGCACTCGTCGAACTTCTTGACCTATGTCACCGTTCTAGTGGGTGGCCCATTCAGTCTCTATCAAAAGAGCTATATATGGTTTGGAATGGGTTCCAAAAACATCCGTTTCCATGAAGTGAGAAGCCGGGGGACTCAGAAGTGTCCCAGCAGATCTCAACCACTTCACCACAGCTGCACGCTCATCAGCGGTTAAGCCATTGCTGGACAACCTGAGAGACGGTGCGGAGTTGCGCCGATGGGCTTGCTGCCACCAATGGCTGTTGCCCAATCAGCTGCGTATCCGGGATGGTGACAGCCGTACAACGTGTGTCATGACAGGGTGTTGTGGCAGGCGGATTCAAGGCTGGACGTGATGCAGTCCGGCGAGGACAACAACATGCTGCTGCCGTCGGGCACCGTTGCAACTTCTGCCTTGAAATAACGAGTATTGATGGTGCACACGATTTGACGTCGATCATGTCTGATGAACACGGTTTCCAAGGCGTCATTCTCGTTATCGCTGTGCCTTCTTGGCCTCATGCCACGTCGCACGACTTCTCACCTTTGGCAGTATGCACCTGGTCGTCGTGGGCAGAAATCTACCATCTCAACGGTCTCATTCCACCCCTTTTACCTGAAGCACCCAAGGTCTTGCAAGCATGTCTTCATGGTGAAGCGTTTCGACCCACACTGGTCATTTGGCGCGGACAGTGCGAGACGAACTCAACCTGGAATGAAGCCTTCAGGTCTTCGTGAACCCAGCTCGATCCTGTGGCCTCCCCATTCCCATGTCGACACGCTGGGTTATCATAACACCGGGATTGGCATGTTAGCATGCCGTCAGCACCATAGCGCAGGATGTCAACTGCAGATACTTGTGTCCGAATGGTCTAAGTCATTGTTACTGCCAGCATTGGCTTACACAAATCCTGGATCACGGATGGCACCAGACGTATCGACGCTGATGTTTCTTGTAACCGTGGTAAACTTTGTTTGCCACGGTCCCTTTTCAACGACGATGACAACAGTACTTGCGGCGGCCTTGGAAGAGCCATTCGACTTCAGCCGGCTGAACGGAACGAGCGCCTGGTAAGCTCGGTAAGCCGGGTTAGTCGTGCCGCTGAGTAGATTGTTGCAAAGGTTCGGTGTTGATGATTGGAATGGAAACCAGAGTAACCATGCAGATAGAATTGGCTGACGGCCTGCAAATGGCGTCAGTGAACTTCGGAGACTGCTGTATGTCTCTGTAATTAGCATTCCGATCGCTTCATCACTGCGTTGGCTCGAGATCCGTTACAGCGTTTTCTTCCACCTTCTCATCAAAGTCAACATCCGTGTTGACGCACGTGCTGAGAGCATACAAGATAGTATGATGGTAAGGAACATTCGGGAAGGGCAGACCCCTAGGACGAACAAAAGCTGCCTGTCTCCCGTGAGGGTGTCCACATTCCACAACATAAGTAACAAAATACCGAGATCTGTGGTCTCAATTGTGGTGAGAGGAAGAGGTAGCTACCGGACTATATACCTCCAACATGTACCCGGAAATCCGGCACGCGAGCCTCGAGACGGCGTCAGGAGGAGCCGAGTCCTGTTCATGCACGTGCGTAGATAGGACTACAACATTGGTGGATCGCCTCGATCAGACTTCATGATGTAGTGGCAGCTGCATACCGTTTCGCAGCCTGGGGGGGACGGAGTAGCTCCGTCAAGGAGAAAGAGTTCCAAGGCTTCCAAGTGGTGTGTAGGCATTTCACCAGGGGAGGCCCCCGATCATGAGGAGTTGACACCTCAATATAAAGATATCCGACGACGCTTTTCCTCGGCTCATCGACCGACCATGATATAAATTTGCATTCGAGAATGGATCCTCTCCGTGGCTCGCGGCGTCAAGGTCAAAGGCTTCTCTTCTCTGGGCTGAAAGCTAGATTCTCGCGAGAGTGGAGGGTAGTCGTCCCCCACATCGGCAGAGACAGACTGGGGTTCCGAATGTCAGAGAACAGCAAGCGAATGGCGTAGTCTCCTGACAACACAGGGGTCTTTTCCGCGTTTGGCGTGTTTGATTGTGTGAGATGATGCCCATCGCAGCTTTCGACCAAATGTTGTGATCGCTCAGCCTTGTGGTGTGCAGTGGGTGAAATGTGGAATCCCGATCATGTGACTCGCAGCCTTGTCTGGATCACGGATAAACGAGATGCCGGGGCAGCGAGAGACGCCAAACCCGTTGTAGCCTAGCCTCTCGAAAGGTGCGCTCGATCTCGCAGTGACTCGCAGTAAACAACGAGCGACCGCGAAAGAGCTTGATTCCGTCGCAGTCTCGCAGCTGCGGCGCCGGCTAGAAGCAGTAAGAGGTATCGCAGCGTGCTGTGACTTCGACCCTGTATCTCTCTTTTGCTCTATACTATCGCCATCAATCAATCAATCAATCAATCAATCGATCAATCGTATGACGGAGATTCCACCAGAATCCTTCCTTTCTCAACAAACCGCCTCCCTCTCTCCATCCATCCATCCATCCATTTCTCCTCCACCTCCACACTTTCTCCTCTTCTTTTCCAGCCTTCTACCTTCATTCCGCCTTCCCCTCAAACCCCTCATCTCCACACTGCGCGACTCGCAAGGCTTGCCAGACAGTATTGCCATCTCATAACCCTCCCTCTCCAAGCATGGACGAACTCCAGTCGCCGGATGCTGGTGGTAGGGTTAAGAGGAAGCAGTCAGGCAACAAGACCAAGACCTTGCCCTGTCCGCATTGCCAGCGACTCTTCGCCCGGCTGGTAAGTCAAGAAGCCGTCGCCCGTCTTTTGCATTCGCGTTGCCTCGGCGGAGACTGACTCGAGAGTGTATCGACAGGAACACCTCCAAAGACACATCCGCACCCACACGAAAGAGAAGCCATTCGTCTGCGAAATTTGTACAAAGTCATTTGCCCGCAGCGACCTGCTTGTGCGCCACGAAAGACTCGTTCATCCGGGGGAAGAAGAGCAGCATACCACGAGAAAATCCCATAAACACCACATACAAAACCACAATGCGACCAAGTCGCAGCAGCCGCATCACGCGTCATCCGTCACATCGGACCCGATGGACATTACATCGCAGCCCAATCCAGCCTTGCTGTCACCGGAAGCATCTCACGAGGGAAGAGGGATGATGGATATGTTGGATCCTCAGCTCATGCAGCCTACCAACGGCATGCACCAGGTTGAGGGGATGCCATCGCACCAACCCTCAGTTCTAGGCGCTCCGCCACTTGATCCATCATGGGGTTACGATTTGAATTTGCTGTCGCATGCCGCCAGCCACGTTGCTTCAAGCGGACAGGATCATTATATGTCCGGTCTTCCGCAGGTGACTCAGGAACTCGGTGAACAACCAATACCCTCGATGATGCCCACGGTGTCGGAAGGACAATACCAGCCCCGAATGCTTCCAGAGGGCTACGATCAACAGCCGTCTATGTTCGAGCCCCCGGACCTGGCCGATCCAATGCAGGATTTCACCGTCTTCCTCGACTCCGTGGGATTGTCTTCCGAATGGTACACCAGTATGTTTGGCAATGAGCCGGTGGACAACTATCATTCTCCAGAGTTGAGGGGGGACCACCTCAATATCTCAAGGCCTCATTTGAACGGTGAGCATTCCATCGATACCAAACTTGGCGTTCCACAAGAAGAGACGACCACCTTTTCCCGATTCGGTTCAAGGTTGCCATCCCTCCAGCCAGAGTCTAGAGAGCCTGACTTCCATCGGCCAGAACCCCGAAGCTCGATCGAAGACGCGGAAGCCATCAAGGTCAGGACCACATGGGACGTGTCCGACTCTGACCGGTCCATCTTTGTCTCCAAATTGGCCGCCTTCGACAGCGTCATGCCCAAAGGCTTTATTCCTCCATCTAGACATTCTCTCTCTCGTTACTTGGCAGGCTACGTCAACGGCTTCCATGAGCATCTCCCTTTTATCCATGTGCCCACACTCCAAGTCTCACAAAGTGCCCCTGAGTTGATCCTAGCGCTGGCAGCTGTAGGCGCACAATACCGATTCGAGAACAGCCGCGGCATAGAACTCTTCTACGCCGCCAAAGCCGTGGTAATGGAACAGATCCGATGTCGCGATGAATCGGCAGTACCCCAATCATGGAATAGACCCAGGACAGGATCGATGGCTCAATCCCCTAGTGGTGGATTCGCGACCCAAAGTCACTCGGGCAGTCCGTTCCAACAGGTTTCGCCAGAAAATGCAGTCACCCCCGATAGCAAAGAGCAGATGGATTCGATACAGGCGCTTCTACTTCTCACTGCGTTTGCGACTTGGGAGAGGCACACCGCATTGCTCCGTGAAGCACTAGCATTCCAAAGCATACTGGCACGCCTCGTGCGGGACGCTGGTCTCACAAGTCCCGAGATCATGCAGTCCCCGGACGACCTAACTTGGGAAGATTGGATCCGAATTGAAGGAGACAAGCGTACTAAGTTGATTGTCTACTGCTTCTTCAACCTTCACTCTATCACGTGGAATGTCCCTCCTCTGATCCTCAACTCGGAGATCCAGCTGAACCTACCCGACCCGGCCAATGAGTGGAAAGCTACGACGGCCGAGCAGTGGAAGAAGTTACACGAAGCAAATGCGTCGCCGCAAATGCCGTTTCAAACGGCCTTCATTCGGCTCTTCAACAAACAAAACCAAGCCGCCTCAACACCTATCTCCCCGCTTGGGAATTACATCCTCATACATGCAATCATTCAACAGATCTATTTCGCCCGACAACTCTCGCTGGCGTGGCCTGGCGTGGCGGGATCGAGTCTACGTTTAGAAGACATTGGGGTGCTGGATCGCGGGCTCAGCTCCTGGAAGGCCGGATGGAAACGAACGCCGGAATCCAGTCTCGACCCGCAGAATCCGAATGGTCCCGTCGCATTCACATCCACGGCACTGCTGGGGCTGGCTTACATTCGACTTCACGTCGACATGGGCCCACTTCGACACCTCGAGACACGCGACCCGTCACACATAGCCCGGTCGCTGTTCAACACGCCCGACATCCGACGCGACCCGCGCTTGACGCCGGCACTCCTCCATTCCGCCCATGCGCTCTCCATCCCCGTCCGGCTGGGCATCGACTTCGTGGCGCGCACGCAGACGTTTTTCTGGTCGATCCAACACTCGCTGTGCAGTCTGGAATGCGCATTCCTGCTGAGCAAGTGGCTGGCGGTGCTGTCTCGGCTGAAAACCGAAGGCGGCCCGCCCGTCACCGAACACGAGCGCAAACTCCTCCTCTGGGTGCGCAGCCTGCTGGAAGAGACGGAGATGACGGTGCCCCTGAACAGCGACGCCAATGACCACACCATGATCCACGAGAGTCGCGAGCTGTTGGACGACACGCGCAAGATGCGCGCCTTGAGCGTCGCCGTCGTCCGTGTGTGGAGTAAGACGTTCAAGGGGAACACCAGTTGGGCCATTGTCGATATGATCGGCACGGCGTTGGAAATGTATGCGGACATGCTTGAGCAGGATATGTTTGGTGGTCAGAGTTGAGATTATGTCCTCCTACCTGTTGGGCGAGTAGAACCAGAGAGAGTGTGTGTGAGTGAGTGAGTGAGTGAGTGAGAGAGAGAGAGAGAGAGAGAGAGAGAGAGAGAGAGAGAGATTATGATTATGAATGTTGGATTGTATTGCATTGCATTGGGTCGCACCGGAATCGATCGATTGGCACTGCACCACTGAGGGTCTTAAAAGAGTCTTAGCCTACATGAACATCACAACTTGAGAGCTTGAATTGTATGAAATTGGCGAATAGATCAAAAGCAGACAGGACTAAGCACGTCTTTGTGTTGGCGTCGTAAGGAAATCTGATCCGGAAATCCAGACAGAAATCCCGAAATAGTAATAATCCTTAAATGTGTTTGATGTCTGTCCGCCTCGATCCCCCAGGTTAAGTAGCCTTGCCTTGTTGTATGTGCCTAGGTAGGTACTGTAAGGTTATATAGGTGGCAACTTCCAAGGGTTACTTACTGGGTAGGGTAGGTGGGTAGTTAGGTATGTAGATACTAGGCAATCAATCTTGGCCTAGGAAAAGGCTTACAGGCTCAAGAAAGGAAAGATACTGTGCGATGCAAGAGCTTGGGTGTTCTTGACGGTGTCTTTGTTTTTGTGTGCATATGTGGGTGGTTGTATAAAGTCAAGTCACTTTCCCCTTTTATTATTCGTCTCAACGGTCTCCATCTTCTGCGCTGTCAATGCAGGATCAATTTCTCCAGCCTCTAAAGTCCACGACCTCTTTGGCTCTTCGGTCTTCGGTCTTTGCTCTTTGCCTCCCCATTCCTGCCTGGTCCTCCTGCGTCACTTGTTTGACAAGTCATCGGTCCAGGTATCGGATCAAGTGTCTGATCTCGGAATCCCAATTTTCCTTTTCCAGGGCAGAGGCATCTGTCTTCTTCATTGTCGATGACTAGTCTGTGGGCCGCTGGTTTGCTGTTGGCTAGACAGTTGACTCCTTGTCTGTCGATGCGGTGTTGGGTGGTCTGGCAATGGGTGGCCGGTCTCTAGCCTGTTGATTGTTGATAGTCGTTCAATATCCAAACTGCTCCATCCCTCCAGTCTTGGGTTGTCTGTCGAGTCAACTAGGCAATCATTCGGTCAGGATCTCCCATGCTTGTAAAAGGTGCCAGATTTGTGCTGGAGACTTACTCCGTCCTCCGCGTCGCATGGTTCCCTCCTCTTCACCTTGCCCTACCTCTGTCCACGTTGTCCATGTTCCAATGCCATACCGTCGCGCTGCGTCCTTTCCATCGCTGTCCTCTGCACTGTTCTGCTCTTATTTCACCTTCCATGCCAGCATCAGCGCTGTGGTTCAATCTGATTCCGCAAGCCATATCATCATCTCTTGATCAAGATCCCCGCCATTCCATTCCACACCGAAGAGGAAGACGCGGAGCGAGGCATGGAGCCAGGAAGCGTAGGAATCGTAAAATGAGTAGAGAGCAGACTGGAGGACAATCGTTGCCGAGGCCGTAGGTGAGGGATCTTCCGTCACAGAGGCAGTTGTCGAAGAAAGGGGGTCTTGTCTGGATTTTGGGGAGGTATCTGTCTCGAGTCAGAAGAGCTGAATCATCACCGGAAGCTGTAGTTGATACTCACTCGTGTTCATTCATCATTATCACATGGATTGCTCCAAAGATTCTTTTCCCTAGTCATCTCCCTCGCCACGGCGCAGTCTCGGTACCACGCTTCTTGCGTCGTTTGGGCACACCAGCGGTCTCCCGAAAACCCATCCAAGCCAGCTTGCAGCCATCATTCCAGGAATCCTCCAGGGCGAGATTTCACAAAAGTCCTGGTCATCTCCCTGCCACAGTACAAACGCTCCTCCTCGGTCTCTTTGGTTGGGCAGGGGTCCTCCGAGAGATCTCCTCAAGCAATATCCAAGCCGCTGTGTCAGAAGTCCTCCCGAGTGGCATTGACTCGGACAGAATATGTTCTGTTTTCAAAGTCAGTAAACGGCTTTCCAGTTCCAGACAGAATTGGACGAGCACCGTACCGGCATCTCTCGCTGTTGCCGTACTTCAAGTCATCGCAACGCATCGCCTTCCCCCCGCGCCATGTCATGATATGTCAGTCTTTGGTCACTCGTGTAATCAGAACGAGATTCTCACCTTCTTCAACCAGCCCATCCTCCACACCTGGACAGGTCTCAGTTCACCGGATTGATTCCAGCCCAACCCAGCCCAACACTTTGCACCACGAGAAGGTGCCCGTCCATAGCAAAGCAAATATTGTATCACTGGCACCCTGAGGTATTCAGAACCCTATTCCGCTCAACCGAAGGTGAACCCGATCTGAAACCTCAAAGCCGTGCGGCCAGGGTGCCATAGTGACTGTGAAGAGAGTGTCTTCTGTCAATGTATCCTCCAGGGTAACCGAGCCACTCTGCAACCATGGATGAGCAACCTGCGACACACCAGCTATCCTAAAACTATCCTAATCCTGTAGAGTATGATTTTGTGAATTTTATGCCCTTTTTTTGTTTGCCTCAGACACTCCGTCAAGCATCCTCCGCAGTTTTTTCCATGTTTCCTGTGTGTGGTTGTGTGTCAGCACGTTGCTCGGTTGCAGAGATGGCCAGCCCCTTTGTCCTGCTGCTGCGCATCAACCCAAGAAACAGGAAAAGCACTACCCCCTCAGTGAAAGCCCCAGCGTCCCAGAACTCCACGGCCAACAAGACGGCATCCATCATCAGTAATGCCCTACCAAAGACTTCAGACCACTCTGAGACCAATCCTCCATCCACTCCCCAACTCAGAAGGCTTGATGCCGACACAAAAACCAGAGCTCAAGTCTCCGTTTTTGAGCCAGCCTTGACACCACCCAGCAAGCCCCCTGACAGCTCCAGATAGTCATGACCAAGCTGAAGCTGAGCCTCCAACCACTGATCCGTGGTGGTTGAAAGCTCGTACCAGACCTCCTCTACCGCCTTCCGACAGCGGCACACCTCCCTGTCGCGACACACTCCACAGACCCTGGTCTTGATCAGATCCTTGGGCCAGTGGCGAGCGGGTGTCACGACAGGAGGCTTCTCCAGCACCACCACCTTCTTCGCCGACTTCTCCTTCTCCATCTTCACCGGTAAGCCCCCCATCCGTGGAGAAGTCGGCGCTGCCGGTGATGGTGCTGCCAACTTCAACTCCCCAGAGCGTTCCGACCGGTGCTTCAGGATCGAAGTGAGCTGACGCTCAACTCGATGGCTCCTGATTGGCTCCGGCCTGAAGCAACTCTGGGGAGCCTCAGCTGCCCTTTCCAAAAGCCGTCTGGAACATCCCCCATTCCCCCGCTTGCCAACCTTCTTGTCCCTCGACGTCGCGGCCCGCCCGGAGAAAGCCTTCCCCAAGCGAACCAGAAGTCGGGACGCAAAAGTTTTCCCTCCCGTGCCCTTGAGAGATTTGGCACTTGTCTTGCCCTTTCCTTGCTCACCATCTCTGTCAAGCGGTGAAGAGTCAGATCGACTCTTCCCAGACATCACATCTTTAAGACCTGCCCACTGCGGGATCTGTGACCCAGCTGCCTTTGCGAGGGCCTTGACCGAAGTCGCGGCCTTCGCAACGGTGCTGGAGAGACGAGACAGAGCTCTCTCTTTTTTGATGTTTTGTCTGGGCTCACCCGAGACAGTTGTGGACGGTGCCAGGTCCGAGACAATTGGCACAGTGATGCTCGTTGATTGTGCAGGGGCATCCACACGCTCAACGCAATCAGAAGAAGATGTTGCTGTAGACCTTCTTCGGAGGACGCTGTTGGTCAACCAAGGCCGAGGCCTGGTATCCCTCTGGCGCCTCCTCAGGTCGCCAATGCTGCAGTCCGAAGACCCAGCATCAGAATTGCTGTCCTGAGACATCGCAACAATTGACCTATTGAGTGGGAGATTAGCATTTGATGGCTCCCTGACGGAAAAACAATGCACAGCTTGATATGGCACAATGGAAAAACATTCTGTCGGAACCAGTTGAGGGAAGGCGCTGGTGCGGGAGGCCGCTGGCGGGAACGGAAGACGGGATCCCGCCCGAGAATAGAAATCAGGAGGTCGTCAAAGGCAATGGGATCAGGGTATGAGTTCGGAGGATTGGCTCAAAGCATGACCGCTGGCATTGGGTTGAGACTGTGGCTGATGGGAATGGATTGTAGGCAAAAGTCCGGGCAATAGCATCAGGGAATTGGAACAGTGAAGCCGAGATTTGTTGACGGCAATGTGTTCATGGACTGTGCTCAGGGTATGGGTTCATGGAGTGAGTGCAGGGAGCTGTGCTGATGTAATGATCCCAGGGCAGTGTCCATCGGATGAGTGCACGGGATGCTTTCTTTTGAAGTCTTGATGTTCCAGGCAGTGGCAATGGGAGGCATGTCTTCGTCCACGACACAGAGGACTTGAAGGAAGGGAAAACATGGAGAAAGGGAGCTGGCAGAGAGAAGTAGAGACTCACCAAGAATAAGCTTGAAGCTCACTACCACACAGTCCACTCTCACACACCCAAGTCCTCAACACCCAAGTCCAGTCCACACAGCCAAACACACAGATAACCGACTTCCAAGCACCCAAGCTCACACACACCCAGCAAGTTTCTCAAAGCGCGATCTGTATCACAGTCAGCAGTATGGTGTATCTTTCAAGCAATCTAGAGCAGAGCAGCAGAGAGCAGAGGCAATACTAACCTTGGTAGAAGAAAGAAGGAAAGGAAAGAAGGAGGAGAAGGAAGAGCGATGTATTTATCTCAATTCCAAGCTCTGCGTAGGAGTCATCCAGCGCTGGGAAACACAATAGAGCGACATGATACACCTTTCGGTGGATGCTTGATGCTCGCGCTGCCATCAATGGTTCATCAAATAGAAGAGTTTCTAACGCGGGGGGAGCGGAGCGGACGCACTCGATCGCCGTGAGCCACAAAGTTGTCCTTATGAAGCGGAGCGTTGACAAGGCGATGGAGAGTTTGCAAGAGTCACGTCTCCATCATGTGAGCCTCATGTTGCCAAGGATCTACACACTCTTGCCGGTCGAAGACCAATGCAGCCACCTCCGTTGTCCAGCTGAAGGTCGCTTTTATGGTTCTTGAACCATGTAGAGACTTGAGGAGGCGAATGGGACTGTTCCGGACAGAGAGGAGTCGGCGGCTGGCAAAGGCCTCGCAAATGTAGATAGCATTGCGGGGACGATGTAGCCTTGTGATGCAGATTGAATCGATATAGAAAAGGTGGTGGAGCAGGTACAGTTTGGGCCAGCAAAAGCATGTATTGGTGAGGCTGAAAGATCCGACTTTCTCGTAGCAAGGTTTCGTGGCGACCTGGACGGACCAAAGGGCGGCGATCGAGGTGAGCAGGCGCAGCAGGCATCGTGAGACTGGTCAGGGTGTCTGAGGAGCCGGAGGTTTCTTGGGCCAGGGGTTGAATTGCCAATAGGCTCTTTTTGTATTGCGTACGTGCAGCTTGCTCCAGACAGGATACATCGCGAGGGCTGCGACACGACAAGGCCAACATCACTGCTGGTGGAGATGGAAGGCTGTGGCCAGGGAAGACAACAGATGCATCGAATGAACTGGGCCATTCAGATGAGCCTGAGGTGGATGGCACACGGTAACCGGACGATCGAGGAATGGGATGGTTGGATGTCGAGTCAGGCGCGGGAATGATTGAGGAAGGCATAAGGAAGGTTTGCTGAAGGTTGAACCGTTGCCACAGCTCGCATGTTGATCGAGTTGCGAGTGGGGGGCTCAGACGGCGCAGCGCATGACAGAAAGCAACTTGAAGAAGATGGACGAACCGGTTTGGGCGGTGAAAAGTCTACACACAGTGTACACAACAACCAGACCGCAGGAGGCTGACGGAGCAGCTGAGAAGACTGCTGCTGCTGCTGCTGTTCCGGAATGATATCAGAGTCTGCACTTCATACCTAGGTAGTCAGCCTGCTGTCCCTTAGGGACTACTAATACTCCCAACTTGAGCCATGGTCAGTACATAGGAGCTGCACGACACATGCTTACTCGTGTCGGTGTCGTTGAAATCAGCAAGTCGGACAGGTAGGTATCAAGGCACGTCCAGTTCCAGCCTTCCGGCCTCGCTTAGTCAATGATTAGTCAATATAATTTACCTCAGCCTCGTCTAGTCTGTATGCCAGATTGACCCAAGGCTACCCGATGTTATGCAAACTGCCGCTGTTGGCTGGTGACCTTTGTTTCTGCCATACGGGCATGTATCCTGTCCTTGTCCCATATCATGTGTCCACCTTATGGATATGTCTCCCGGATGGCAGAGGCTTTCGCTGCCGTGCCCTCATGTGCAAAATACGACGTACCATATGCAACGTCCTGAAGGAAGGCAAATGCTGGTAACCAAACCTAACCCCATGCAGCTGCTATTCAAGGCCCTTCACTTCCAACTGCAGATGTTCAGAGAAATGCCGGACTTCCCCCTGCCGTACTCTGTCCACTTTCACTCCTGCTCCTTTCTGTTCTTCGACTCTTCAAAAAGTTGCTCACCATCCTTTTGCTGTTGAACAACCCTAACATTCTGGCCGCATTTCGACCTATGCTAGCGGGCTCGGAAGACAAGCCATTCGCGTCCGTGACACCTTGTCCCTTACGAGCTTGTGCATCAGACCCATCTAATGTCGTTGGAACATAAGGCGCAACACTTAACCGGCTGCTTCCTATCGTGTCGGGGTGGCCGGGGGTTCTCTTGCCCAGATACATGCTGTCGAACGGTCGGTTGTGAGGAGGCACATCCATGTTAAATGGGCGGCTGAGTCGTGCAACCAGATGGTCCTTGGCTTTCTCACTGGGACTTTCTTCGCAGCGGCTGGGAGTGGTCGATAGTGAACTAAATGCACTCTGCGGCGTAACCTGGAGCCCTCGGACAGAGATAATTGCCGCCTCACTGCCTTTCTTCCTTAGTCGTCCGGTCGTGTTCCCGTTTCGAGCTTGAAGGTGCAATTTGCCAGGTGTACTCATTGGAGGAGACTCGCTGTGTTCGGCTCGGACGTTTTCCTTCCCTGTGTCGTCGGGCTTCGACATAAGCTGGCTTTTCTTTCCCTTCAATTTCTTCGCCAGAATGCCTGGGCTAAGCTTTCGGAAACTGTCACCCGTCTTTGCCTTATCCTCAACCTGGTTTGAGATGGGTTTCAATGTATCTGCTCGTGCCGTGTAGAGCAACCCTGTGTGGCTTTTGCTGCCGTTAAGCCGGGGTTTTGGCCTTGTAACGTTGCCGTTTGGCGCAACCCCAATGGCGTACAGACACTTCGGGTCACCCGAATCCTTCGGCCGAGCAATAGCCTGGGAGAGACCTCTTTCGTCACTTCCGCGCGCTTGCTCAGACTTTATCTGCGCCAATTCACGTAAGTGTGCAGCAGCCTGATAGTCCTTATTCGTTCGGTCAGTGGTAAGAGTGTCTGACCAAGGATTCCATTCAGAGGGTTGCGTATGACCAATGCCGATGTCTTCCGTTCCAGAAAGAGGCTGCGAGCTCGACCGATGGTATACAGTAGGCAATATTGTCGCCATGCCAGCCAGCTCGGACCCTGCATGGTTAGGAACTGACAACTCTTCGGAGCTTCCAATGGGAGATCTGTATTGATCATTGATGCCACCATTCGTGGTGCGCGAGTAGACACTGTCACTGCTGAACCCAAAGCGTCGCCGATCGATCACATAATTGCTTGTATCGCGATGGCACATGACACTGCCCCCGTCGGGATCTGAGCTCTGGCCGCAGTTATCGCTTCGTTCATGATGCCGTCTATCTTGCAAGAACTGTTTGAAAGGACTCGGAGCACTTGGATTTTGTTCGCTAGAGAAAGGAAAGAAGCTTGATTGAGACTCCTGTACCGCGAGTCGTTCCTTTCTTCGTTCCAGGTTTTCCTTGTGCTCTTCCGGTGTCATGCCAGCCTCTGGCTGGTCCCAGGAACAGGACCGACTGCTAAAATGCCGGGGCTGGTCATCAAGGGGCATCGTGGCCAGGGAAGAGTCACTGCGCACAACCCGAATCGTCGGTCTGGCATCGGTGGGTGAGTCGGGAGCATCACAATGCTCTTGATTGAGGGCCTTAAATGCTAGCCGTGTCCTTTCAACCTCCGCTTCTTCTTGATTGATGCGTTTGATCAGTGCTGAGTAGACGCGTTGGCTGTCCACCATGGGCAAAGGCCGGCCATCGCTTGGAGGTGACTGTAGTGGCTCCTGAAACAGGGTCACTCCCCCAATATGGCGACCGGCTGAGGAGGAAGGCTGCTGTGGTCCGCCATCTTCCTTGATGATGGACAGCCGGTTGCGCTCGATCATTCCTGATCGTAAACCAAGAGAGCCGGTCATGCTAGAATTGGTCCAGCTCGTCACCCGCGATCTCGTATTGGAAGGCAAGCTCTCACGACTCGCAGCTAAATCTAAGCTGTATGGCATTTCGTCTCGATTTTCAAGAGCGACATGCTCGGGACTCGCTGGGAAGTAAAGGCTTTGCCGCCGGTCTTGATTTTCTTCCTCAGCGCAATATGCGTCAAACCCACTTACAGACTCGGTATCAGCTCCGAGCTCATCAAAATGACTTCTTTGAGCCTCGAGTTGCTGTGGTGGGATTGTATCCTCCTCCTTCACGGACTTGCCGAGGGCATTGCGAAGCCGATTGCGCAGTGACGCCGAAAACGATCTCTTTCCCACCTCCTTCTGTGTAGAACGATTCCTGTTTGGAATTGGGACTGGTGACTTGTCCGAGTCCAGGCTGTGACTTGTTTTGAAACTCTTGTTGAAGGGTTTGTTATGTACGTTCGACCTAAAACTGAAGGGCATTGGTTGTCTGCACTCCGCCTGCTGCTGTTCTGTTTCGAGAAAGCGGGCTCGGGCAATCTGAACCGCTTCATCATGGCCAGGTCCATCGTTGGCACCTGAAAACTGAGCAACTCTGCTCTTGGGCCGAAGAGTTGTCAACGACTGTTTCAAGCGAAGACGGAAGTTGCTTGTAGGAAGAGCAGCAAAACTGGTCGCTCGTCGCGGGATTCGACTGCGCCCAACCGGGCTCAGCAGGGGACTGTCCTGGCTTTCCTGTATGCGGCGTCGGGTTGTCAGCATGGATCTTGCCTTTCGCAGTCTCCTGTAGGAGGAGGGCAAAGCGCCATAGTTCTCCGAGTTTGCCCTGTATCCAGACGCGTTCGAAGATTGAGTGTGATGACCTGCGATACCAGTGAAGCTTTGTTCAGAAGGCTGCGGTATCCTTGTCTTCTTCTTGGTCCGTAATGTCTTGTTCAGCAGCCCAATCCCGATCGGGTTGTGTCTGCGTGGCGTAGTCCATGACGAGGAACCTTGGCCTTGGGTTTGCGGCATGGAGGGAGTGGCTTCGCCTGGTACACTGCCTTCGGACGATGCGGATTCGAAGAAATATCGCTTCCAGGACCATTTCATGGCCTTTCGTGCAGCTATCTCTGCGCAGATCCGATCCACTCGCTTCTGCTCAGCGGCATCTATGGAGGGACCGGATCCCCACGACTCGTTCGTCATCCTGTACCCCCGTAAGGCAGTACTGTCCCCGGGTCACTCCTACCGTGACTGAGCCAGGGAGTTATCCAAACATGGCTGCACCAAAAAGGAGGATACTGCAATGAAGATGCAACGGTGAAGGTCTTGAAGGTCAACGCGTGTTGCCGAAAGAAAGGCTGGAAAACGTCGGAGCAACAAGGTTAGATTGCGTAGCAGACGGCAGTTAAAGTTGGGAATTTTCTGAAAAGGCAGCTGCGATGGACTCAATGGATTTTTTTTGAAAGAGCAAGCTTTGGCTTCCTCCGCCATGCAAACCGTCCCCAGTACAGAGCCTTGAACAGCTTCATAGTCCTCCTGTGGCGTGTGTCTAATCTTTGGACAGCGTCTTCCAGCGCTCGCACCTCGACGATTCGGTAACTGAGAAATATTGCAAGCATGGACTTTCGTACAGGATCTTGAGCGCGCCAGCAACAACGAAAGCAAGACCCGAATATATGCCGGCTGGCAAAACACCAGTGAAATCCGTCCGGCACTCTCGCTGGTTGTTCTTAGCACGTCGACCTGACCTTTAACGGCAGTGTGTTCCTGCGGAGGCATTGCAGCAACGATGAAAGCCGGCCGGGGTGCCTGGTCCATAAACTCCGTGCTGGCGCGAAAGAGCTAGAGAGTCAGCGTCAGGGAAGGATCTGTGGGTATAGGAATCGTTGCGAGGGCGAGCGAGGCTAGCGCATGAGTGAATACCTTACCATCGTCTTGATCCGACCGGAGCGTCGGGCAGCTTCCATGAGGCGAGCATTCATGTACCAAGTCAGTACACTACTCCTGCCGTTGGCGGTATGAAGGCATAGGTGGTCGATGATTCGAATGCCTTGAAAGGGGTGTATCTCATTGTCACTCCAGACAGTCAGCACTTTGATTACAAAGGCGAGGATAAGCGTGGAGCTTTCATATGCGAAACATCGCAAGTATTGCTGAAGGCATACGAGCTTCGTATCGCCAGGGGAGGCCATCCATGCTTTCAACCATTGTTTCAGCTTAGAGTCGATCGACTCAGTATTCCTTCCGACAGGTTCATGGCGACAATCGGTGTTTCGTCCTCGACCAAGGGCGGAGGCTGTCCGGACTCCGGCCGATGGCCGATCGAAACACCAAACAAGTAAAGACGGTATTCTCGAACGTTTTCACGAAGATTACCTGAACACGAGCGACTAGCAAATATTTCCGAACGTCCTTGGCTGAAAATATCTGGGGACAAGGTGCGGGTTTTCTACATAGGCAGCAAAATTCGATCGAATAAAGGCTTGGGCTTGAGGCTCAGATGTAAGGGCACATCGTTACTAGGCTCTGCGCGTCCCGGGGGCGGGACTCGGATGTCTAGCGGGAGAGACTCGAGAGACGGCTGTGGCTGCGGTCCGTCAGTCGTTTGACAGATTTGACGGGCAGCCACAGCACACAGCAACTACTACGTAGTTTGCCTTGACATTCAATCGTCGATGGCATGCGTACAGGATTGATCTCTAGGGAAGAGAATATCGAAGACAGGAGAGCGCAGGCGGCGCAGGGAGCGGTCAAGTGTGATCCCGTGGACAAGAGCCCATGGAGTCAGGGGTAGAGATTATGATTCACCGCTCGCCTCCTGATTGCGCTTAGATATATTACCTGGTAGTATCATCGTCCCTTGGACTTTGAGGTCATAGCCTGTTTCAACGAGAGGGAGGATAAACTACCAAGCTCGGAGCATGTTTCATCGCGCCGCTAGCTCGTCTGATTATCATGCCATGTGGTGATTGTGACGCCTGATCGGTAGGGCTAGGAGGCCAAGTTGGTCAGACGATAGTTGAATGCCTTACGCAGGGAATACTACTAGTAATGGGCAATCATATGATCTGAGCCGTCAAATCCCGGTTGTGCCGGTGGAAGACCGATCAGCACTGCAAAAGGCAAAGCGAAGTGAACGTGTAGCATTGCCCGACCAGCAAGGAAGCTACTAGTAGGATATGGATGAAACAACTTGATGTTTATTCTAAGGTACGGTCTGCTGTTATCAAACGGTCCTTCATCACATACTGACTGTGCACAATCCATCCTAGCTGCGATGCAAAGGCGAGAATGTTTGATTTCAGAAGAGTAGAAAACCAATTGACAACTCAATCGTTGTGGTTCGTCATTTTGCTCGCTCGTTGCTTTTCACCATGTCAGGCTCTCCATCCTGCAAGGTAGCTTATACCTGACTTAACCTCGGCTGAAAGCTCGAAGTGCAAGTATGCAGATGTTCATCGGCTCGTCGCGCCATGATCTGGTCGTCATTGATCCAATAAGCGAACTGAACACCAACCCAAAACCATACATTCGCCTCGTGTAGATGAAACCTCGACCAGCGTAACAGTTCAGTTCACGCCAGTCATATCGTGTGCCTTCCAAAGTGAATAAAAAGCAGCAAAATCATGTGCCTCCCAACGCCAATACTGCAAACGCAAGTAAAATAGGCAGTGTTCGTCTAGTGCCGATGTCGCTCTGTTGCCATAATCGAAGAAGTGCCATTGCAGGGGAATCCAGGGGAATAAGGGTAGAAATCCGTCAAAAAGTCGTGGGGTCATAGCAACGCTCGTAAGGGAAGGCAGTCCTTAAGTCGTACAATGAATGAATCAGAGGTCGTAAGTGGCATCACTGCGTTGCCGGCATATCCTGATGCCTAGCGGTGGTAGGAGAGATCTGGCGCTCTGGCCTGCAGATCCAACCAGGGTCTCCCTGCGGAAGGAAATATAATGGGGGGCTGATAGTTGTTGACATGCACAAACTGTACAATGGGGAGCAGACGGCAGTCGTGGTGTTACAAAGTCATGGCGATGGTTGGAGATGGTCGTAGGCGCTGCTATCTGCCTTGGTCTGCAGGGCATAACAGCATGGTGACATCAGGCTCGAATGACGTCGAACTGGACCGCGACCCTGATTGAAGATTCAACGGCTGTGCCAGAACGGAGCGAAACGGTCTGCTGGATCTACTGCGGAAGTTGTACATCTGGGAAAGAGATATGTTAGAGGTTGTTATTCATTGGGAGCAGCTCTGTACGTATAAAGAAAGAGGACATACTCTGCACTCTAAACATTTCCCCCCAGCGGTGTCGCAGCGTCCGCGGCATCCCCGAGGCTGGTTAGAACATGAGAACATGTCTGATATGGTAGAAGTATCGCTGCACCGTAGTACTGTGTGGGAGAACGTCGATCGCGTGGTTCCTTTTAGTAGGAATGGGTTCGGACGGAAGATCGCCCAGGTAAATCGAGCTGGTCCCAGGAGTAGTGTCCTGTGTACCTATATACCACACTGGGTAGTGGATTGATGACTGCAGCGGTATTGGAAGTCCTGAACACTGGCTGCGTGCAGTGTTGGCTGGTGGAGGTGAGTGGTGACGTTTGGGCCTGGCGTGCAGTGGTACACTCCAGCCAGGAAAAGGGGGAGATGCGGGATGCGCGGGTTGGAGATATTATGGAGGTGTTTTTGAGAACTCAATTGACACGGGTGGTGCCAGTGGCAGTAGGAATGGTAGGTAGTGTAATCGTACACAGTAATAGTGGTATACAGTCGGAATCTATGGGATCAATAGGATGTTGGCAGAAGGAAGAAGGAAGATTGGAAAGGGGAGTGAAGATGGCGAGATATTTTATTTCCTCGTCGTACCGATAAACAGCAGGCTGGCCTGGTGACTGAAGCCGACGAGACAGGCTAAAGAGGCCAGGGCCAGGCCGCGACGCCCGGAGGGATGTTCATTCCAGTAGGCCTTTCGCCTAAGGAACCCCTACCCTAACCCCCTGTAGGTAGGCCTGTTTACCTACCTAGTAAGATGTCTGACCACCACACTGGATACACTGCATCTTTAGGTGGTGGACTACTGCTATTTATCAGCCAGAGTCCTCCCTATCCCACTGAGGAGCCCCTTAGCCTTCTTAGCCCCCGCAGATTCCGGGGACTGTTGACACTTGCAGCCCGGCAGGCCCAACTCCTCGGCTCTGGTGTATTCCATCGCATTTTCGATGCAATGCAATTAGTTTGACTACTATCTATGCTTTCTTGCTCTCACTCTGCTCGACAGATAGATGCTCTTCTTCTGCTTCGCTACGCCTGCTTGCAACACAGTGTCTTCAATTCCCGACCCATGGCTGACATGAAATCGCTCCTACGCGTCGAACTCGTACGCGCCCTCTTCCGTGGACCACACACACTACAGAACGTTGTTCCTGTCAAATTCCTGTCAAACACCACTTGCGCCTGAATCCCGACCCTAATCAGTCACGTCTAGCACTCCGCCGGATCGATCAGCTGAGGCCTCCTGTTATGCTTGCTTGCAGTTTCCAACAGCCTTGCGAGAATGCGTCTGAACCAACAAGATCATCTCCTGCTGGTATCCCGGCTTACTCGGAATTCGGCGTGCTTGTCTTGGTCTGCAATTCATGTTCACTCATCTAGTAACGGTAATCTATTGATGTTTGGCTGATGTGCTCAACAGATGTCTCCCATCTGGTCAGCAGTTGACCTCTCCTTCTCAAGCTTTCGTCCTTCCTATCCCTAGTCCCGCGTCCTGCAGCCTCTCACACCACGTCTAACTCAATCCCGCCACGGCCGGAAGTGTCTCTCCGGGCGGGTCCACGCCTTACCCGATGGCGCAGGAGGACACAGGGAAGAGAAACTCCGGCTCCAAGATAGTCGGAACGGTGGCGAAGAAGAACAATTCGATCCGGTGCCCATAATCTCACACGGCTCACCACAGGGCAACGGCAACGACTTCCGCTTCACCATCTGGCTCGGTGGATTGAGCTCAACACTCCAAAGACTATTCATCTAGACGGTCTAGGCCTTCTCTCCCCTGTTTTTTGCCGCCGTTGTACGCCCAAGGGGCACATCTTGTACGAGCAACAATGCCACCTGGCACACCTAGGCTCTAGGTCTTCCGCTGTCCCGTCTCTCAAGAACGTCGAAATCAGTGTCTGGAACCCCTTACTAGTCACCTAAACACATTGCTTGACCGCTCTGTTTCCACGAATGAAACCAAGCTTCGGTCCGGCCAACCAGTACGGATGGATATCTGCCTGCTGACAAGTGCATTTGGACGAGGTCACCCTGGGACATCGAGTCTGTCGTGTTGGCCCGCACTGCCACAGGATAGATCGAGATAGACGCATGGGATATGCCAAGAACATAGTTGTCATGTTCAGCACGTTCTTGGTCCGGCCAAGCAGGCACCGTTGCAGTCCTTTGAGAAGGCCTGCATTGGCTCTGGTTCTGCCGTCTCATGGAACCATCGCATGGCCACCTCATGCTCCTCTACACCTGGGTGAAGAATTCAAGTTCCCAGCATCTAGAAGCTGCGAACAGGCTCGCCGGTGTGGTGACTCGCGTCCTTCATTTGAACCCATGGTGCTCGCGAAGGCCATCTTCGAGATCATCGAGAGAAACTTCCAGATAGGGTGCTTAGTATCTGCTAGTACGAGCATCCAAGCATTTCCAGAGATCTCCGTACTGGTATGAGCTCTCTGTGATATATCCACTGCAGAGTCATCAGGGTTATTACTTTCAGTTGGCCGTGTTGTCCATCGAAGACTTTATTCATGCGGTGCTAAACGCTTCCTCCGGGCTCAGATAGACAGCGTCAGACCAGAAGCAGCGATCTGAGAATCAACCACCCTCCCACAGCACCGATCGTGGTCGCCGCTAGCAAGCCATTACCCTCTCTCGTCAGGGCAAGATAAGCCAATAGACCGACCACCAACTCCTTCCTTCGTGCCATAGCTCTCCGACCCTTCCATTCCGGATCAATAGTAAAAGGGGCATTTTGATCTTGTTTTGTGTCCGAAACCGCCTTCAACGGCACGGTAGCAGCCAAGGCTACCGGGCGATGATCCGAGCTTGCAAACAACGGGAGAGAGGTATATTTCAGCGGCCGTACCTGAACATCCCCGTTTGGTTGCCAGAAGAAGATGCGATCGCACCAACTAGGCCAGCGATGACGTGCCCACGGCCAGGGCTGTTCTCCATCCAGCGTGACCGCCTTGCTGCCATCCGGATCGTACTTGTACGTAGGAGGGAAATCGATCGGCGCCTCAGTCAATCCATGCAGAGCTTTGCCGGCCTTGACTTGCTGCGTAAGCTGATCCTCGGCCAGAAGATGTTTGAAATGCTTGGGATCCGTCTCATCACTGGTAGGTTGCGGGAACCGTTCTTGCACATCCAGTGGCGATGGCTGGAGGAGTGATGTGCGGTAATTCAGATCTCCGGCGAAAAACAGATGCGAGTGTGCTGAGTAGATGCCACTCTCTGCGGGCAGGTTCCGTTGTGCAGGACCAGAATCCACGTCAAATTCGCCTTGCAACAATGGCGCATCTTCCGCGTGTTCATCTCTTACTCCACCGCCCTTGTTTGCTGTTGTAGCCACTTTCGTCTCTGGCACAAACACCAACCTCTGCACAATGTTCTTGTAGTCCTCGTTGCGCTGTTCCAAGGCATCTTCCATCGCTGCCAAATGAGCGGCGACGAAAGTCAACTGGACCTCCCCGGGCCCTTCATCCTCTTCTTCGTTATTGAGGGAGCCGGACCTAGGATGGACCGTGGAGGAGTCCTTCCATTTATAGCCCAATCTGGCCCCGACGGCGCCTTTATTGCCCATGTCACTCACACCGAGTCCGACTCCCGCGGTCTGAATCCAGCCGATATGGTCCACGACATCGGTTCTCGCGAAGACCATGATCGCAGTGAGCCCCAGATTGCGCGAGACAATATTGACATAGTCTGTAGATCTTGTGGTCGGTACAGTAGCATCACTACTACCATCACCATCAGCGTCGCCAGTATTCGAACTCCGACTGGTGTCGAAATCTTTGCAAGCTAATTTGACAACATCATTCCAAGCATCCAAGTACGGCGTCAAAAAGGATCCGCCGAGAAACGCGTACGAGATTGGCGCGAGTTCCTGGAGACATAAGACCAATAGCTCCGGCGGTAGCTGGCCGGGGAGATTGCTGCGTAATGCAGAAAACAAGTATGGCGCAAACGCTTCAGGTTGGACGGGTGTACGTCCGCAGTTGAAAGTTAGGATGTACAGGCTGAGGTCAGGAGTGGTATGGTTGGATACGGACTTGGATTGGGCCATTGTTTGAGTGACCGGTCTGGTTGAGGCGACACCGACAGACTCCCAGCAAGCAAAGTCTTGGATTGCAGTCCTCGAGGGGGGAAACAAGGCTGGAGTAAGATGTATCCGGCGATTGACTGCGCGTGAGTTGGTAAGCGGGCTCACAATGTCAAATGCAGACGATGGCCGGTCGGTGGAGAATGATTGCTGCTGGACCCGAAAGATGGAAGTACCCCTGTGGTGGAAGATTGGCCGGTAGAATAGCAGCTCTAAACCGACAGATGTAATGACCTTTGGTCCGCCAAAGGTACAAGTAGGTGCCTAGGTCAGCACAGCGCGATTGAATCAACGCGGGTCAAGGTCCTTGAACACAATGTATCTGTATACAGATACTTACTCCTGTAGGGAAGATACTGAGGTGGCCCCCGATGTAGATACCTACCGCTACGAAGAAGTTGCCCAGACGTCATTTCCTGTAACATTCTGAAATAGGCTTAGCGAACAACGCACTAGTACGCGGAGACCAACTAATCCCGATTTGGACAAGGTCAGCCTCGTGCAGAGACCGTCTCCCTACCTTACTACTAGGGAGTACTAGTCACCAGGTACAAAATACTCGACGCACCACGCCACACGTTCACTTTACTCGTGGGTTCGTTCTTGTTCATGTTCGAGATAATGGATAGAATTACCTACGTTGGCACGATCGGGATTCGCATTTCCAGCACGTTATACCTCAGAGTTGGACAGTCATCCAAAGGCACCTTAGAAAGTCAGTACGCAAGAGTGTTGCCATTTGCGTCAATGGACCGACCATTCGGCCGAAAAAGACAGGCCTTGAAAACCAAATGCATTCCTGAGTGCCACTGAGATCTAGTCGTGGTGACATGCTTTGAGTTGACAAGCATTTAATGACCCCGGTCTGGTTTGTGGTCTTCAGCTATGGCACTGGACCAGCTCAGTAAATCCGTCACCATATTATCATCATGTCCATCACTATAGTATACCTTCCATCCATCGCGATCGCAATACTCAACCACGGCGGCCACTGGATGATCCGCACCCAAGTAATTGCCTCTTCGTCCCATGGCAGACATCGAACGGTAAGCTTCAGAGCGGTTCGCGATCCATCCACCTTGACGGATGAAGCGCTGCATAGTGACACCACGAGCACGGCCTGAATTGGTGCACGAACGTTAGTCGCTCTAGTGGTGACACAACGAGGCACCGGGCACAGCCATGCCGGCCGTTCGTTCGAAGTATGTGCCGCTACAGCAGGCTTCCGTGAGGGGGATTCTCAGCAGCAGCATAGCGAAAGCCGCTCAACTGCAATGGTTCTGTCGGGCATCTGGGCAATTCCACTAGCCGGCTGAGAAGCAAGTATGGAGTACGTCACGCATGCGATCAGCAGCTGGTATATGTCGTCGAGGTCGGCAAGACAAGGCAAGCCACGGCCGGTGTGAACGACATTTGCTGGTGTGTGCGGATATTCGTCGTGACAACGTTTGTCTCAATCATGACTGTCGACACATCAGGCCAGGAACTAAAGCCGATGCGTACATGACCGCCGTGATAGGCATCAACTCCGCCATCCGCCCTTGCAGCTGTTTTGTAGGTACCGGGACCAGGCCATCATCTTCCCATGTCTTGCAAATGAGGTCCGGCAGGGCTTGGAGTTCGGTGTTTGCTGTGTCCTCATCACCCAAGCGCGGCAATGCGGCGCGGACTCCAAGAGCTGTGCCGAATTCGCGAAATGCTAGCCTCCGGCTTATTGGCTCCTCGAAATAGCCATCACGCATCAGAAACCCAAGACAAGAGACGGCCCGACGGCAAATGGTGGCAGCCCAGGTTTCTTCCGCACTGAACCAATGGGCGGTCCACAAGGTCATTCCTAGATCCAGCGTGTCGCTCGATGAGTAATACCGCCATTTGGTGTCGACCATCTTCTTGAAGGCAGCAATCTCATCTTCGAGAGCTCCACGGTCGTCACTCATGTCTTGGAGAAGTCTGTAGGTCACATATCCGTCAACTGGATCGAGATTGCCCTCGGAGGTAACGAGTGGATGGGAGAGATCCATGCTGACTTTCCAATACATTCTAGGTCTGTTCGAAGACACGTTGAGCATGAAGTGAGGAAGAATAGCCTTGGCCATGGACACTGCTTGGTCGTTGTACCACTTGTTTCCCGTGACAAGGGTCATGCGATTCAGAGCAAACATCCACACCGTAAGGTAGTGGAAGTATTGTCCATCACCATCCGGACCTGACTCTTCCAATTTCCCAATGCGTAAACCGCCGTTGAGCGGGTGGTCGTCTGTAGCACCAGGAAGCCTGGAGTTGCCATCGCGTGTGTAGCCTAGAATGTCATGGACTGTGGCTACGAGGTTTGCGGCGAGTGTCAAGTACCGGACCTCGCCGGTCAGTTTGTGGAGAGTCAAGAAATTGACGACGGCAAATCCATCAGTCCACAAGTACCGGCCTCGATGTCCCTCTGCGGCTGGCGGGGGAGTCCATTTGGGAAGACTAGGGTCTGTTGCGTCTGGGAATATGCCATAGATTGACTCCATTGCCTCAAGGAATTTGGGAAGATTGGCCTTGTCGGTGGACGACATAAGGGTTGATTGTGAAGATCGAAGGCGTAGACGGGGCGATGTGTGAAAGTGAGGGCGGGAGAGCGTGGTGATGGCTCCGCGAATAGTGTACTTACTGTTCTTGGGAGATGTGAGACGACGGAAAGGGGCAGATGCCTCAACCTCTGAGATAATGATATAGCTCTAGACAATCAGGTTTGCATTGAAGCAATGGTGCGAGATGCTATCACTCTTCGTGATGACCATATCATTGATTGATGGAATCAGGGCTTATGGAGTTGTGACAACGCACGAGAATAAGTGAAGTTACCGGCACTGGAATAAGAAAGTCCGTGAATCAGTGGGTGACATGATCCTCCCTGTAAGATTGATGTAAGTAAGGAACAGCATGTTAATGATTAAATCATGGATCGAGGATGGATGAATGAATGGCCGAGTGGTTTCTGTCATGTCAGGATTCTATACCAAGCACTGCATGCAGTGGCATTCCACCTCAAGTTCCCGGTGCCCGCTGCTCGGAGCTGGAACAAGCCGGAACTCGGATCGAACCGAATAGGGAAAAGCCGAGCGAGGAGGGGAAGAAGCTACACGTGACTGTCTCCCGGCCCGCAGCACAATTTAACTCCGTCATTGCTAGTCACGTGGAAGAGCCATGAGTGGGTGAAACGATCAGCCCCTCAGAGTCATGAAGGTGCCCCTCATTTTCTGGCCGGGCAATTGCTTCACCGGCGCCTGTATCGGTCCTTTTCACTCTGTGCAGCTTCTACTGTAGGTAGGTACCGAAGTTACAGGTAGCTACTAGGTATGTCCATACAGTATCTCAGTTGCACAGTAACTGCGAGAATGGGTATCTACCTCACTAGGTAAGGTACTTAGGTAAGCTTGTAGTACTAGTAGCAGCTTGGAGCTTGTCATAGTGAATAAGGTACCTGCTGGAAGGTAGCTGGTACATCAGGTCCCGTAAAGTCCTTGTGTAGTTGCTATACCCTATAGCGCCGTTGGCGGTGGCAGGCAGGTCGGTAGATATTAAACTCCACCCATTGATTGATTACGCCTTTTCTCTTCTTCCTCTTTCCATCCACTTGTCTTAAATCTCGTCTCTACCGCACCTTCAGCGTCCAACTTGATCCTGTCCAGCTCACCGTCGTCCTCTGAACTCGTATAAACTCGAATCAATCCACGCAACAAACTTCAAAATGGTCAAAGCAGGTATGTCGGGATCTTCCACCACCATTTATGACAGAGATACAACTGCGGAGCGGCCGATGCTGGGCGGTTTGTCAGCGTCCATCAATCAACCAGCACGAGATGCCTTCAAGGCTCAAATAGACCATCTGTTAACACCTCTTCTTTACTTGCGCAGTTGCCGTCCTCCGCGGAGACTCCAAGGTCACCGGGACCGTGACCTTCGAGCAAGCCTCCGAGTCCGCTCCCACCACCGTCAGCTGGGACATCACCGGCCACGACGCCAACGCCGAGCGTGGCTTCCACATCCATCAGTTTGGCGACAACACCAACGGATGCACCAGCGCTGGTCCTCACTGTATGTTGACACTGCTCCTGAAAGAAAAGAGATAGATACCCCACACACCTGGGGGAGAGACGACTTTCAAAATATCAAGGCTAGCATAGTCTAATTGGAGCAAAATTGGCTGACTTCACTTGCTCCTTTCCAGATAACCCATTCGGCAAGACCCACGGTGCCCCGACGGACTCGGAGCGCCATGTCGGTGACTTGGGAAACATCAAGACTGACGCCCAGGGTAACGCCAAGGGCAGCGTCAGCGACAGCTTGATCAAGTTGATCGGCGAGCACAGCGTTCTCGGAGTAAGTCCCTTCCCCACCAGATGTACCAGCCCAGAGTTGGAAAAAGGTGTGAATGGACACTGATATGATTTCCCTCGATACAGCGAACTGTCGTCACCCACGCTGGCACCGATGATCTTGGCCGAGGCGGTTCCGAGGAAAGCAAGAAGACAGGCAACGCCGGTGCTCGACCTGCTTGCGGCGTCATTGGTATCGCCGCATAAATGGACAGCTTGGCTCATGCCGACAGCACCCCAAGCATCCCGCCGTATAAATGCCAATATGCATCTCGACTGCGGTCAATGTAGGCCATGCAGCAAGATACTTTGACCGTCTATGTTGGCAAGAGACTCTCGCGAGATAGTGTGGTGGACCAGGAAGAGACTGGTTGAATACATTCGACGCGGATGTTTGGGAAGGTCGAAGAGAGATGGGAGGTTACTCCCTCCCTGTCCCTGGACTTTTCAAGGCATGCATATATTTCGTGATAGTCTGAAATACACACAAAGTCCAAAACTTAAGCGGTCGGTCCACTATTGGTAGAACGCCTCCTTTCGATAATGTAAACACTCCAGGCATCACAGTTTTTAAGGATCACAGTAAACCGGGTCAGACGCTGACCAGGTAGATGGGATCTATCTACCGGCCAACCACAAGAGATTATCCGCCCTGAGAAAACATGAGCAACAGGAGCAACAGGAGCAACAGGAGCAATCTTCGTCAACCTGCGATGCCGATCACAAGCCATGCCACCAGATTTCAGATCCTAGATTCCATCCTTATATTCGTATAGTAGTACAATTCGAGAAAAAGATTCAAGCCAAGACACAAGTCCGCATCCACCTGCACATGCGAGTGCGAATCATGTTGTGTGGGGTGAGAGACAGGGGAAGAACAGACAAGATCTGCCTTGGACGGCTTCTCGCTCGCGGTGGCTTGGTTTGTGATCTCAGGGGCAAACACCGGCACTCAAAACCAAGTAACCACGACACCCTCAACAACAGCCTCTCATGTATTGTCCAGACAGCAGCCCCGAACGACCACGAGCCAGAATGCCTTGATTGAATGTCGAAGCGCGGGACAAAAGACTTCCGCTCCATGTACGTAGTATCGCCGAACGGAGCTGAAAAAACACACGCACATACGACTTTCGAGAAGGGGAATGCATGTTCATGTGAACCATTCGAGTTCGAGTTCGAGTTCCAATACCTGTTCCCCCATATTGGCCCCTCACGTCTTGTTTCCATGGCGCCCGGCACTCCTGTTCCTGCACTCATTGCAAGATCTACACTTCGGTGGCGGTCACGAAGCGTTCGATGGGCGGCCGCTCGATTTGGATATTGCCCTCCTTGTCGACTCTGCCATTGCCGTTCTCTTTCCCGTCCTCCGCAAGAGTCAATCTCTCCGCCTCGATCGCCAGGCCTTTGGACGGGTCACTAGCAACGAGCACTTCCAGCTGTGCTTCCTCCGCAGACCCGGTGTGCCCGTTGGCTGTGGCTGGGACGGTCGAGACGGATTCGTCGGCCAGTTTGGCGGCCACAGCCTGCGTCATGGCCACGGCATGAGCCGGGACAGGGCCCGGTTGAGGCTGAGACGGCGCGTGAGGGCGAGGGTGATGATTCTGATGGTGGGGATGATGGAGGTGGTGATGGTGATGGTGATGGTGAGATTCGTGTGTTGGTGAAGTAGGCTGGTGCTCTGAATTTGACTCCCTCGCGATGAGGTTGGCCGCCGTTGCGCCGTCGGTCCCTGCTTCCACTGCGGCTTCTTCCGCACGATGATGCGTAGCGTCTGTCCCGTTGGCCATGTTCTCATGCGGATGGGACGCTCTAGACATTTTCTTGTCCGGATGGACAGGTGTTTCTGTATAGTCCGCAGCGCAGACGATGGGTCTCCTCTTCTCCACCTCGTCATCTGGACATCTGGGTTTGCCCTTTACTGACCCGACCACCAATCTTTGACCCTGAAGCCACAGACACGGACCTTGCACCCAGCCTTTGTTCCCGTCCTTTTCCACGGCGGCACGCGTTTCGGCGTCTAGGTCGGGGAAATCGCCCCAGTCCCACTCGAGGTCGCCGCCATATCGTTTGGGGAAGTCCTTTGGTTCCATGAACTTGGACAGCGTGGATTTCACTTCATGCTTGCCGAGAATGAAGATTTTCGACACGGTGACCGGATCGAACCATCGTTTGATCCAGCCCCAGACAGTAGGGAAGAAAGAGGGTGCTCCGATGATCTGGGTAGTTGTCAGCTTTTTGCACGTCCATACTGTGCTGAAAGGGTTGGTGCTAGCCTTACAAATATTCTGTCCAGAGTTTCTGGATAATGCGCAGTGGCCAGAACACTGGCATCCTGCATATGTCCTTTAAGATTCCAAAACTGGGTGAGGCCAACACCGGAGATGTCGACAATATTTGTGGAGTTCGTCACTGGCACTTCCGGGTTGGGTCGTTCGAGAGTCGAGACCAAAGGCATCACGAAATTGAGCAAGTTCTGATAGAGAGCAAAGAGTGGGAGTAGTTTGGCCGGCGTTGCGAGGGTCTTGTGGTAAGGGAGGCTGTCTTTGTATGCCTGGGACTCTTTCTGATATTTCTGCACATTCTTGTTGTCGAGGCCTTTGATCGCATAGACGTAGATGGGGATACCTCGTTTGTCGCGATGGCCAGTCCACTGGGGATACTACCAAGCACCAACAATGTCAGATGATCTAGGTACCGTTTGAGAGTTGGGAGAGTGAACTTACCATCAAGCGAGCCTTTTCGTATGCCTCGACATCGAAGTGAGCATACAGCTCTTCCACCCGTTGTTCCTTCAGCCACTTCTCCGTGTCGGTGAACTGGCCAAATGCGCCATTGACATCGAACTTGCGAGCTCGTAGATATCGGCTAGGAAGACAGTCAGCGCGAGATCGTGAATGCCATGGTTGTACAGATCGAGATCAGCGTACAGTAGTGTTCCATCGTCGTGGCTCGCCCGGCCATTCACTCCGTCAGGTGTCCACCACCCTCCTTTTAGGAGGCGTTCCTTGAACTCCTTGAGTTTCTCTTCCTGGAAGGGAGTCAAGTGGTTGAGGGTGCCCGTCAATGGGTCGGCGGTTGTGGTCCTCGTCAAGGTCGCGGGAGGTTGTGTGGAGATGTCTGATTGATGCGACTGTTGCGACTTTTGCGACTGGCCGGTGAGGGTTCTGTAAAGCTGGCTCATTTCGACTCAAGTGTGTGGTCAACGACTGGTAGTGTTCACTTGCCCAAGTCGACCTGTGTCGCCGCGGCTGGATAACTGGCTGGTTATCAGGGTGAGGGAAATTGGTGTCTAGGAGGGGTATATGGTCGCAGTGCCTGAGCAAGAAGAAAGGGTAGAGCCGACAAATACTAGTACTGAACAGATCCCAGGACAAGGGGTGAGAGAACCAGATAGACAGATCTAAAAGTGATTCAAACTCAGGCGCGCCCAAAAAGATGCGAGTAAGATTATTCCTAGGAAATCAGCATGATTAGGTAGATAGATGCTACTAGCGAGGGAGGGCGGTGGTCGGACTTTCGTCCAAGATCTGATCGGGCGGGCCGGGATGAAGTAAGTACCTAAGGTTACCAAAGGGCGACCAGTGGCAGCAACGGAGCGGCGAAATGAACCAGCCACTATGTACAAGAGCCGAAGAAAGGGTGGAAGGCTCCAAGAAGGGTCGGTGTCAGAGGTCAGAGTTGCAGAATGGTCGGATGGACAGGGTTTCTCGTGTGCTGGTGTTTGGTTGTGAGCGGTGGCAGGGCACCACTGCATGGATGCCGAAGCCGGCAATAGCGAGCGACAACCGGGCTTGGGAGGCTTTCTTAGGGCGCGGCATCGCTGTTCTGACGCCCATCAGATTGCTTGTCCGGGGTGTCTTTCCAGACAGACTTATAGGGGCTTAGGGGGCTCTTTAGGCTAGGAGCATCGCTGATATCATTCCCCCACCTTACTGTTGTGCTGCACACTGTGGTCCCAAGGTTACTAGGTACCTAGGTAAGTAGGTACTTGCATTATTTTAATATTACAGAGTATTTCACACTGTGCTGACATTGCTCTACGGTTATGAATTATGTCAAGAACTTGAATCATGCACATCCGGACTCGGCTCCTCAGACGGCGAGATGGGACAAGCGGCTTCTGGACTGCCACTGCATCGACGAGATGAGCTTCAAAGTTCAGATTCCTTGCTAGTCACGGCAAAAGTACAGTCATCATTCATCTTCTTGATGACTTTCAGTGGTCTGCTCTCTGCAAAGTACCTTATCTATATAGGTATTGTTGTACTCTGTCGTGAGACCATCTCAGCGCCAATTTGTCACGTCTTGCGGTATATCAAGGGTCGTGTGCCCAGCGGAAACATTCCCTGTCAGCTGAAGTAATGCTGTTCATTTCAATCAATCAGCACCAGCCGCACCCGTCGATTCCATTTAATTGAGCATGTTCATGTCCAGCAAACGGCTTGGACTACCCACACCCATGGTTCCGGCCATACGACCAGGCTGTCTATTCTGGTCAGACTGTCGGATGCTCGGCCACCCAATACTACGGAGCACGTATCAGTCTGTCAGCCACAGGTCAGAACCTTCCTACGTAGAGTAGATCACCGCATTCGACCAAGTTGCCCTCTAATCCTCCGTCAAGTCTCCATACTCCCACATGCCGCGGCGCTCCTTTTTTGCCTCGTCTTGAAGCTCATTCAGGTGCGTCAACGTCTCAGTGGCCTGTCGCTCCCAGGGTTTGAGCTTGGTCGGCACCATGGCCAACCCTTCTCGCACGATTTCCGCGTTGATGCTCTCGTCGATGTTGCTCGAGATCTTGGGATCGAGTAAAGTGATGTGAAGCGTGCCTTCTGGGGCCACATAATCCACATTGGCAACCAAATCTCGTCCCTCGGTCTGCTCCGCAATGAAATCGACCGCGTCGCGAAGATACTGGAGTGAGGTGGGAAGTTGCAGGAAGGACAACACCGCGTCGGTCGCCTGTGGCTTCAGCTTTTGCGTCGAGAATTGTGGTTGAGCCAGCGGTCGTAACCGGCTCCATGGAATGGTCTCCGAGTTGCCATAGTCCAGATATGTCACATCCACTTGCTTTCCCTCCCTGTCCACCCGTCGTACCTTCGCTCGGTACCACTCGTTGTCCGCGGTGAACTTGGCAGCAACCACGTCGCCAACTTTGGGAGACCCGGAAAGAGGCTGCTCGTTCGCTTTATTCAGATGGAACGACTTGAACGACTTCATCAATTCAGTCAACGCCGCCGTGCCCGGTCCGACCTGTTGAACCTTGAGTTTACCGGCTTCGTCCACATTGGTCACCACCACATCACGGTAGTCCTTACGTCTGGACGCTGGTTCGGCTGATTCTCCGTTGGTGCCGTTCGCACCGTCGGTAGCATGCCCATTCACCTCTTCTTCCGGTTCTTTGCTGGGATCCCAATCATGCCACATTCCTTTGCGGGCTTCTTTGGCTTTCTGCTCCGCGGCGAACAGTTCATTGGCATGACCGCTTTGCTCGGCTGAGTAAGCGTGCACTTCCGCCAGACCCTCCTCGACCAAAGCCTTTGCAAAGTTTTCTCGGCCGACGTACAGGGTGCCGATGAAGCCACCAACCTTGTCAACGTTCTCCACGTCGATCTCCACATCTCGTTGCATACATCTTCGGTAGGCGAACTCATAGGCTTCTTGTCCGAAAGGCTCGGCCGTGTCACCCGGCTGTCGAGCAGGTTTGGGTGTCCGAATGCCGGAGAGCACAAATGTGAGCTTGGCATTGTCGCGAGGGACCAGGACGACGAATCTAGATCCCGACCGGACGAAGTCAACCACAGCAGGTACTTTCTTTTGTCGTTGGAGCACCGAAGCCTCCATCCTGGCCTTCTGCAAGCTTTCGGAATAGTCCTGATAATGTTTATTCGCCGGTGGTTTGGACGACCACATACCTTTCTCCTCCTTCTGGGCCGTCTCTTCGGCCAAAAGCAGAGCATCGTAGTCTGGTGATCGGTCGTCATCGTCGCGTCGGTGTCGGATGACAGAGGCATAGCCTGCTTCGACCAAGGCCAACGCGATATTCTTCCCATTCACCATCACCGTGGCCACTTCTCGCTCCTCGAACCCTTCCGACGCCGGCTTCTTTCCGTCGATCGACACCTTGACATGCTTGCCAATCAATCGCTTTCGCAGGAACTCCTTTGCGTCCGCGCCGAAGGGCGCCTGCTTGGGATCCGAGGGTTTCGGCTGACGGATACTGGAAAGGGTGACCTTCCGTTCATCGCCAGAACGAGGTCGGATGAAGATTGTCTCAGCATTCAGGACTCGGGACACAGTGAAGTCGGCGTCCTGTACACCCGAGGCCTTCGTGGCCGATATGCCTGTGAAGATACCTCTCTTCGCGGTCTTGGCCGCATTCTCCGCGTTTCGGAATTGTGCCATCTCATTGCCCAGCAAGGTGACATGTTGATCGTTGCACCTCGCCAACCCAGCTTCGAGAAGGAACTTGGCAATATTTCCCTTGGGGTGTAGGACATGGGCAATAAGCTGATGCTGGGGCGTCACGCCCAGTAACTCGACCACGCATTTCCGCTGGTGTAATCTCTCGTCCACGAAGGAATGCGCTTCGGGTCCGCAAGGCTCAGCTGGAACCTCTTTGCCCTCCGGCGAAGTGCGTTTCGTGGCAGGAGCTCGTACGCCAGCCAGAACAAGCATGGTCTGAACATGTTTTGTGGGAGTGAGCATGAGTCGAGCGATCAAGCGGTCACCGGTCAGGACACGTTCAACGATTGCCTCGACCTTCTTGCCTTTGTACTGCTCGACCAAGGCATTGGGATTAGATACCTCCGAGGAGCTTTCTATGTGACCTCCGGTGCCCCAGACACCCTTGTTGGCTGCCTTTGCCTCCGACTCGAGTGAGCGCAGAAGATCAAGGTATGCCAGAGCGCTTTCGTCGTCTTCCTTTCTACCTGCATCTTCGCGAACTTTAGCCCAGCCTTCTTGCACGATCAGCTCCGGAAACTCTGGCCCGTTGGGAAGTTTGACTCGGCCGTATTCTCGCTTCGTGGTAGGAATGGCATAGAGGACCTGGAACTGAACCACCTTGCCCAGGAGGTGTTCTCGAAGGAATTCGCGGGATTGGAACGCAAACGGCTGCGGAGCAGTGGTTAGCTTCAGGGCCTAGATTTGGTGTAACATAGTATGAGGAGCATTACCTCGTCACCCTCACGTCTCAGACGAGGGGCGCTGATGTAGGCCAGAGACAGAGTGCGTTCGGCACCTTTTTGGTTGGCGACCACCAAGGTGTCGCCAGACAGGATACTTTTCACTCGACCTTGAAGAAGGGCCATTTTTTGACAGCCAACAGAACGGCAATTGTGGACGCTATGCACGAAAAGAGCAGAGAGGAGAGAGGAGAGAGGAGCGTAGAGCGAGAGTCACGGGAACGGGAATGGTAGAGAAGTCGTGACGGTGGTTGTGGGTGTTGTGTGAGGTGTATACTGAGTAGCTAGGTAGAGGTACCTGGTAACAATCAATGTGCCTGTAAATAAATAATGATGAGGGATGGAATTGGCATTTGATGTGGCCACCTTCATTGCGTTCAAGTTTGTGGGGTAGAAATCGAGCCTCATCACTCTACTACGTACTACATAGTACATAGTAGTACTACTCACTGTATTTTGGACCCCAAGTGACACCATAGGAAGTGTCAAGCGTAGTTTAGGTATAGGGAGGGAGAGAGAGTGACTATTCTGTTGTCTGTATTACTAGTTGTTTATTGTATGACCTCCCGCGTTGCCTGTGGTTCGCACTGACCGGCTGTTGGATCCCTCTCCAGGTACAAACAGCCACGCCACAGACAAGAGCGTGGTGAAATTATTAGTACAGGTATGTGCCTAAGCCGTTGTCGCCTTCCTATTCGGACTCTTTCTTATCAGACCTGAATGAACCAGCGGGTGCGGTTTATTCATTTGCCGCCTCTAGCATTGTCGCTCGGTTCGATACACACATACAACATTTATCATTTATCAATCTATCTTTTGTCATAACTTCCGTTCATCCACATCTATATAAAGTAGCGCAGAGAAGACCTCGTTGTCACTCAGAGATCACCCTGCTGTTGCTACTCAGGAAGAGGACACTGCACACTGCACACTGCAACTACAGTATTACTAGTACCTAGTACAATCCAGTTCTTATCGCTGCCTTATCACACCTCCTGAGCATCGCCCAGCCTCGTCGCCTTCCTTCGCCTCCTCTCCATCCATCCATCACCATGAACAATATCGACCCATCGCATCGCAAAGCCATCATCGGCGATCCCAAGGGCAATTTCTGGCTGTACGACTCCGCCGCCGGAATCGACCTCACCCATCCGCCCACGCCGACATCCGCCACTCCAACCCCAAACTATACGCTGGCCACGACCACACTACCCGTGAAAATCGATCCAGCCAAGTCGGCCCTCGTGATCATCGACATGCAGAATTTCTTCCTGTCACCAAGTCTCGGCCGACCAGCAGACTCCAAGGGCCTGCTCGCGCAGCAGCAGCTCTTGAAGTACGCGATCCCCGCGGCACGCAAGGCAGGGGTCCGCGTCGTCTGGCTGAACTGGGGTCTGACCGACGAAGAAATCACCGCCATGCCGCCCGGGACACTGCGCGCTTTCGGCTACGAGACCGTGCCGGCCGACCAGTTCGAGTCGTATGCCACCATTGAGCAGAAACAAGCCGCGATCGACTCGTACGGCGTCAACGAGGGATGCGACAAGATCGCCCTCGAAGAGATTGATGCCAAGACCGAGGCTGTTCCCGGCAAGAATCCCCGGATCTATAGAGGTCTCGGAGCAGAGATCGGGCCCGTCACCCTCGACGATGGCACGACCACCGTCGAGGGAGGCAGGCTGCTGATGCGCGACAGCTGGAATGCCGATGTTACTCCCGAGCTTCGACGCGCGTATGAGGAAGGGCTAAAAGCCAGTCCGCCGGACGTATGGATCCATAAGAACCGTATGTCGGGTCTGTGGGGCGCGAATACGGCCTGTTCAGAGTTTCTCGACAAGGAGGGCATCAAGACGCTGTTCTTCACTGGCGTCAATACAGATCAATGTGTGGGGGGAAGTATACAGGATGTAAGTCATTTCCTCCCTGTCGAAGCAAGAAGAAGGAAGCCCGAGTTGCATTTCCTTGTTCAGTTTTTCCTCTTTGATTATTTCATTTACTACCAGCTCTCGGACATCGTTTTAGCACAACGCGCCAAAGAAGACTTCTAACACTGCTTCCTCAACAGGCTTATTCGAAAGGATACGACATCATTCTCCTTTCCGACGGTGCCGCCACTACCAGCCCGTCCAGTAGCCAGGAGTCCATCGAGTTCAACTGCGCAAAGACTTGGGGCTTCTGCACGTCTTGCAAAACTTTTGCGGATGGTGTTAGCTTGTAGGCCCAAGCTTGATTACGATGCTTATGCGGTATGTATCAGCGGGAGTTATGTGAAATCGATGGTCGTAGAAGCTTGTTCAAGACTGGCTCTTTCGTCCGCCTGTTTATTGGTATAGGTGTATATGTATCAATCGTCCACCACAGACGCCATCCTCCACTGTCCATCGGACAGATGCGCTCATAGATCTATTGTTCATCTCCGCCACTCCTTATATATTCCTTTCCTCCCTTCAGTTCCTATTTCTTCCGCTTGCGATACCGTTTCCTCCAATATGATCCCCCATTCCCTCCACATGATATCCCTATTTTCCACCACATTCGATCCTTAGTCCAAGATTCACCATGATCCTCCTCCTCCTCCTCCTCCAATCTCTCATTTCTTATTTCACATTCGCAATTTTCAATCACCGGATTCAATCTGGCCTATATATTGGGCGCATCACTGATCAGTCTGCAGGTGATAAAGATGCATCGAGCCCATTCGCTACTTCGTCGCCTCAGCGGCCCGCCCAGCCGGTGTCTTTGGCCGATTCGGCGTCGTCGCAGGCAAGCCCCTCGCAGCCGCTTGCGAATCAATGATTCGTTCGATTTTGGTCTTGGGCCGCGTCGGTGCTCCCGGGACACCGGGAGAGTGGTGGGAAATATTGCCATGGTGGCGAGATCCAGAATCGGAACCGGAACCGGAACGAGCGCTAACGGACCCAGACTGGCGAGGACCGGTCGGCGGAGTGCGTGAACCGGTAGGAGTATTTGGTCCAGCAGGAATTGTTAGCGCCGATGCCGGGGTTGCTGGTGCCGATGCCGGGCCAGGTGTCGCCGTGGCGAATCTGCTCGCCAGTAGATCACCGGCTCCATGGCCTCCACTCTTCACCTTGGGCTCAGAGAAGATGTGGTCTCCCTGAGCGCGGGGTCCGGTTGGGGGAGCGGGAGCAGGAGGAGGAGCAGAAGCAAAAGCAGACGGAGATGGCGATGCAGCAGCGGCAGTTGTCGCAGGTGTAGCATATCTGCTGGCCAGTAAGTCACCTGCTCCGTAGCCTTGATTGCTCACCTTGGGTTCGGCGAAGATATGGTCTTTGTCGTCCTTCTTGGACATCGATCCATATGGAGCCGTAGCAGAGGCAGAAGCCGCAGGTGAGGCAGCACTCGAGACGGATACCGAAGCAGGACGACCACCAGCGGCAGTAGTAGCAGCAGTAGGTGTCGCTGGTGGAGTAGCGAATCGACTCTTCAACAGGTCCCCTGGTCCATGGCCCATATTCTTGACTTTGGCCACGCTGAAGATGTGGTCTTTGGCCACTGGCGAAGACGCAGTAGCGGCAGCGGAGCCAGAAGCAGAAGCAGACGAACAGACGGAAGGAGTTGAAGACGAGGCATCTTGAACCGGTGCAGGCGTAGACACAGACGCAGGAGCTTGTGCCGGTGTTGATACTAGAGAGGTTACCGTACTCGTCGTCGGTGTTGCATATTTGCTTTGCAAGAGATCACCCGGGCCGTATCCTTGGTTCTTGACTTTGGCTACGCCGAAGATATGCTCGACGGCGGATCTGGAAGCAGAAGCAGGTACAAGGTCAGAAGCAGCACCGGACACAGGGGTTGCAGCTGGTGTTGGTGCTGGAGCCGGAGAAGAGACAGTGCTGGTCACTGGTGTGGCATATCTGCTCTTCATCAAGTCACCAGGACCATATCCTTGGTTCTTGACTTTCGCCACACCATAGATCTGGTCGACAGCAGAAACGGAACCAGAACGAGAAGCCGGAGTAGAGGTAGCAGCAGGAGCAGCCACAGGAGCAGAGGGAGAGGCAAAGGCAGAGGCAGCAGCGGGCCCAGACACTGGGATCGAGTCAGACTCAGGAACCGAACCAGACTGAACAGGCAATCCTTCAAAGTTGATGTTGACACGTGGGGTCGTCGGCGAAACACCCAGCTCAAAGGAAGTATTGCAAAACGAGGACTCCAGTTCCTGCTCGAATGTGCTGACAACAGGAGCGGGAGCCAGAGGGAAGATCGGGCCAGACATCACCCTGGCGGACTCGATGCGTGTCTGAGCAAAGCTAGTGCGGTATTCATCGCTGCTGGCCTCACTTATCGCATTGACATCTTGTCCCGAGAAGTCCGTCACAATCTGAAGTTGAGGCCGAGGAGGCTGTTGTTGTCGCTGTTGAAGGCTGGCGATGGATTCAGCCTTGGCCTTGACATCCTGTTTTAGTTGGTCCAACTCGTCTTGCAAGACTTTCTGGTTACTATTCTGAGCCTTTTCACGCTTGGTGGCCTCCTCGCCGCGAGCTTCTTCGGCTTGCTTGACCTGTTGCTCAAGCTTCTCGAGTGTGGAACGTTGTTGGCCGATGGTGGCCTCCTTGTCCTCAACGGAAGATTCGAGGCCGCAGATAGTGAGTCTGTACTCTTCGAACGATTTGACCTTCTGTTCCAGCTGGGTGATTTGCGCCTGGTTCGCGCGGACGTCCTCCGCCTTTGCAGCGGCCAGAGCGGCCAGAGCATCCTTCTGCTCTCGGATCTTGTTTTCTCTGGCTTTGACGGACGATGCGGCAGTGGCGAGTGCCCCCTGGGCCTGTTTTACCTCTTCGTCCTTGCCCTTAAGTGACGATTCGACGGCAGTGAGAGCTTTCTTGGCCTGTTCGAGTTCTTCATCCTTGGACTTCACTGACAGCATGAGCTCGCCTATAGTCTTCTCATATTGCTTGATTGCAGTGTCTTTAGCCTTACCCAGCGCTTGCAACGCGGTTAGAGAATTCTTCGCTTTCTGGGTCACCTTGTCCTTTGATTCCAAGGTTAAATTCAAAGCCGTGAGGGTGCTGACATGTTCTTGGATCGTCGCATCTTTGGTCTTGACCGACGCCTGGAGAGTCGTCAGAGCAGTCTTTTGCTCCTTGATCGTGGAGTCTTTGTCCTTGCTCGAAGTTTCCAGGGCGATCAGAGCATCTTGGAGCTCTTTGACCTTGTTGTCCTTGGATTTGATGCCGGTGTTCAAAGTGGATAGAGACTTGGTCTGTTCCTTGATCTTGACTTCCTTGGAATTCGTTGACTCTTTGAGGGCCGATACAGCTTTCTCCAGTTCTTCAATCTTGGTATTACGGGCCTGGACAGACTCTTCAAGATTCTTGATGCTGGCCTCTTGGTCCTGGACGATCCAGTCATTGTTGTTGGTTTGTTGCATGGAATTTGCTTGCTCAAGAGCGGCCTTCAGGTCAGTGGTCGCCGCTTCCTTCTCGGCCACTTCCTTGGTGCGAGCATCGAGATCATTCTGCAATTCCTTGATCGTCTCTTTGAGCTCATCGATCTTCGAAGCATAGAGTCCCAGAGATGTCTGCTGCTCGTCGAGTTTTTTGACGGCGTTGTCTAGCAAAGACTGGCTTCGGTCGACCAGCCCGGATTGTTCCTTGATGGTTTTCTGGCATTTGCTGATCTCATTATCATGTGTCTCGATGAGCTTCTTCAAGACCATGTCCTGTTTGGTGATGATTTCCACGAGCGCTCGCTTCGACTTGCCGATCCAAGAAGGGGAGGGACATGACAGGTAGCAGACAGTGAAGACCAGAGGGAGCATCAAGACCATGCAACATGCAAACGGAGCGGTGGACAAAAGACTGGTAACTTGAGGAGCATCGTTGGGCTCATACACTGGAGATCCTTGATCTTGCCAAATGGCGATGTCGGTTGTGGTCTGCTCAACAGTGACCAGAGGTTCTGCTTTCTGAATTTGGACATGTGGCTGAGTCTGGATGACGGGGCAGATGGGATTGAAGATGGCTTGCTCGGTCGGTAGCAGCAGACAAAAATGGATGAGGCTGAAGTCGTTGGAGGCGGCTTGATTGCTACCACTATTTATATATTCAGGGCGGAGGAGGACGACGACCTTTTCAGTCCATATATTTGCGTCGAAGAGTGCCGCTGCCGAAAAATCCGTCGAGTGGGGTGGGAAGTCTGGACGCTTGGGGGCGTCGATGGTGGACGATATCTCGCGTCCGTACCACCAGTTCTTCAACAAGCAGTAGAAATGCTTCCAGAAGATGTTGTCTTGCGCCATGGTTGTTGGAGTACATAAAGGTTGGATGTCATGTGGCTAGAGCGAATGGTAGGGGTGTGGATAGGAATGTGTTTGCGTTGCTTTGAGCGATTTCAATGATCCAAGCAAACAGCTGATGAGACGAAGCCTTCGAGCCGCTATTGATAGGGTGTTGTTGTAACAGAATCGAAGGCTGGTAGAGCGCACAAGATGGAATAGATTTTGTTGTTCATGGTCAAGAAAGAGACGTTGCGCACGAAAGAAATAGGGAAGAAAGGCCAGAGGTAGGCAGTCATTGTGCACAGGCTGCAGGTGATGTCTATAGAGCAGTGAATGCCTTGTGTGTGATAATGAGCGCAGGCAGAAAGTGTGTTGAAAGAGACGAGGATGCCTGCAGAAAGCTCAGTTGACAGAAACAAAGGAACCAGGAAAGAAGAGCAACGCGGACAAAGAGCCCGACAAGAGACAGTCGACACCAACCTGCACAGTGGCATCCGTAGAACTGTTTTGTGTCAAAGAACAATGACAGGGCAGTCCCAGTGCAGGACAATGAGCTCGACGCAGTGCTGATCGACGGCCGACAAGGCTTAGCTGTCAAGAAATCGCGCTGGGGCCAATTTGATTCGTAGTCTGGCGTCCTCATGCACCTACCGCAGGTGCTGTACGATATTCCAAGATACACTCAGGGCCGGCAGATGCAGGATGGAACTCCTGGGAGACAATAAGAGATCATAATAGAAATTTCAAGATAAGGATAGCCAGCTGTATCTCGAAATCTGACCGGCGGCCGCGGACAGTCAGCAAGGCTGGGCAGCGAGGAGACGGGGAATCCCAACATGGGAAAGAGACAACGTACCACTTCGACTCGCTCTTTGAGAGTCGTAACAGAGATGTGTTAATTGGGGTATCATATAAGTAATGTACAGCTGAGGCCGAACAGTATGCCCATACTCCGCTGCAATATCTGTGCCGTGACCGCTATCAAGACCGTAAATTCATCCAGCAACATGTACAAGCTGTGCGTTGGCAGCCTCGCCATCATTGATGAGGCATTGTTCCATCGTTCAGACCATCACTCAGAATAAAATCGTTAGCGGACGACTGTCCAAAGTCGACCCAGTCCCATTCGAAGGTCATGGGCATCTGCCACAGGTCTTGCGGGACAAATGGTTGTTGAAAAGCACCGGCATTGAGGGGAGACATGGTCGAGCTCGGTGGGTGTTGGTGACCCATATCGGGACTCATTCCAGGTTGGTTGAGCATGTCGGCGTACTCGCTGTCAAGATTGTGCATGTTGAAAAATGTTGTATTCGTGTTTAAAGGACTGGCTTGATTCGCTGATGTGGTTGGGATGCCGGTCGTGGACGGCACTGTCGCAGCGCCTCGAGGAGAGCTTCCTGCGCCGCTTGATCTTCGTGAACCTGATGGCCGGCCATTGATCTGAGCTTGAGCCTGGGCCATGGCCGACTGATTGACCCGTATGACTTCCTCGGGTACAAGCCTGCGCTTCCGCTTGGACCCCTCCTTCTCAGCCTTGTCGATGACGACCCTTGCGATACGGGCAAACTCGGAGCAGACGGTGAGCATACGAGTGAGGGAGCCTGAGCCTTCGTCACGCGAGATGTTGGATAGGAAATTGACAACGAGATCCATCAGCTTGATGTCGGCTCTGGCGCGGGTGTCTTGAGGATTCTGTAGGATGTTCGCGAAAAGCGTGACCAGGGCGGAGACAGGGAAATACAGAATCAGCCAGACGCAGGCAAAGTCGCCCTGTGGAATATATTTGATCAGGTGGATAGAGGCTCGAGCGGCTGAAACACACAGAGCTGCGGAAGAAAATACTCGAGGGTTGAGAGGTCGAGCGTTGAGCCCTTGGATGGCATATTCGGACAATCGGCTAGTCCAATAGCCATGGTGGACTGACATGCGATGGATGGTGGTTAAGCAGTTATAGTAGGAGAAATGGAGGACGACGATATGCAGGACAAGGGGAGTGTGCGCCGTCTTGATTTCGTGTTCTGGCCTGAAATCAATTGGAATGCTGTCTTTCCAAGCCTCCAGTTCTTTGTCAAGTTCTCCGATGGTATTGAGCAGTTCGCCGTCACTCTGCTTCGAGGCCCGGACAGAGTAAAGCTGACGATACACTTTGCTGGAAATAATGGCGAATTCGCACATCAGTCGGAACAGGTTGATCTTGCTCTTTCCATCTGCCAACGGCACATTGCCGATATTGTCCGGAGGATCTTCTGAAGGAAGCTCGACGTTCATGTCGTCGTCGTCTTGCGCAGGTGGTCTGCCGGCCCGAAGACACGCGTCCTTGTCGAGAAGATATGCGATCCAAAACACACGTTTTCGTTGCTCCACCTCGATGGGGTTCAGGTTGAAAGCCGAGCCTCGTTTGTGCAGACCGATTGTGTGGGAACATCGGATTGCGGCCGCGATGAGGAAAAATGAAGGCTGAGGGTTTGGCGTGCCTTGCAGGAACAAAGCCATGCCCAACAACGCCTGGACACTTAGAAGATCTGTATTTCGCATCGTAAGTTCGGTGATGACCCCCATCGCGTTCTTCAGATACAACCACGCCTTGTGGTCATCTTCTTGCGGTACCACATTGCTCATCACTCTGATGCGATAAGCAATGGCCAATGCGACATTGATACTGGCCCACCACCCACTACCCTCGTAAGGATCCCTGGAATATTGCTTTTCCACCAGATGCATAAAGGTGGGTTCGTGAAATAGAGGGAACATGCAGTTGAAATTCTCGAAAAAGTCTTTGAACAATGACAGAGCTTCTTCTTTGGGCGGTAGGGGCTTAAAGACTCGGCGGACAAAGATGTCGCCAAATATCTCGGGCTTCCAATACTGCCATTTGTTTTCATCTTCATTAACGGCGTTCTGGATGGTTTCCTGAAACGACGTATCCCCGGTTTTCTCGTTGACCCATTCAATGCCCTTACTTGAAAAAATGGAGAATGCGGACGACGACCCTGGCCGAGGTTAGAAGGCAGTGTGACAAGGATGCACAGAATGGACCACACTTACCGATGTATCTAGTCTCGCCTACGTTGTTGGTTACAAGTGAGCACATGGCCTCGGAGAGATTCTCGACTTCTTCTCGACCTGTTTTGTCACCATCGGCGCTCGGAGTGGTAAACGACTCGCCGGGAGTATCATGAGAGTCTCTTTGGGACCCTGGCCGTGGAGAGCTTTCCGGTGCCGAAGAAGCTGGGCCACTCTTGGGCGGAGCCGGCGAATCTGATCTTTGTGCTGTGCTTTCTTTGGAAGAAGCCTTCTCGGCCAGGCGCTTCTCGAGGGTGCCCAGATCGGTTTTGCCAGTCTCGTCTTCGGTCAAGAGACCGGACATGCGCAAAAGAGACTCCATGCGCCCGAGGCGGTTTTCCAGGCCCTCGATGTATTTGGCACTATCACAACTGTCAGTCCGACATCTCCAATCAATCCGAATGCGCAATCGTGTCACCCTACCCTTTGGGTGGATTTCTTTTCTTCTCCACCTGTGTGAAGATACATTCCGTCTTGTAGTTTATGCAGTGACCACATTTCGGCATCTTTCCGTCACATTTGATTTTCTTTTTCCTGCACATATCGCAAGCCTGCCAAACGTGTCAGAGCCCGGGGTATTCCTTTCAAAGTGCTTGGGAGCGCACCCTTGCAATGCGCCGGCGCTTGGGATCATTATCGTCACCAAGACCATCGTTGAAATCACTGAAGTAGTTCCCTGAAGGAATGCTTGGAGGTATAGGAGTGCCGTCCGGGTTGTAGGAGCCGAAGATCTGGGTTGGCTGGTGGGATACAAATTGGGACATGTCAAAGCCCAAACTGTCGACGCTGCCTCGAGGGTCCATGTCGACTTGGGACCGATTGCGGGATACTTCTCCCCAGTCCAGGAGAATCGAGAGGACTCCGGAGACGAGGTCGTCACACTGGTCAACGCAGGCACCCGATGACGAACGACTGGACGAGGGACAAGAATGTCAGCATTGGTAAGCCAATGGGCTCATTCTTGAGGGGTTGGGAGCACGATTGGGGACGAGAAAAAGCGCGTCCTAACGGGTTGCGGATATGAATACCACCGCCAAACAAGGACGAGTAGAGTAGGAGGAAGAAAAGAGTGTAAGTACAGGTAGACAGGAGGTGAGGCGAGGAGAGCGGTAGAGGGTGTTGGATTGTATTGTATCAGAATGAGGCAGAAACAGGCCCCCGAACATTGAATGGATGGGAGCCTGAAGTTAGAGATCCCTGCAAAAGCACTGCAGTGTAGACAGGATGTGACAGATCCCGGGTGGGTTGGTGAACGGGTGACGAGACCTGGACGCCTAACAAGCCTATAAGACTGCGGCGACTGTCTCGAGGACGCATTCTATTGAGGGCTAGCAAGCCTTAGCCTCGGGGCCCTTAGGCCCAGTGTCCAATGTACACAGAAGGTAGGAGTGGCTTAGGGCGTTTACTAGGCGAGGGCCCCCCGGGCATTGCACCGCCCACGTAATTAGCCATGTCGCTATCGGCGTACCTACCTAAGGTACCTTAGTAAGGTAGTTAGTAGGTACAGGTAGGTACTAGTGGGCAATTGGTTAACTGCAGTTGGCATCTGTCGCGAATACTACATACTTAGTACTAATGGACTGTGCTTTTTGTCTGGCCCAGGCCCAATGCGGGCATTTCTAACTGCATCTTCAGATCCTTATTTCCATGCTACTAACTCCGTTCCTTTCCGGCATGATAGGCATCCGATGATTCAGCTCCGACTTTGGATCACGGATCAAATGCAGTGTGTGAATTGGAGCAGCCTTAATTTGTGCTCCGTATCCGGATACGACCCATCACAGCCTGTACGAGCTTGTTGCCAATTGTCAACTGCCAATGTGGCTGCAGTCGATTTCCTCCTCGGACCATTCCCCCCCTTTTCCGTCTCAGAATCCTTGAAGCGGTCTCACTCTTTGGGAGCAAGCCGCGGCGGACTGTTTCACCCGTTCAGGTGGAATAATAAAAGACACTGAGGACGATAAGGGACAGCGAGAATTCGATTCCATGGACACTCCGACTCCGGCATGGCGTGCAGGATAGGAGGATGGAGTACGTATACCTCCCACATCGACCGCCGCCTCGTCGGTAGACCGCTCTCCGTTCCCGATGTTGGCTAACGGATACGGAGTACGAGGCCAGGAGAAAACCTAGCTCTGTTCATGTCCAGAGATCTTTCGTCTTCGAACATCATCAATCGTTACATTCTTGCCGATGCCTCCCCACTGCCACTCCAGGGTTCTGAAGCTTGGACGTACCAGAACCCGCCGTATGACTCGGACTCGTATTCGGTCGATACCATCTCCCGGCGGACCCGACCTTGTGGCTTTGTCGTCCGAGATGGAGCTCGAGTCAACGTCCAGGCGCCTATGAAAATGACACTAGGAGGAGAGTGCATGCACAACTTGAAGCTGGCGCAACGTCAGTTTGTCAGCCGCCAGCCTGATGTCCGACTCGGCCGAATTGGACAAGTCGCACGGCTGAACCACGACAAGCTCCGTACCGTTCTTCGACGTCTCCACGCTCGGTCTCTCGACCTCAAGTGTGTGTCCAAAAGGCGGAGTGAGACCGTTATCAAGTGGTCCAGGTTTTTCGACATTGCTGTTGTGCGAGACGATTCAAGAATGATTCTCCCCACGGTGTCTCCCTCCATGCAGACGCAATAGTGATTCACCGGCCGATAGAGAAGAGAAGCCTTGCAGATCGTCGCTAGAAAACACGAAGGGAGGATCAACATGGTCGGCTAAACTCTTCGTCCGGTCCCGCGTACGCACTGCGCATGAGCAATCGGCCATTTGATGACAAACAGCATACGCATTGTACAAAAAGTGATGGTGGGCGAATGAGCGAAAGCGAAAGCGACGTCCATCGATTGATTGATTCAGGATTTGATTGATTGATTCGTGTCGAATTCGTTTGGCTTTCTCCTGCCAATGCCAATCATCAGCATCCTCCTCCATCCTCCACCCTCCCCCACCCTTCATTCCACCCTGGCCTTCTTGGCCGTCCGATATCTGTCGCATCCAGATTTGGCGGCTTCACAGTTCAGGATGAGTTTCCAGCCGTATTCCACCCGGAAGCTCTCATTGCAGCGGAGGAAGTTCTGTCCGCGCTGGCTGAGAGTGAATCCGGGGTTGCGCGCGACCCAACTGGGGCTGATGCCAACGTGGCCATTTACGACCACCGTTTCGGCTTCCGAAGGCTCTACCAGGCATGACTCTGGTAGGCTCTTGATTGCCGCCATTAATTGTTTCCAACTGGGCGGTTGCTCTTGTTGAGGCTGAGGTTGAGAGTGGCCTCGGATTTCGCCTCGGCTCTCTTCCTTGACCTGATTTCCGCTGTTGCTTTCCTGCCTGCTGTGTTGCCCCTGGACGGCATCGCCGTTTCCTCCCCCAGTCCCGGCATCGCCATTGCCACCCCCAGCTCCTCCAATGTTGCCCCCTTGGCTGTCCTCCCTATCCTCCTCCTCATCCTCCCGATCCTCCTCGTCCTCCTCCTCACCCTCCTCATCCTCATCAATCTGCTCAAGGGCTCGCAAACGCTCGGGCCAATATCTTCGCATGAGCTCCAAATCTTGAGCTGGGAGGTCTCTGAGAGGAGCAGACGAATCAGAGAAGTCGGAATCTTCATCGTCGTTGTCCTCGACGAAATCCGACTCCTCGCCCTCTGATTCGTCGACGGCATTGCCAATGGCATTGAAGCCAAGGACATCACCGCCGTCGTCGCTATAAGCGGCCTCGTCACCACCCTCCAAGCCGGAGTCGTCACCCTCCGGCTCGTCCTCCGTGCTGTCGCTCAGATAATGGCCGTCCTCGTCAATGCCCAAGTTGCCCATCACCCGCTCGAAATCCGCCGCCGAGCGCACGGAGCTGTCGGACTCAGAGTCGCCCTCGGAGTCATCTTGCTCTCTGTAGGCAATCACCGCCGGGTCTCTCTCCCCTAGGCCGGTGTATACGCCGAGCTCAATGACCCCGTCTGCTCCGACATGTGCTCCGGGAGGTAGCTGAACTGGTGCAGGGGTTTCCTGCTCCTCGCCATCGGCGATGTTCGCACTTGTTTCTGCAGCCTCCACGGCCACATCAACCTCCATTGCGTTTGTCTCGCGCGGTGGTTCCTCCTCCCCATCGAGATCCATGGCGGTACACTGGAGGTCAAGGCTGTCCTGGACAGCCGGCGTTCCGAATCCGCCTTCCTCCATGTGCACTTCTGGTGCCGAGCTGCCCTCAGCATCTGCAGAGCCCTGGTTCACGAGATCAGCGATAGGCCCAGCGGGCTACTGGCTCGGTTGCTGAACTGGCTCAGGCTCTGGCTGAGGGGCGGCAGGGGGGTGCAAAAGATGGGCAAACGGCGAGCCCACTCCAGTGGATCCCTGCCCTGGCTCCCTTCGAAGAGGCTGATGACGTACGGGCCGAATCAGCCGGGGTCTTCCAGTCGCCCTCGACTCCCGCATGCTAGTCCGCACCACCTCGTCCAACGCGGTTGGGCGGACTATGGCTTCTTGCCAGGAGGTTGAGGCCTGGTCGACTTGCGCCTGCTCGCGTTCACCCTCCACAACCTCGGGCATTTGATGCACCTGAGGAGCCTGGGGTTCCGGCAGCGATGGCGTCGGCGTCGGCGTGCTTGCGATGACTTCCACGGAGGCTTCCACCTCCATGGGGCACGAATCTCCCCGGAAATGGTATGTATTCGTTTCTTCGGCGAAACGAACACGTGCCGAGGATTGGCGGGTACCATTTTCCGTTCGCAGAATCCCACGTGGGGATTGTCCTGCAGCTCTGGGAACCTCCTGACCCGCGCCAAGGAGGTTCACGTTGGTAGGCAGAGCTGCATTTGACGGGGGCTCTGCATTGGGGGCGGGAGAAACTGCCGCATTCGACAACGAGCCCTTTGAATCAGGCTTCGCGTCATCATCATCATCGTCGTCGCTGTCGTCGTCCTCCTCGTTGACCTTTTCCTTGCCCTGGTTGTCTTCCTCGTTGTCATCTCTGTCCTTTTCCTCCTGATCGACGCGGTTGTTTTGCGATCCAGGTGGAGAGCTTGGTTGGGGACAGAGATCCACTGTCCTGGCCGGGCTCTCAGACACAGCAGGCTCCAGCTTTTCAACCAAAGACACCACTGGTCCCGCTTCAGAAAAGACCTTTTCAGGAACCTCCTCGTCTGCTTCCCAGGCGCCAGGAATGGTTGGCAGAGGACCAATTGACTGCGCACCCTCTTGAAGCATCGCCTCTGGTGCGGCAGTCTCATCGATGACAACGGCATCTCCAGCCGTTGGAGGAGTCTCTGGGGTAGCAGACTCGGTCTCTTGCATGGTCTGATGAGTTTGCTCATCCGAAGCGACCTTCTCGTCGTCGCTTGCAAGGACATCGACCTCACCCGCAAACATGCCCTCCAACTGGGCGATGAAATGACGGCCGGCCCTGGATTCTTGCGGTCTCTCCTCGGCCTCCATTTGCTGCTGCAACCGCCGTTCACGTCGAAGCCCCTGCTCTTCAGCGGACGACAGAGGAGCAGCACGTGGAGAAAACCCAGTTTTCTCCCGAAACCTCGCGAGTTCCTCATCGTCGGAGGACTCGTAATCCACTTTAACAAGGGACTGTCTTGTCGATCGAGGTCTCGGTCGATGACGGAGGGAAGAATGGGTAGGGCAGGAAACAGGGGCAGAGAAAAGGCTAGAAGGGGCTGCGGCAGGCGCAGGGACTGGCACAGGTGCAGGAATTGGCAGGTCAGCTGTCTTGGTGCCTTGTTCCACTGAGGCCGGGGGCTGTGGAAGTTTGGCGGTCGGCACCCATCCAGCGTTCCGTCTGAGCTCGGGGAGTTTCCTCTTCCACTCCTCATGACCTTCGGTTTCCAGGTCCATGATGCTCATTTCCATGCGGCGTCGAACGGCCTCCAGCTCTTTGCGGGCAATCTGCTCGTCGAGCGTCTGAGCCCGCAGCTCCGCCTCACGCAGCGCGTTGTCCAGCTCGAGTTTGCGCAACTGAGACCGCCGACTCACCTCTCCCCATGCTACGGTCAGATCGTGAACTGACTCAGCGCATCGCGCTAGCATGCCGCTAACCAGTGTCTGCAAATAATGTGCCAACACTGCTGCGTATTGACGGAAGCGAGACGGCAGCTCCTTGAACAAGAACCACGAGTACCGACCGACGAGGACGACAACCAGGCCGGCAAACAGGCCCATCACATCCGTCAGTACCAGGATGCAACGGACCACGAACGCAATGGACTTGACCACTTGAGTTCGGGCTTGGTTGACTAGCAATTTGCCCAAGTGGAACCCGGTGGCGCCGCCCTCGTGACGGGATGCGACCAAGTCTTGCCATCTCGTTGCCATAAATGAGAGAACTTCAGCAGACATGTCGCTAATGGACTGAAGGAAGACGCCAAAGGTCGTGGCGTTGATGGCAACGGTGAGATTGGCAGAGCACGAGGAAGCATTGTTGGACGCGTGAGCCCCTTCAGTAATGGTGGGCGAGCCGTTGTTGGCATCGCCACTGCTGCTGGCTTCGGCAATGTCGACATTTGCATCGGCGTTGGCATCGCCAACTACCGCGGTGCTGTAAGAGTTACTGGGCAGGTCGCCCTTGAGATTGCCAACTCTCCAGCCGACGACTTCTCGATAGTCGACAACGCGGTAGTTTTCGTCGCGGGTGGCCCAGTAGAATGTTGTCAAGGGCGTCGCGGACGGGGGCGAACCAATCAGGCCCTGCCAATTGTCGAAAGCAACCTAGTGGACAATACACTTGGTGCATCCGAAAGACCAGAAAATCCAGAAGAAGAAACAGAAGAAGACAGGCCATCAGAACTGCCGGTGTCGACTCTTGCCAATAGGGTCGCACTCTCTTTATCTATATCAACGTGCTGGCCGATATGGCCTAGTCGCATGATTGCCAGCCGAGGACGCCGAAAACGCCAACGCCGGCCGCGGCGGCTTGCACTTGTCCGGTGGTGAAGCGTTGCGCCAACACCAGGTCGAGAGACCCGAACAGAAGGCAGAAGAAGAAGAGAAAAGAGAGGATTGACTGATCCATAGAGAAAAAGGTTTGTGTTTGTCGGATGTGCAGGATCTGTCTTCCTGATGTCTGTTGGTGTTGTTCGTGGTCGTATTGCTCTTGCGCTTGCAGGTTGTGTCTTCCCGTCTGAAACTGCGCTTGCGAATGAAGTTTATCCGGATTCTCTTTCCCGTGGAAGAGGTGAAAAATGATGGTTTGCGGATTTGAAAGTGAGGTTTGTATGAGCTTGCCGGATCTCTTGCTTTGTGAAGAGGAGAGGAGTTTGTTTTATTTTGTTTTCAGTGTAGAAGTTTTCAGGATTGTCGGATCTCTTGCTCGTGGAAACAGGTAAAAGGGAAGGTTTTTTTGTTCTCAAGGTAAGGTCTGCTCTCTTGGTCCTGTCGATTCTCTTGCTGGACGAGAAAAGTGAAGATTCAGATTTTGCGGTTCTTGCTTGTCAAAGTGAGAGGAGATTGAGAGGAGAGGCAAGAGGAGATGGTCTCTGCTGGTTGTGACGATCTTTCGCAGTCAAGCTTGTTGTCTAGCTTTTACTGTGAAAAGTGACCACACGAAGCCGGTGAAGAGAAGATGAGATCGACTGATTGAGATTGAGAGAGAGAAGTTTGACAAACAAAGATGAGGTTTTTGCTCTGATCTTTGATCGAGAGAGGAGGAGAAGAGAGACACTCTTTGCTGGTGTTGACGATTTCTGCAGAAGCTTGTTGTCTAGCTAACTGAGAAGAATAACCAAACAAAGGCGGAGAACAGATACGATTTTTGGAGAGCAAGAAGAAGATCGGGTGAGCGAAAGAGAGGAGAAGAGGCTTTGATCTTCGACAAAGAGATTGAGGTTTGAGAGATGAAGGGTATGCACACTTTCCAATGGAAGAGAAGACTTGGTTCGCAGTCTGCTTGGGGAATGTGTGTATGAGAAGAGGAAGAGAATATGAAGAGAGGAGAGAGTTGGCCAGTGGAAGAAAATACTTGTAGGTGAGTGAAGCCGCAAACACACGCGGGCTGGTGAAGCCAAGCGTATACTGCCGGCACCGTGAGGCAGAGACGCAGACTCAGCTTGGCGAACAATAGGAACAGTGAATGGCGAGGGAGGGCTCCCAGTGTATTGAGGCAGGGTGCGGCAAGATCGGCGTGCGGGATCAATAGAAGCAGTGAATTGAGGCTGCGTGCGGCAGAGCAGCGAAGCAGTATGACTGACTGGGCAGCAGCTGTATATATCCGGGCTATTGTGAGTACGAATCCATTTGCAGGTGGGAGACGAGGTCTGCGATTGTCGAAGCGTGTCTACTGCCGGGTCCTACAAGGCAGTAAGTGAACGTGTGAATATTGCAGCTACAATTCACTTCCGCAGCTCTGGCAGCAGGCAGTCGAGAAAGGTCAAAGTGCGGCAGAAGAGCTGTATCGACTTCCTGCAAAGGCCTACGCACCGATTGAGCTGGCGATGTCTGTGTTTGAGATTGATGTCCTGTACGAATCTCGTCTACCTGAATTGATGGTCGTAGGCGAGGCCGAGACATCCAGGAGATAACATGTCTTAGCGCAGCCTTGTGTATAGAGGTAGGTCATCGATGACTTGGGCAACACATTTGCCCCGGCCCATAGGGAGCCAGGAGGCTCAGTAAAGCCACACCGTCGACCTTGGATTGAAGAGTAGATCGATACTTCCCCATTGTTCTTCAATTTCGTGAACAATGAACGGATTCATTGATTCTGTAGTAGTACATCAAGAACAAAGAGGTTGTCGGTTGATCAAGCCAATCACAGCCAATAACGAGTCTGTACGTAATATTACAGACTTCTCGCACAATATTCCGCGTAAGCTTTCAAATGACGGAACCAATATGTATACAGCTACTAGTACTACCCGGAATGCCATTTGCAGATCGGACACGCGTTGTCCAAGTATGACATCAATGGCATGGGAAATGTTTGGATCAAAGGCAACCTTGAAATCGAGCGGAGGATGAAACTAGTAACATAGTACCAAGTACTCCAGCTGAAGCACCCTTGCTGAAGCACCCTTTGCCCCAACGGGCTAGGCTAACAACGAGGATACCACCGTGGCTAAGGAGTGTTTACGATAGGCCTGACTTGAGGCATGGTTTTACGAAACCGGTTTTCCGATGTCTGAGCACGGCAACTGGATAGAGGTCATAATAGGCAGACTTGGACCCTACTTGTTTGCTGCCTGGATTTGAATTTCAGTCTTGCTCTCTCTTCAACTTGCGTATCTTTAGTGTATCGTCGAGGAAGACATCTGGTGTATTGAATTGATTCAACACAATACCCATTGCTGCTTGCTATCGGCTGGATTGACTGGTCTGTTTTGATCCTGTATACACCACATACTCAACGAAGAGTCTTCTGTCTCGTGTCAATAGCCCTCCATCTACTATCCAAGCGAAGGAAGGGGCAGAGTGTTTGGATCTGACTTGCCTACGAACACCAACTTCACCTTGTCTACGACCACTACCAATATCATCATCATTGTGAGAATGTCCAACGACGCCGGGTTCTTCAAGAAAACGTCTCAAGCGGTCGCCTCAGCGAGTGCCTCAGTGGCTGGAGCCGCGTCGGGCAGTTTGTCCATGGGAGCGAATGCCAGCCACAAGAAAATAACGACGACCAAGACCAGGGTTCCGATCGAGAATGGCTCCCAGCAACAGCAGCCGATCATGCATGGCGCAGGTCAGCCAGCTCAAGGACGGATAGCGACTGCAGGCCTTGGGGAGCAGAAGAGAGTGATGGATGTGCAGTATGAGGGGATGGAGGATGAGTATGCGAAGAGAGAGGGCGGTGCGTAAATGTTAGGGGATGATACGATGCCACTGCTTGCAGAGTAGTTCAGATTTGATTGTTTACTGCTCGGAGGAGCATGATAATCTATCCGTATGAAACACAGTGGTTGAACGAAGAGACGAAGGGCTCTCACAGATCAAACAAGACGTTGAACAGAGTAAATGTCCCAGGACGAGGCTGCCAAGACTAACTCCTCGTTATATAACGTATACTACGCACCTTATAATATTAGCATATAAGTACTCATATCGCTATTAGATATCTCTTCGTCTAGTAATTTATTAATATAACGCTTCAACTCTTCGATCCTGTCACGAATCGTTCCTCGGGGTCACGATATCGATCAGGGTTTCCTGATGTGTGGGAAGGCAGGAGGATAGTATTCCAGGGCACAAGGGTAAGTCAGAACGAAAGCTATCAACGCGATGGTAACGTCTAGCTTGTGAACGAAGTTGACTACCAGAGACTATGAACTGCTATGGAAAGATGGGAGACTATATAGACATATGAGACTCGTAGTGCTCTGCTGTGCTCTGTTGCTCTGCTCAGCAGAGCAACACAGAGCACAGAGCAAAGTTGTCACGTGACCCAGCCTTACCTTGCAAGGCTTTCACGTGCCCACTCGGCAATCCTGCCCTTTCTGGCTACTGCTCCTGGTTGGATGTCATGCCCGGCCTGCTCCTGCATGAATCCTAACAGTCCAATCAAAATCGCGGCTTTCTTGACGAGATTTGCACAGACCTCTTCGCTTCGCTCCGTAGGATAATAAGATACCTACTAGTAGAGTAGTACTACGGCGTACTTCTAGGAGAGGAAATAGAGGAAAATAGAACGTTAGAGATCTAAGGAGAGGGGGAGGATTGATCGATTAATTGATTCCTAGACCTTTTCGGTGTCCGCGAAGGGACCGCGTAGGCGGTTACTCTTGGCGTGCCTATTTATCACGAACAGGTTCACAGTCGCCCAGGGGGCCGCCTGGCTTTCAAAAAGGACTTGAATCCTAGGCATTGTGCCTAGAGATCTTGAACTTATAATTGATATCTTGACATAACCGGGGGGCCACCCGGTTCATGACACTATTGCCAAGTCTATTTACCCCCGTAGGACCCAGTCCTGCCGACTAGTGGACCCCTATTGCTGCTTTAGTCGATTATCTTGCCTTTCTCCAATCGTAGCCAGTTGCCTTTACCTTGCTCCAACTAGTAGCCCCTTCCTGCTTACCCTATTGACTCGACCAGTTGACCCTCCGAGTCCTTAATCGGCCTGTAGCCCTAGTCTCCTCGACCGCGGCGGGTGTCCCGCCTCGGCTAGCCTATAGTGTTGAAATATCATAAAATGACAGCCTTCCTGATTAGGCTTGGCGTATTACAATGTGGGGCGACGGTATTTGAGGTGGCAACCCTGTGTAATTAGAACTTAGCAGCCTAAGTAACAATCATACTTGCAACATATAGCCCTCCTCGACCAGTTGGCCTTGGTCTCCTCTGCTAGGCGTCCGTCTCGACCAGTTGACCTCGGTCTCCTCGACCAGTTAAAGCTTAACCCTCTTGCCCTGTTTTTCCTATAGGGTAGGGCCCCGTGGCGAACGCTTTTTAAGCCCTCTAAGGGGCGGGCCCGCGACCGACGTTTTTTGCTCGGATCCCCATACAAAATTGTGCATTTTTCAACCTTTTTTGGGACACTGACATTGACTGACGAGATGTGCATCCAAAAGAGGTCGGTGGATACATGAGAGGAGTGCCATGAGCTGGGCTGAGGGCTGAGGTTGAGGTTCCAGTTAAGTTCCGGGGGTCGTGAGTTGGTTCCGGGGGCGTATAGAATAGGGTTTGGTTAAGGCGTTAGGTGCCTAGGACTTGGTCGGTTTCAGGGGTTGAGTGCCGAGATCTTGGTTGGTTCCGGGGGCGTGATGGCTGAGGGTTAGTTAAGTTCTAGGCGTTGAGGGCCTAGAACTTAGTTGATTTCGAAGGCTGAGGGCCGAGGGTTTGTTAGTTCCGGGCGTGGGGCGCCGGTAGCGTTTGGCGCTGTCGGACCTCTTACGTTTTGCTCGCCCCGTTGATTAAGCCGAGTCTCACCCCTAGTCTTCAGGCTGTAGGCGTGTGGTTGAGGCCGGCTTTTTAGCCGGGGTAGTAGCCTCAGGCCTGGTAATGATTAATTAATTATGGGTTTCAGGGGAGAGGTATTACCGGGGAACTCCTAGTATAGAGCCGATAAACAATCGCTTCTATACTTTTGTGCCGAACCGTGACTGCAAAGTGTCACGGGGAGGAGGCTGCAGAGGTGCCTACCTAGCTAAGGGTAGTAGTCTTACCACTACTATCTATAGATGGGTCTATAGGTTACTGGCAATACCGACAAGGCATTGCCGCGACGCTACCATCTGCCGGATTATGGCTGAACGCCTCTAAGTCAGAATCCGTGCCGGAACGCGACATTGTGACCCCGCACGTCGTAGTCGGATACGAATAGGCCTCTGGCCACGCACCTCAACAGGTCGACGGGGCCCCTTCGCCGGAAGCGGCGGGGGGGTTGTCGACGGA
>NW_006912901.1:0-89884 GCF_000585585.1 Capronia coronata CBS 617.96
GAACGTGTTCCAGGAGCGTGTCTTTCGCGGACAGAACGCAGAGTCAAATCCAGGCGATCTGAACCAGATGATCGAGTCGCTGGCATCGCAATGCCTGCTCTCCCCGCATGCAAATGCCCGTCTCCTTGCCGCGGCACTTGTGTACAACCTCGCCGCGTACAGCCATAACCAACGCATCCATGCCCAGACCACCTCTGCTGTTGTAGCCGAGGAGTCTGCCATGCCCAGCGACGACCTCTCGGCCGCCCTTCTCGAATCTATCACGTCGCTGGCGTCCGTGACCAGTTCGACGAACTCCAAGGGCAATGCCAATCTCAAGGAAACGTTACACGCTCTGCTCCTGGCCCTCGGTATGTTACTGTACGCTGCCCCGCCGGAAAACATGCTCTGGGACCTATGTCAAGCGATGGACCTGAGAGAGGTGCTCAAGGAGATCAAATCTAATGGCCGAGATTTGGGCGACGAGGTGAAGAGCGAGCCGCTGTTGAAAGAAGTTGGGGACGAGCTGTTGGGCAGAGGGGGTTTTTAAAGCCAGCTGAACTTAGAATCTGGGCGAAAGAGAGGCGTACATGGGGTCACTTCTGGAGCCGACCGTTGCCGTGTTGAGAGCACACTGGAACATCGTTCTTTTCATCTTTTGCGAAGACCATTCATCGTGTCAGCGATGGCGTCCGAGGAGTCAAGAACAAGACTATGGTTCTCCTAAAGATAAACAATGAAATAAAACGAGTGAAGTCAACCCGGAGAGCATTGGGTGGTTGCGACATAAGCATTGTGACATCGAATGGTCCGCTGAGCTTTAGGATGGTTTTGCTTGCCATAGAGCAGACCGACAGAAGACGATGGAGTAGATCATGGAGCTTTACAAGTATGCAAGTCACGTAGTGAATGCTTTTCTTTTCTCTGTGCTGTTCAGATCGAACCGAACCTAATCCTCTTGTGCAATCTCTTGTGCAATATCAATGCCAGCCTCTATTTACTCTAACAATCCGTGCCAGCCATTAAACTTCTGTAAGGCGGTCAGTGCTTCTTGGGAAGCCTGAATCCGCACGCATCGTCGTGGATGTACCGCCCTGCCCATTCCATAAACCAACCTGTACATCTCGGGAGCAGTTCCGCAAAAGACAGAGCCCATCTCATCTGGTGACCTCTTTGATGCGACACTCCCAGCCGCTCTCCTTTTCGAGCAATGGCAGACTAGCACCAAGGCACCATCCCAGCTCGTTGCCTTTGATTTTCTTCGCAATCTTCACCTCCCGATCAATGGGCATCTCGTATCCAGTATGCAACAGGGCCGACATGAAATTCAGGTCGAGGCACCATTCGGGCCGGTCGCGCAGCTCCGTAAGCGCTCCCTCAACCCCTTCAAACGCGTTCCAATGTTTTTCACCGCCGCACACTTTCTCCGTCAGGTCGAGCAGTTCTCGTAGCGTGAAAGATTCGGGCATGCCCAGGTCATGAGTCCGGTCATAAAAGTAGGAGAAGATATATACGTCTTCACGCGAAAAGGTCTTGTCGAGTGAGGGCTGGTGGACGCCATTGAACGAGCACGGATGCAGGGTGCAGGCTTTGTCTTTGTAGAGGATTCCCTCAGCCAGAGCCCGGCACTGTGCTGGGATGGCGTCAACGGGGCCTTCCATGGTCACACTGCGTTCCCCTGCAAGCTCGTGATCCGGTGGCATCGTGACATTGATCTTCTTCTGCATGCCTGGGATGATGCAACTGTTTGGGATGGGTTTGGAGAGCCAGGCTTTTGAGTTCGGGTTCTGCTTGTGCATGTGATCCAGGACCGAGGCGTGGAGGGCGTTGCGCGCAGACATGAGTCCGTATCCAAGATGCGAATGCTGATATAGTTCAAAATCTCGCCCGCCAAACTTGAGGTTGTATTTGTGGTCACCCTCGGCCATCTTCTCGGGCATGCCTCCATGCGGACTGTTCTTAAAAGTCGGCTGGAAGACGATCTGCGTGGATCCGCCGCCCAGATCCAATATTGCCGCAGTGGGTGTCTCGTCGGGTCCTCCAATCTTGCCCAGAAGATAGTTGGTGGTGATCCATGCAAACACCCCTTCGTCTTCTCCTTTCATAATCTCCACGCCACCTTTCTCCTTGGAGACCACGGGGAATGGGTATTTTGTCTCCAGCCTGGTGCGGACGGCATTGAGAATCTTGGCACTCATCTCGTCACCCAAAAGGCGCAATCCTGCTGTGGCTTTGACGGCGACCGGGGTACAGGACTTGTAGTCATCCGGAACAGTCGACAGGGCCACCTCCATAAGAGGATCCAGACTCTTCGCTGCACCTTCTGCGTCCGTCTTGTATGAGCTCAGTCCAGAACCCTCGGACTTCTTTTCTGTCATCTTGAATTCTTCATGCTCTAGCTCGGGTGTAGGCCCGCAGTTGTTGAATTTGTAGACATGTATCCTGCTCCCTGTGCTCCCTGCATCGATCATAATAGCATATTGGACGAGCGGCTTGGAAAGGTCGTGAGGCTTCGTACATCTCGTTGTCGGAGAGTTATCGGGGGTGTAGACATTGTTACTGGCGGAATAGCTGCTCCCGCCTGAGAAAACCCAGTACAACAGAACGATCAGGGTCAAGACACCCCCGGTCTTCAAGTACCGCGCCTGCCGACTTTGAGTCATCCAGGCGTTCTGTATGGACTCCAGGGTGGAAGGGTGGCTCGCGCCGTTGCCTCCTGTCCGGCGATCGGACTTTTCAAAGGGGTCCCAAGGAGCGTTGTGGTCCTTGGAGTCACTGTTGCCAGAGTGCCGAAGAGGAAGTCCACTGGAAACGGATCGGCGACGCGGGGAGGAGCCGAAGGGAACGTAGGACCAGATTCCAGATCGGTCAGACGTATTGTACGAAGGTGACATGGACAGGCAACAGAGAAAACGAACGTCACCGCGGGCAAAGCCTCAGAAACTCGCGTGTCTGAGCCGAGGAAGAAGGGGTTTGGAAAGAGTTGAAGAACTCAAGGACTGATAGGACACGCAGCCATGAAGATTTTGGTGTGTCGGATGCGGAAATGTCGCGTTCGAGTTGGACTGTTGGACCCTTTAGTAGGGTGCAAGCTGACAGTTGTCGTTCAGGGGGAGAGTCGGAGGCGAACGAATCGGCGCATGCTGAAGGAGTCTATAGAGATGCTAATTATTTTTACTACCAACAACTGCAGTACACTACTAGGACACTACGAATGACTACCACGTCCTGCCATCTACCTCATTGTCTGGTTGTGGCCTCTACAGGTCGACGGTGGATGCAGCGATTGTCAGTCTTGCTCAGACCGCTTCTGCGGGCTACGGCGCCTGCTGGGAAGCCTGCGATCTCCCGCTTCCAAGCAAGGCACTTCGGCACCTCGCCCTCATACTTCGCTGCCGATCATCGACGAGGTGCAGGAAAGCTGCAGATTGTGACCATCGACGACAAGCTTGCACAATTTCCCCTTGATGAGAAGATCGATACCCACCAAGTTCGCGTCAAGACTCCTGACGGCAAAATCTCCTCGCCGGTCGACCTGCGCCGAGTCCTGAATTCACTCGACCGCACGACGAGTCATGTGCTGCAACTCAGCAAACCTGGCGAGCATGATCTTGCCATCGTGCAAGTGGTTCAGCGTTCAGATCTGATCAAACAGATCAAGGACAAGGAGGCCGCGCAACGACGTGTCCAGCATGCGCAGAAAGAGAAGCGACCCAAACAAATCGAGGTCAATTGGGCCATTAGCAACAACGACCTGCAACTCAAGCTGAAGCAGATGGAGGATTTTCTGCGGAAGGGCAAGAAGGTCGAAATACTGCTCGCTTCCAAGAGGCGCCAGAGGAAAGCCTCCACGGAAGAGGCAGAGACCCTGTTGAAGACTCTGAAGGAGAAGATCCAGGAAGTCGGTGCTGTGGAGATTGCTCCGATGGAGGGAGCACTTCTCAGACAAGCCACAATGTCGGTGAAAATGCCCTGAAGGATATCCAGGAGATCGGTTCGCCTGCGATGGGTCGGCGTCTACGAGCGTACCGCAGCCGCTGATACGAACGATTGTCGAACATCGCTTAGTCTGGCATGCTCACTCGGTGCCACATATCAGCATCGATGACTACCCAGCATAGAAGGGACATGCTCGTCCCCCTCGGCAATATGCTCGCAATAATACGCAGCAGGATCGTGGAGCGAACCATGGTCAAGTTGGTTTTGTTATATGTCGATGCCATCCTGCTCTCGCTCCCGCCACAATCTGAGGTCGATACCAGCTATCGCCTGGGAGTCCACCGAAGGAGAACAGTCACCGGCGCTGTTGTCGGGGATCTGGGAGGTTTCACAACGTGGAACAAGACCGAGGATAATAGGCTGCGACAACAACTGGACATTTACCGTCATGAATCATAAACCAGCTATAGGTACAAGAAGCAGAGTCTGCTTCAGTTGGGCGTCCAGCCTGGCCCGGACACCAGATGATTGTGGCTCGCAGAGAATGCGCTTTCCGTCTCTACGTTAAATTGCACATTGACCTCCCATTTTTGGCCAGTGCTCCCTTGCCCATAACCACCGCTGAGATGGTTGCGAATCATGCTGGATATCCTCTCTCTCAGCCTCACCAAATTTTCCTCCGTGCCAACAACACGAAGTCGCAAGTTGGCCATGCCCATGCCGTAATGTGCTTGCCAGAATTTGGCTTGTTCCACACTGCGCACCAAGGGTTCGGCTTCGATAGCCTTGACGACTTGCGCGACGCTTTCCGACTTTGAAGGGAGCGACATCAGGAGCATGGCGCCCACATTGCGTCCCAGATGAACGCCTAGGAACAGCATGCTCAAGGCTATACTCATAGAGAGGACCTTATCTATCCAATCGTAGGTGTGCAGCGACAGGAGGGGAAGCATGAGGATGGTTGCAGAACAGGATAGCGTCAACAAGTGGGACGGATTGCTCAGTAAGGAGGGCAGATTCTCCATGGCCGCAAATCGCATTGCCTTGCCGATCCTGGCGTGGTTCTGGAGCCCAACGGCCGAGATTAACGTAGAAATCAAAGCAAGCATGACGGTCAGGTCAAGTGTTCCTGCAGATACGCGCTCGTGGCTGTGCGGATGGTGTGGTTCGTGCCCAATGCCTTCGAGGGCATGTTTCGCGTTGTGAGAGATCAGGTCGAAGCCGAAGAATATCAGCAACACGGAGAGAGCAAAACCAGCAACAACCTCCATTCGTTGCAAGCCAAAGGGGTGCCTTAGACTTGATCGTCCCCATACCTCGAAGTTTGAGAGAACTTCCACGAAGACGCACACAAACGCGCCGAGAGAATCGTAGAAGATCAAATGCGATAATGCTTCCATGGCCGCGGACCCATGGGCATTCCACGCTGCGTAGCCTGCAACCGCCATATGGCAAATGCTCCAATAAAATCGGATATTCTGATCTTTTGTCATGCTTGCTCGGCATTCGGCGAAAGTAGGGATCGGGAGGGAATTTGGGAGGGCGAGTGGCGCCCGCGGAGGAGGTTCGAGGAAGATCTGATGCGAAACACTGCTGTGCTTGTATTTGTGGCCGCGTCTCTGGCCGATGTTCTGGGAATGGCACGCCTGGGTTAGCGGTAGGCACCAACGGAGGGATTGAGCGGTAGGAAACAATAAGACAGAAATGAAGCAGGACGGAAGCCACTGACAGATTTTACAACAGGCGACTTTGCCAACGTTGCCGGCTGGAAGTTGAAAGGACCTGCTCCGTTTCCATTTGCACTTGGTTTGTCTGGAGTGGTGGGAGAGATGTACGACGATCCGGGCGATGCCATATGTTCGCGTTGTTCAATGTGAAGAGGCGAGAGCGAGTTTGAGTCCAAAGGAGTTTCTGGATCGAAGACGGGCATATCCTGCAGGGAGGACGGCTCATCAGGAGGAGGTGTAGGCGTGCGAGGAGGAAGCGGAATGGGCATCGAGTCCGCCATGGTCGATTGGAGGTATGCAGTCTTTTTCAGCAGGTCACAGTAGACTGGAATGCAGAACGGCTGTCCGTGCCTCTTCGAGCGCCGTCTACACAGGCATGCATCATACCAACGACGATTGCGGTGAATTCTGCGATCAAAGGTATACACAGTAGTAGATGACGACTAGTACTGCCGGCGCGAAGGTCGCGTCTAGAGAGAGATACTACGTACGTAGTAGTAGTATTGCGCAGTCGCCAATTGTCCCATAATAATAATGTGGACGAAGAGGACAACGTCTACTACTGTACGCCATTCACTACCTAGTATGATTATCTTCGTAACCACGTCCCTTTCTTGAACTCATCTCTCTATCTTGCCACAACCACTCGATCTTCCCTTATCATATCTTTTTGGGCCTGGGCCGCGATGAGAAGCAGGGGACTGCAACTTGGTGGATGGAAGGTCCACGCGTCGTTTTCCTGGTCGTCTTGCTCTTCTTCATCTTCCTAACTCCCGATCAACCCGCCCGACGACATCTTCAAATTGACACTGACCGCATCAAAGAACGGCGCCAGACTGAACTTGAGATCCTGGTCAATTCGACATATGGCCAATTCAATCCCGCGACAAACAAGTGGCTGAATCTCACCGGATTCCGTCGCGAGGATGGGTATCAGTGGGAGTCGCTCGCCACTGCGCGAGACTTGAGTCGGAAACAGTACGAACACGCCTGGGAGGGGATCAACCCCCGCGGAGACCTGCCCATTTATGAGAAAGTTACAGGGGAGGTTCGAGGAAAAGTCTTTCGGACGGACACCTCAAGCCCACCACCCTCACTCAATCTGTCCGCAATAGATCCGGCGAAGGACTACATGTCCCTCGGGTTCGAGAGGAATATCACCGACAAAGAAGGCGAGCTGAGCTTGTCCATCTTCGACTCTCCCGACCGAAATCCCTACACGGCCGCTGCTATCAAGGCCGATCTCTCGATATGGACCGATTCATCTCCAGGAAACGGTTGGCAGGCCAAGGTACAAGGAGTTCATCTTCCATCTGGACAAATCATCATGACAACAGCGAGCTCTAAATTTGACTCGTTGCTTGCGCTCCCGCAATTTGCGCTCGATGCTGCAAGTTTCAATGCTTCCAGAGCCGTCATGAATGAAACTGTCCAGAAGATATGGGACAGAAGCTTCGAGGATCAGTCTGATGGGTTGGCCTTTGCGCCTCAATGCGAACTGATTGTTTGGTTGCAGCCATTGCCGTACTTGTTTGAAGGGATGAAGCCAACCGAGACCAGACGTTTTCTTCATCAGGTGGAGCAAGAGTTAGAGCAACCGGAAGGAGCTCCTATCGGTCCACCACCGCCACTTAGCTTTTCTGCCGTCATCTTCTCTCCCGACTGTGGCTATCTGATGACATCCGAAGCTGTCTTTGGTCCCAAAGTTGAAGCATACTGGAGGCTCGCACAGCGCTTACTGTTCTCGTTCACCATGATGCTCGGGCTCCAAATAGCTCTGTTAAAGCGCCAAATGGAGAAGGCAGCGACACCGTCGACTCGAAGTCGCGTCGCTTACCAGAGCATCGTTATTGCTGCGCTGGGGGATGGCTTACTGCTTTTTGCCCTCGTTGCTCTGCTCATGATCGACGAGGCTGCCTTCTTGATGGTTGCTGCAGCCGCCTTCTTGGCCTGTATTCATGTCGCCTTTCTAGAGGTCAAATTCATCTTCGATATTTGGACGGTGCAGGTCGGCGATCCCACTCGTGCCGAACATGAGAGGCAGAGAAGGGCAGCCACAAATCCAACTAGGGCTCCAGGACCAGCACCCTCGGGACCTCCAGCGAGCACGGCATTGGAAACGGCTGGTTTACCGCTACCTGCGACCGCACCACGACGTGATGGCGCTACACCGATCATCATGCCTTCAGACCAGGACACGCCAGGTCCGATCGAGATACCAAGCTCGCGCGCTTCGTTTGCAGCCATTTACAGTCGATTCTATTTCTCACTAGTAATGCTCATGTTCTTCTCTTTATGGGCGATGTCCTGGCCACGAACCCTACGCTCGGCATACGCCAACTTGCTCGTTTTCGCCTACTTTTCGTTTTGGTGGCCACAAATTTACCGCAATACCATGCGGAACTGCCGTAAGGCGCTAAGCTGGGAATATGTCTGTGGAGCGAGCATCCTCAGGGCCGTACCGGTTCTGTACTGGTATGTCGCGGACAAGAACATTCTCTCTATCGACACCAGCCCGAGCGCAGCTCTGGTTTTGTTAGGTTGGCTGTGGCTTCAAGTCGTCCTTCTTGCCAGTCAACGATTCCTCGGGCCTCGTCTTCTCGTGCGTGACTCCTGGTGCCCGCCAGCGTACGATTACCACCCAGTCCTCCGCGAAGATGATGTGGAGGCAAACGGAATGTCTATTGGGCTTTTGGCGTCGGCCTCGGAAGCGAAAGATAAGGACGATAAGACACGCAAAGTCTTCGATTGTGCTATCTGCATGAACGAGATCGATGTCCCGGTCGTGTCTAAGGCTGATGGCTCTCGTGCGGGAGCTGTTGGAAGGACCAGCGGAGCGCCCTGGCTTGAACAGGGCAATTACATGGTCACGCCCTGCCGGCACATTTTCCATGCAGAATGCCTAGAAAGTTGGATGAATCTGAGGCTGGTTTGCCCGGTGTGTCGGGAAGCCTTGCCTCCGATCTAGGCAGGTGGCACAAAGCCCAGGTGCCCAGCTTGTCGATTCAGACCTCCTGTACACTTACGCTAGAACTGTGGAAAGCCGTGTATTGCGATTCTATACCTCAAATATACTCGAAGCGATCGTGATTGCTCTCACTGTACTATGGCGTGTGGCGCATGTGGCTTACCGACTGTATGACATAATCGTTGTAAGGTCGTCATGAGCACACGTGATCGGGGTTTTGCTCGGAGGTTCCTCCTTCACCCTACTTACTAGTAGTACGTGTTTGTTCAGCGCAGCTTCAGCCTTCGTCCGATTTCGCTCATCGCGTCGACCATAAAGCTTCTTCTCCCACCAGTCTGTTTGAGACCGTCAATACCTCCACTCCGTCCACCGCGTCCAACCAATTCGTGTACCAGCCCTTCAACATTTATTAAGGTGTATCAACTGCGAGGCTGCAAATCACCGCAATGCCCCCCCCAAACTAGCAAATCCAGCGCCAACAGTATGTCCATCCAACAAATGGTCAAAGCCGCCGGCTTCAGAAATTTCAACGAGTTCTTGCTTTCCTACAACCTCCGTATTCACGACGAAGATGACGTGGAAGAGGGCAAGGCAATTCTTCAAGCAATGTTCCAGCAGCAAGCCTGACTGAGTACGTCGTCTTTCCCATGCAGATCATTCATTGAGAATGACTCTGACAATGCACGGATTAGGTTGATCTACCAGCAGCTGTATGAGAGTTCAGAAGGTCCATAATTTACAATGGCTGAGCGCAGTCGATCATAATCTGTGCACTTGGGTCGAAAGTGAGGCTGGGGTGAAACGGGTCACGTCCTCAATCATAGAACTCTCAGAGAAGGCAACATAGCTAGAATGGAGGCTGGGCCAATTAAATTTCACTGAGCACCCGTTGCAGAAAAAGCTACTGGGCCTACCAGACGATCACAACTTAGTACAGCTATCGAATCGATCTATGGTGTCGGCATCCTTTTCCAGAGCCGCAAAGGATCATCCAATGAACGCAAACCACTCCCAACGAGTGGTGGGTAGAGCATCACCTTTTCTGAAGCTGGTCGGCCTGCAATCTGGAGGCCAGAGGACTATCAAGCACGTATTCTGGTTACTTCACGTTCACGTTTCGCTGTAGGTAGGTGGCTTGTAACTGAACCAGAGAAGAGTTTGAGATGTGATAGATCGTCTATGGAAGTGACAGCAATGGACTATACACCAGGGAAGCATTCCAAGTCAAGGCCGAGAAAGTCTACAGCCTGCATCAGAAACGGCTGGTCACTCCTCCGGTAAGCTCACTGGCTGCCTCGCAACAAGAGACGTCAATCCTCCACTTACGTGTCTCAATGCGGCACAGGCTGTGCAAACTAGGCGCACGAAGCTCTGGTGTCTTAAAGTTTGCATCCGATGAGCCACATGAAAGAGGTTTGATCAATGGCGCTCAATCATGTCTCTTCTATTGGGAGTGTTGACAAATTCATCATACGAACTACCTGCCAAAATGTGCGGAAACCAAGCTCCAACATGCAACGAGCCAGTAGAAGAGGAGTAATTCTGAAGAGAGCAACGGCTGGTTTCTCCTTTTCCATTATTCGAATTGATAGTCTGGCTGGATCAGTGGATATCAGCATAGAGTCATTCGTACCATTGCTGGCCGGTGACCCAAAGAGTAATCAGTGCGAGGTATACCGGCGAATGAAGCGTCGGCCCGTCTGAAAGACCAACAATTCCCAAAAGCTTCCTTGAAGGACCATAGCCTTCTGATTGATGAAACTTTGAGCATTTCCAAACCATGCTGAACACCACATGAGCCAGAGGCAGCAGATCACTGCAGTAGAGCTGACTGCATTCTATTCTCCCACCGCTTGCGTGAAGAGAGAATAGTCCCAGCGTCGGCAACTTGCCAGGTCAAAATTGGGCGAGCGTAGATGAATTGGGAAGATTGCCAAAAGTCGACCCATCCATTCTCATCTGGGGCCACGCTGCCAACACCCCCGTAGAAAACCAATAAACCCAAAAGAACGACTCAAAAGCGATCCACCACGAAGTTGAGTACTCGTGGCACTTTAATGTTCTGCTTCAACGGGCGGCGAAGGTTTATCATGGAATGGTTGTCCCAAGAAAAGTGGATGGGAACTTGGAGTGTCGTTGATGTCCGGCCAATGAGCAGCGCGGGCCCCTTTCCGTTTCAGCCCGTTTCAGCCTCGTTTTTGTCCGGAACGGATCCACCCTGCGCGCGCCCCATCCAGATCTATACAAAGGTGAACTCTCCAGGTGTATATTGAAGTTTGTTTCTTCAACCGGGTCTCAATTGAGATCAGTGACTCACTCGTGTGCAGGGAACCGTCGTAGACACTGCTGATGGTTGATCTCGCAAGCTCCCCCAGATCAACCCGGGGGGGCCTCTCGTGTATAAGTACCGGCTCTTCCCTCGCTTCTTTGGAGTTTTTTCTTCTTTCTCCAGACTCACTTACAACACCAACATCAGCATTACCATCTCGGTCAAGAATTCACTCCTGCTTGTCCAGACGGGCTGTTTCTGTAGCAAGTCTGCTTCCCTCGAGAGCGCCCCAGCGCCTCGTCCTGTCTTTGTTCCTTCCCCTTCCCCCCCCCGTCCGAACGCCTCCTCCCTCTCTCGGTGCTGCAGCCGGCCGCCAGCCTGAGGAAGTCCTCATAGCTGGGCGCCTCATCCGGCCACGCGCTCCGAGTAGCAGCCGCTACTCGACCATTCCCCCGTCCACCAGAGCGTGGATGACAAGCGAGATGGGTCGTGGAACGCGGCCGACGAGCTCCTCTGCCTGGGACACAGTTTACTGTCCCTCAGACATGAGTTAGTTGTCTGCTGACTGCGACGCATCCAGCGTCAGACACTGCCGCGGTTGGCGGGTGTATGCCTAGAGTGGCGGAGAGGGTGGTGGTTTGTTAGACGGGGATTGTCACAAGACGACGGATCATTGGCCCGGGCGAGATGGTATGGGGTTTGGTCGGGGGTTACAATTTGCGCTGGTGTAAGTATGGCTTTTTCGAAAAGAAGAAGACGCGCTCAGTACAAGAAGCCTGAGTCTTTTGGAGTTTGCTTTTCTGTTTGGGTCGGCTTTCTGAGGGTTTTTTGATTTGGTGATGCGTTCTGATTTCGGTTGCGGGAGTTTGGGTCTGATTTTGGAGTTGGCGTTTTTGATTTTCCATCATCCTCACTGCCTTGTGCAATGGTTTGGGGGAGAAGTTGTAGATGTTGCCAGTTGTCTCTCATGCTCGTCGTTGCTGCCATCTGAGGTGGTGATGAAATATGGTCGCTACCATCGATGTTGCTGCTGCCTTGACTTACTATCGTTGACCATGTCGTTGTTGCCCTTGCTGTCGTTGCCATTGTTACCGCTGGCTACTAGTATATTATTATCACCTATTGTAGTTGCTGTTGCTGTTGCTGTTGCCGTTACCATCACTACCCCCGCAGCCATCCTTGTCACCGTTGCTACTACCATCCTCGTCACAATCACCTTTATTATTAGTATCACTCTTGTTGTTACCAGCACTGTCGTTGTTACCAGCGCTGTCGTTGTTGCCATCGCTGTCGTTGTTGCCATCACTATTATTGTTACTATTATTATTATTGTCGTCGCCCTTACTATCGTGGTCACCCTCACCGTCGTCGTTGTTCTCACCATCATCATCTCTCCTCTTATTACCTTCAACATAATTACTTGCTGCGGACCTAATCAAGATCATCATCCCCGTCGTCGTCACCGCCTCCGCGACCTTTATACTGCCACCACCATCGTCGCTCTTGGCCTCCCCTGCTGGCGCTATTATTGATCCTGCGGACAACGGGCTTACCGCCGCCATAATTTCCACCTTCGCCACTATTGTTGTCGCCCTTGCTGTCCCGAGCGCTATCCGTCTCATCATCCATACCCTATCTTCTACTCCCTGCTCATTCTCAGCTTCAACTGGACGATTGAAGAGTTTGATTTACTTCTTCTCCCACTATTATACACTTCTATACTCTGGTCCTCCTACTCGGCCGCAGCTCGATCTCGAAAACTCCTGAAAGAGAGGAAAGAGCAGTCATACACTGCTTCAGAGAATAAGACGTTAGTATCTGGGGAACACGCATGCGGACGAGATAGGTGCCCGTCATTACCAAAACTATTGGACTTGTGCGAATTGTGGTATTGCCAGCTAAGAGGTAGGGCTTCAACTCTGGGGTTTTGGGCAGAGATATTTGCAACATTCACGACAGCAACTCGAGAAGGGTATGCCGACATCCACACAGGACCCAAAGTGGCACATTCCCTTGGTGCCGTTGTCTATTACTTCATCTCAATAAATACGGCGCAACCCGAGCTTCAAACGCATGCAGGGCTGTGCAGTGGGTGGTGCTCTGTCGCCGGAGCATGTGTGGTAGTCCAGAGTCACAGGGAAATACTGAGAAGTCCCGTCCTGCTTCGAGCTGACTATGAACAGGAGTGCCTACGGCTGCGGTTGCAACTGATGCCTGGCCAAACTACCTGCTGAGAAGGACACCATTGACTCGTCTATAGGAGGCTTCAGGTCTGACATCCTCCTACCTTGTTGTCAGCAACCACTCATTGCTGCGTTCTGTGACCAGCATTTTCACAACATTCACTACATTCAATAGGGAGATTGAGGATCTGGGAGCCGTCCGTGGCATTCAATTACTTTCATGGTAGTATACGACCGGTCGAGATGCGAGAACGACAGACGATGATCCGAACACAGCAACTCTACGTCAACCAAGCAGGCAAACTGGCGCCTCAGCCTTCTGTATGCTATAGTCTATGCCTGGAAGGGTACAGCAGCTCTACTGACATTGGCACGTAAGGGCTCTCGAGAATATGACTTGTGGTCTTGTCCGTGGTACAAGTAGCGAACTAGGATTGCCACCTGAAGCGCCTGTTCAAGGATTTGACACTTTCAAGTTCTCTCCTGGCAAGATCACCGTCAGGTGCATCCATGCTGCCTGACTGCGCAGCTATGGAGATCGAGTTTGCACGATTCGAAGTCACTGTACACCTGGACGTTATCGAAGCATTCTTGTCTGATCACATTCCATGCCTCCTAGTGTTATCAATGTACGTTGAGCAGGACTCTGGTCGTCAAGCTGTTCATTCTTGGAAGGGAAACGGATTGCGCAGCATACGGTAGGTATCGGGAACCGAATCATGAGACCCTCTCGTCAATATCGGTCTAAGTCCCGGCTCATGGCCACCTGCGGAAAGCCCGTCGGATTTCACATCAGCCACTTTGCGATTCCCCCCCTTCAGCCCAAAGCAATCGAATCACGATATCGATCGAATCTTTTGTTTACTTTGGCGAAGAAGCATGTCGTCCATCACTTCGTGGCAGATCTATTTCTACTAAGTATGGACATCCCAGGACTGGTGGTGTACACCTTTGGTAGCTTCAGAGACATGTTGAGTGGCACAGCAGGCGGTGTGTTGATATTGTTGGATACAAGAGACATGGGCGACTGCAATCGAAGCCTACCATCAGGCCGCAGCAGGACGAGCGTCCACAATTTCCTGCACGATGGCGCACATATTTGAGAAGGCCTGACGAAAGACCACTCACTCACTTCCGCGATGATAGCTGCCCTCCGATGGCTCTTGCTTTTGGGGAAGCAATCCGACCAGAATCGAGCCGTTTCTACATCCCGTGCACCCAGAGGTCTTTCCCCAATAATACTTCCAGCCACAAGCTCTGTCCTTGGTACCGCATCTCTTCAGCGAAGGTCTCAACGCTCCTGAGTCCCGACTACGCCCATGGTTTCGTCAAGATTACGGGACAGATGTCACTTTCCATCAGACCACAGAAAGTTCACAGAGCTGACACCATATCCACGGCATGACTGTCGAAACCTTATTGTCAAGAAGCCTAACACAAAGGGTGTGATACGTCCAGCTGCATAGCATACGGATGAATCGAAATGACAGCGAATGATGTCGCTACTCGACCAGTTGCACCCCTGCCTAACGAACAATTTGGAGAAACCAGACGAGAGAGAAAAGTCTAGAAGGCCTGCTTTATTCAGCTTGAGGCGAAGGCGCCTGTAGACGAAGCCAACAAGATGATCGATCTTTCAGGTTATAACAAAACCTGACCACTACCCACGACTTCACTTCCGTCATGGCATCGTGGCCGCTTTATGTAAGTCAAATCAGATGCCGGCTCAACTTTATCTCAATCAGGCTGTATCGTCACTCTTCAGGTGGTGGCCTCCGAGCGACTCGGTTCAAATTGCTCTCGCTGTTCTACCAATGCAGTTTCTCGCCGAATCTACTTTCATTTCTTCGACCGTTAATAGGTATTTCGCCTCAGTCAGCAGCATGATTCGTAGAATGGATTGTATTGGGAAAGGTCAGTTTTGGCGACAGCATAGGATATGACTTGGTACTAGGAGCGTTGATTACTGGTGCTACTACTATCTTTTCAGTACTTGATGTTTACTTGGTAGCGTTATAGCACAGATAGGGCGTAGGCATGCCGTAAGCCGAGGCAAAGTCGTCGCCACCCTCTACTAGGCCTAGTAGCCCACATATAAGTACTGTATACTGTAGCTAAGGTCATGAGATAGTACTACAAAGTAGCACTGTATTTGCGCGTTTGCGACATCCATACCTACTAAGTAAGTAGTATATTCCCACCTTAGGGATCGAAAAACAGCAAAATCTCGCCGCTGGCTACGTCTTAGGTACCTCCGCGGAGCGTAGAATATGTCTCGTTGGTAGTAGATCAATAAGACAGCCATTATATCGACTTGCGAGCTCGATTTGGTGTCGATCTGATCTGATCTAGTTCTGATCTAGTTCTGATCCGGCTCCGATCCTGCTCCGGTTCGGTCTCGAACCTTGAATCTGGAAATTTACATTTCATGAGGAAGGCGCCAGACATATCAAATAGGTACTACCTAGGTGTACCTAATGATACAGGCGTCCTCCTGGATGAGGGTTTGCTCTCGTTTCGCGCTATGCCTATTACAGTAAGATTGCACTACTACTAGTATTTTACGAATTCGGTTTAGCTATCACGAGTTTGACTAATAAGAATTAAGCCAGAGGCTCTGTACAGACTAGGGTACTAGTACTTCCTTAGGCTGAACGGTGGGCTGAAGCCACTGATGTGATGTCTCCACTGTCGTCATTTACTACGTACATACGCTGTGTACGTCTGAAAAATACAGTACAGGGTACTGTAAGTTACACTATGACGAAAAGAGAGTGGTATGTTACGGTATTACCACTGCAACCACGCCCGTTAATTCGAAACCCATGGGACCGTGGGACAATCACCCAAATCAACGCTTCGGAACTGGTATGTCCCCAAAAATTTGTGAACAGGCCCAGTGCCTTTCGGACTGGCGACTCAGTAGCTTCGACCGAGATCGGATGTCGCTGGCGGGGCCTGGCAGAATTTCCCGCATGTCAATCAATGCAGCTATGTGATGATGCACACGCCTTTGAATCCGAGATGAGTGGTCTCTAGGCGGACAGCGCACCTCGAAAAGGGCGATAATATCGTACTTAGCTCATGTCTCTCCAGCTGCCACACTGGGATTCCAGGAAGCCTAGCAATCTTCAACAATGGCGTTGGAGTCGAGCAGCGAGACAAATCTCTTTCCTCCCCCGGCACTTTCCATTGTCCATGGCGACGCCGACGTCCCTTTGCTCGACTTTACGTTGGCTGAGCTACTCGACTTCCAATGTACCAAATACAGCTCTAACGAGTGCTTGATAGTACCATGGACAGGAGCAAGATGGACGTACGAACATCTGCGGCAAGAAAGCGTCTGGCTGGCGAAGGCCTTGGCTTCTCGAGGGATTCGACCCGGTGATCGTATCGGTATTATGGCTGGCAACTGTGAGCAGTATGTCTCTGTCTTCTTTGCTTGTATGCGAATAGGTTGCATCTTGGTCATCTTGAACAATACGTACACTCCCTCAGAGGCGCGGTATGCACTGGAGTTTACAGGTGAGTCTGAAATACTGAGTTGCGACTGCCACAGGCATACTTACAGAAAGTCAGAATGCAAGCTGCTTTTCACCACCCCCAGAATCGGCTACCATGACAATCGAAGGCTGCTGTCTAGCTTGACCAAGAATCCTGGGACACTGGAGGACATCATTATCCTAAGGGGCTATCCAGGTCATTTTACGTCGTACACGAGCCTTATCGAGGCAGGCGCCGCCGCATCGGGTGATATATTGGATCACGTGTCCACGCAGTTCAGTGCTCACGATGTTTGCAATCTTCAGTTCACAAGCGGCACCACTGGAAATCCGAAAGCCGCAATGCTCACCCACTAGTAAGTGTCGCAGCTGCTCCCATTTCACTGTCACGATTCCCAACTAACTCCGCACCAGCTCTCTTGTCAACAACAGTCGGTTCATCGGTGACCGAATGGCTTTCACAGAAGACGATGTGTTGTGCTGTCCGCCACCGCTGTTCCATTGCTTCGGTCTCGTCCTCGGACTGCTAGCGATTATGACCCACGGTGGCAAGGTTGTATACCCGAGCGAGACTTTCGATGCAGCTGCATGCTTGAAAGTAATCTCCGAAGAACAATGTACCGGTCTTCATGGAGTGCCAGCCATGTTCGATTCCATTTTCAGCCTACCACGGCCGGAAGACTTTGACTGCTATCGACTCAGGACGGGTATTATTGCTGGGGCACCCGTCCCGAAGCATTTGATGGAGCTTCTGTTTAATGAGTTGGGAATGACAGAGTTTACGAGTAGCTACGGTACTTATGCCTTAGTCATATTCGGACCATATTTACTGATTCATTGTGCAAAGGTCTGACCGAGGCTTCTCCGACGTGTTTCAACGCGTTCCATGATGATCCAATTGAATTGAAGCTATCAACTGTCGGCAAGGTTATGCCCCATGCACACGCAAAAATTGTTGACCACAATGGAAACATACTTCCCATCGGCCAGCGTGGTGAATTGTGCATTGCCGGGTATCAATTGCAGCGGGGATATTGGAGAAACTCAGAGAAGACGGCTGAAGTGATGATTCGCGACGAGGAGGGAGTGTTGTGGTTGCATACAGGCGATGAGGCCGTCTTTCACGATGACGGCACATGCACAATTACTGGTCGCTTCAAGGATATCATAATCCGAGGTAAGCTGCACATGTCGTCCAAACCTATTACCGCACTGACACATTCGACCAGGTGGAGAGAACATCTACCCTCTGGAGATTGAAGAGAGACTCGTTCAGCATGAAGCCGTTGAGCGAGCAATCGTCGTGGGTGTGAAACACAGCAGATATGGGGAGGTGGTGGGTGCATTCCTCCAACGAGCAACAAATGCTTCGGGCAGGTACAGCCACCTTACTGACGAGGGTGTGCGTGACTGGGTGAGGATGAAGCTTGGGAGGCACAAAGCTCCGGCATACGTCTTCTGGCTGGGTGAAGATGGTCTACCATCTACTGTTCCTTTGACGGGCAGCGGAAAGGTAAGAAAATTCGAGCTGGCAAAACTGGCGGAGCAGATATTGTCCAAAGAGAGGGCAAAACTATGAGTTGGGGAAACAATCCAAAGGCTTGTCATCTGTTGAGCTATGATCTGAGGCTTCTAGAAGCCTTCCAAACACGGTGCGTAAGCTCAAGATGGTCAGACTCAGAGCTTGCGTAAGCCTTCTTCCGATGCTATGGCCATAACCAGGACCTTTTGCGACATGGTCCAGACGATCTAGAGTCGCCTACGTCCTTTCACGCTAAATCAGTACCCTGATCTTCTTGACACATATTCCTTCACTGCCGTTTGTCTATAGGTGTGCCACTCTCTCCTCAGCCAACGGAGCAGTCGGCTGCTCCATTCTTTGCGACACTATCGCATCAACAACACGTTTACTCCTTGCTGCGAGGATTGGGTACAAGTCGTCGTCCATCTACGTCGTTAGAATCAGCAAGCTAAGAGGTTGAAGGACCGAAAACTCACATCTTCTCCTTCCAATGCGCCTTGTAGCCACAAGCCGCATCCTACGCCGCAGGATCCGGTCCGGAAGTTGACCTGATAATCTCGGTTCACCGTGACTTGGTGGCCGTCAAGCATACCAAGCAACGGAGCCAAGATTTTCTTGTATTCAGTCCTCTCGTAGCCTGTTGCGGCAATGACCAGGTCGAATATATTGCATCCGAATAGTTGTTCTTCAAACTCAGGCCGTTGGAATGACAGTCGGACTTTGCCATTTGCTACCTTTTCCGCCCCGACCAATTTATGCTGGAATTTGACCTGGAATTTCCACTTATTCGCATCAGATTCTTTGACACTTTGTGCATACTGAACCTCGTAGATGCTCATCAAGAGATGACGGTCAATCGCCGACACAGAATCTGTACAGAGACCGTCGCCAATGGCTCTTCGTCTTAGTTCCAAAGGCAACGCTTGTCCCACCTTAGAACTCGGCTTCCTTGTATTGTCCATGATGCTGTATCGTTCAGGTCAGCTTACCATATGACTGAATCTTCCAGATGAGTACTCACAAAGGGCTGTCGTCGGTTCCTCTTAGAACGGGATCTTGCGTGAACCAAGTCACCTGATGATCACCTCGGATGCCATGGATATGGTCAAAGACATCGGCAGCAGTTTGCCCATCACCAATGATGGCGAAGTGACACTTGCCACCCGTCGTGCGCATAGTCGACGAGATGCGCTGCAGGCAGTCTGTCGCATGGACCACATCGGGCGAAGTGTCCATGATGCTGGAGAGGGGTGCGGGAATAAATGGCTGTAAGCCAGCGGCACAAATGACTTGCTTGGTGGTCACCGAGTCTTGTTGCCCAGTGACCGAGTCTGAGAATACCACATTCCAGGATCGAACGGGCTGTTGGTCTTCTCTCACCGGGAATATAGCCGTGACCCTTTTGCCAAAATTGACATTGTTCTGGAAAGACGCCGAGCACCAGCGCAGATAGTCGGCAAACATCTCTCGTGAAGGCTGTATCTGGGAACTATTCGCGTAGAGTGCCAATCTGTTGGTCGCATGGAGGTATTTCAGGAACGTGAACCTGGAGCGCGGGTTCTCTGATGTGATCAGGTCGTTCAGGAACGAAGTCCTCATCCGGCCACCAGCTGAACTCGAACACGGATTCCATTTTGATGCAGGTTGACTTTCGAGGAAGAGCGTGTTGTCCAGTGCTCCTCGCTCGTGCAGGGTGATGGCGAGCGAGAGGGCTGTAACGCCGAATCCGACGCAGACCAAGTCGAAAGACATGACGTGTGCGTTCCTATCCAAGCCCATGTGCCCTTCCCTTCCCAATACGCAAAGATGTCGACGTGAGTCTTTCATATGCAAAGAAAGCTGGGTTGCACGCAGAATAAGATTGGCGGGACCTCAAACGACAAGACTGATCGATCTCCATACTACATTTCCCAAGAACTGGAGCAAGTAAAATCAAAGCGGTACCATAAGTCGTCAAAGTCGTCACACAAGGGTTACCGTTGGTAATTCGTACTGCCTGTAACCGCACAGTAAGTAATACGCCATGTACTCGGGGCGTTGCGGCATGTTTGACACAGCGGATCTGCTTGGCACTCCACCTTTTCTCGGATCAGATAAAATTGGGTGAATCAGATAACTTAATTTCCACCGCCCCTGACCGCCGAGCCTGACGAGGCCACTTCGCCGAGACAACCTAACGCAGTGCAATCGGGGCGATGTTGATGATCGAACGGTGAAAATTTTCATCTGATAAGATAAAGTCCAATCAACTTCTTTCTGAAGCTCGATGCCCAGGAAAAAGAGCCTCTTAACCTCAGACATGTTGTTGGTAGGTCCCATATCGCTACCCACATTCATGCACAAGCTCAAAGACGGCAGGATACTCGTTCTGAGGACCGCCCTGCGACATCGGATCATAGCTGCTACAGCCATGTATCGAGGAGGCGGGAGCCACGGTAGAACGAAAGATCCTTTCCGCGGGACCCGAACTAGAACCGAGGTTTTGGTTGTAATTGATTGCGAATGGTCCGAATCAAACCCGGCGCTTCACAACCAGAATCCACGGCGAGAGGCTGATGCCATTGTCCGCTGGCGGACCTGCTAGCTGGGTGGGAAGACGGGCCAGAAATGCGCCTCAAGAATAGCGGACGTCAATGGTGTACCTGGCGGACCGGCCCCTGAACAAGACTAGTGCCCCGGTGCCCGTCATGCCTGTAATCGTCATCATCACGCAACATGCACTTCGCAGAGAGCGATATATCGTAAGTCACAATTTGAGAAATGCCCTGGTTGTCGCCTTCAGTATGAGGTTGGCTTCCAAATTCCAACAGAAATATGCCATATGTATTGTTACTTGAATCTCATTTTTTCCATGATCCGGATTTCCCTCCAACTTTATGACCAGTCACAAACCCATCCATGATCTCTTAATGCTTTGGAATCTCTGAGCGTCGTGCATGGACGCTTTCTTCGCCTGTTTTCTCAGGGTTCAACTTGTGCAAGGGAATTCCTTGCCGAGTTGCATGTGATCCCAGCATACTATAATCAAGGATTAGCCAAATGGTCAAAAAGGAGGTCAAGATATGCGTACTCCTGTTGCCTAGATCGTCTTCGAAGAAGGTCTGTAAAACATCTTCCCCTGACTTTGTGCCCTCAGTGGGATAATAGGCAACTCCCTGCTTCCCAATTGCTATAGCCATCATGGCCGGCACCTCACTCAATTCCATAAACTCGGGCTTTGTGCCTTGGGTCTCACCGAGCATCAACTGATGGATATTCTGTGCGGCGTATTGTCCTTGGTGCATTGCAGATCCGCATCGTTTGATGCCGGACCACTTGGCCATATCGCCCACAGCGAAGTGATACTGGGAGTTCGATATTTCTGAAGGGAAGTGTAACCTGGCCACAAGTAAGCTCTGGAAGTAAGCTCTGGAGGGCTTAATCAAGCTAGCAAAACTTACGATGGGGTGATCTTAACGTAGCCATCTTCATCCACGGCTGTGGGTGGAAGATACTGACTTGTTGGAGAGCTCCTCGATATGGCGTATATCACTTCGCCGGCTCTGATCACTCTGCCACTGGAAAGTTTGAGAACCGAGACGGATTTACCGTCTTCGCTCACATGTTCCGTCTCAAGAACACGCTCGCCCAGTATGGTGTCAACTCCAGCCTCGTGCAATTTAGTCCGGCATGTCTCTTTGAATTCGTCCGGGAGAGGTTCTGCAGAGCAGAGCTTATCTCTCGAATGTATCAATGTGACCTTCTGGTCGGGCATAACCATTTTGATTTCCGCGGCCATTTCTATGCCCACGGCGCCTGCAAACTGTCAGTGGCAGTGTACCACTTTGAAGGATGGACATCTCACCTCCGCCAATGACCACAACACCCTCCTGTGCATCTCGAACTTTGCGGATCTGAGAGTCAGTTTCAACCAGGTAGCTCTCTCTGGTAAATGATTGTGGCACAACGGGCCATACCCGTCGGAGGCCCGTGGCAGCTACTAAAAAGTCGTAGCTTAGTTCTCTCAGAGATCCCGTGGTCGTGTCTGAGACGGTCGCTCTTCTGCTCTTGGGGTCCACTGTCCTAACGGAGCCCTGAACGAAGTTGACATGCTTCAGAGCAGGGATTTCGGCAAACTTCGTCCAGACTTTGGGAGCGAACGTAGCTGAGGCCAATGCCAAGGGTGATGAGATAAGATGATCTGATATCGGTCCAAATTAGGCCGAAGATCAAGAGTATTTGTGGTCGCTGTACTCACAATAGCCATCACGCTCATCTACAATTGTGATATCGACTGGGATTTTGCCATGGTCGTGAGGCTCGACTTGTGCAGCTGAAAACCGAGCCGATCTGCCGTTGCACAGGTCTAAGAGATTCAAAGCGGTTCCCAGTCCGCCGTAAGAGCCTCCGAGAATCAACACCTTGAAAGGACGCATGCGGCCAGTAGCACCCAGACCTTCGTTGGATGGCATTTTCAGGAATTTGGTGTAAAATCTCAAGGAGCGACTCAACATGTCGACCGGCCTGCTACAATGACCTTCCAAGGGAATATATGCCCATTTATGAGACCAGCGGCCACCACAACGCATGGCCGGCCCGAGGTCGGAAAAGTGGGACTTTGTCGATCAAATCTAATCTGATAGAATTTTTTTGCTATCACCTGTGCTATCGCTCAGGCTGTGCTATCAGGTCCCCGTTCTATGACTGGGTAGTTGAAGAGGACACCCACCTCTGACGCAGGAGTCACTGGCAAATATGTCGCGTAGTTCTGGGGTCAGACATACGATCCCGTGCAGAAAGTGGGGAGAGGGCGGTGAAGTTGCCATCCTCAAAGGTCCAAAAGCGCGAAAGTACCGCAATACCAGCTGCCAAATCCTGACCAAAGAAGGTTGCCTATGCCGACTCGGTCCTAACAGAGGAGAAGTGGCTCGGTGCCTCCATTCTCTCGGCGAAGTCTAGCCACGATAGTAGGCCAATGCTCCCCCGTAGGCTGGATATACGGTGGAGTATTGCCCTATCCAACCTAAGGTACGTGTATTCATCTTGTCACAACAATGCGGAGGCTGACTTTGGTCCTCTTGCAACAAGAAGAAACCTAATAATGGTAACACGAGCGGCGTTTGTCTCCAATCGTTGGTGCAGTACACCAGCGGACCATCCTCAGATGACGTTGTACATGTCTCAGCTGAAATGTCTGCATTGAACAAATTCCCAAGCTTGAAATGTACAGGACAAGATGGATTCCATCCCTTCTGATTTTCATTTCCCTGCCATATCATCAAGTTGAGACTGTCAATCATGACTTGGACCATCGCCTTTTCGCTCTTGGTCGCGCTTCCTTTGGCCGTGGCCATTCCTCCCCCAGATTTCGGCTTCCCTGAGGCTCCAAACCACACAGAGCTCTCGGTGACCTACCAAGCCAATGGCAATTCATTTGTCGTTGCAGAGGCAGATCTCTTTGGTGTAGACAGTATGCCATGTCATGCTGCTTGACCTCTCGCTGCCTTTGCCGCTGCTGCTGACCGTTCATAGTTCCTGCCAAAGAGCCTACCGTCGCCGTCGAGACTGCGAGCTACGAATCTATTGCAACCTACAATGGGTCCTATGTGCTCCTCATGGTCGATCCTGATGCGAGATATCCTTCAAGCCCGAACCTACGCTTCATCCTACATTGGCTTCAGACGGACATGACAGTCGCGGCGCAGTCCCCTGATGGCACTAGTCAGTTGGTCAACTCATCTGCGCCGCGAGTACCCCACCTCGGACCATCTCCTCCTACCGACTCTGCCGCCCATCGCTACATCATCTATGCCTTTTTCCAACATGCAAACTTTACTTTCCCTCAAAACTTTGAAGATTTCAATGCTACGAGTCGCACAAACTTCAACCTACCGTCTTTCTTGGACGAGTCGAAGTTAGGCCAAACACCTGCTGCTGCAATGTACTACTTTGCCAGCAATCAGACCCAGGTACCACAAGACTTTACCGCTACAGCAGGAGGGACATATCCAGGTGGAAATGGTGGGATGATCACGGCGGGGCCGGGCCCCAATATTACTTCCAGCACTGCGCCTGCCGCTCCCTCGACGTCCGCTTCTACGACGTCCAGCTCCGTCACGTCAACTTCAGCTTCGGACTCAGGCACTTCGGCATCAGGTAGCGCGTCACAGACCGCGTCGGAAACTGGGTCGACAACACGATCAGCTGCTTCGGCATCGGACACAAGTGATGCTGTCAAGCTACTTGTCGGATCAGGGGGCCTAGTTGCGGGCTTGATATCATTGTGGAATCTCGTGTGAAAGGAGTCCTTCCAATGGTTCTAGATCGATGTATGGCCATAACCAACGTCTTGGCATGCAAGAGTCTCTCCGAGTAATGTTGCGCTGTCCGTCACACCCAGAGAATACTTCGAAGAGTTCACTACGCTCGACTAACACAGACATTACTTACCGCAAGGCTGACACCCGTCTTTATGCTTCTGGAGTCGAAGGAAAGCAAAAGACCCAGGCCCAGTGCTTTGATCCAATTGCTTGCTCTGTGGCAGTCAAATCCACGCTACGTTGCCCGATCCTTCCTGAACCTTAGCAGAAACCAATGTGTACCTTTGCGGATGGCACAATTGATTTGACGCGCATTGTTCATGAATGTATCCCGGGGTGGGTTGAGCATGGAGCAACAATGCATACGGTCAAGAAGCAATGTTTAAATGGTCCTTCCCGACTGCCGTAGGTGTGAGTGCTCTCGTTAGTTTGTTCCCGAGAAGGTTGGGCGTTAGACGAGAACCACAGGGCGAGAGGGAACAGATAGCAGACCGAAAACGCCTCAATAAGAGTGTCTTCAATGAACCATGCAGACACTGGTTTCTCATGGCTTCACGAGATACCAACTGACGTTAACATCTATGGGTCTTGCAATATTGACTCGCGGAGTGTAAAGCAGGCACGCTCCCCAAGAATGGACGAGGCAATATCAGTTGATTCTGATGAGACGAAGAGTCGGGCCTAGGAAGGGCGGCAATTTCGTTCCCACAAACAGCTGTACTGGAAGTGTAGGCGAGGTCTGGCGTTGGACTTGGTTGAGCCTATGGAATCCAGCGACAAGTCAACCGCAGCACGGACGGTGAAACATTTGACTGTTTTCCCGACTCACGCGCATTGTACAGGTCTACTAGTGGCAGACATCAGTCTCTGGGAATTCAAGTTGGTCTCCAAGCCCGTAACTTTTAACCACCTTCCTTCGTGAACAGTTCGTGAAAGACATAGCCTGAGGTATGTACCTATAGGCATCAACTGAAATCGAAGCGATGTTTCCTACTGCGCCATATTTTGTCCAGCCATCGTTCGGGGCCCACTCCGTAGCTTCTGTTCGACCGGGCTGCCACTTGATAACAACCTCGCGTACTGACTGACCCTCTTCACTTCTCGGCTGTGTTGTCTTGTTGCTTCTTTTTCGCCGCCTCCTCGCGGGTCTCACGATCTGCTTTGATCTACCAGGTGCTCGTCAGTGCTATTATCCCATCCCCTTGCAGTGTGTGGCCATACATCAGCTTCACTCGGCGTAGCATTCGCGTCGTCCCAGTGATGACTGTGCTCCTTATCCGGGAGTTTTTCTTGCGTGAGTTGACTTTCGGGATGCGCTTTCAGGTCGGCAGCGGCTTCAGCACGATGAAGGGCAGTGGGTTGAAACAGCCGGGGAGTTGAAGCGTATTGTCGTGTTGTTGTCAACGGGACACACCGGCCTCTCACTGCTGCGCGATAGAAAGGCTTCATCGTGTAGATAAATGATATCGTTCTTTGCAGCTATCCGGTCGAAGCTGAAAGAGTTGGGAGCGATCAAGGGGAGGTTGCTGGCCTATAAAGGGGATGTGCAGGATACGAGGTAGGTGGTGTGATGATTACTATCTTCCCGTGGCTGATAGTCAGCCACTCATACCATTCATGAAAGTTAAAATCCGCGCTGAAGAAGTCTGAGTTTCTCCAAAGGTAGATAGATGGATATGGGGTAAGGATGACAGCGATAAGGGACGTCATCCATCATGCCCTTCCTTTTGGTTCGAGAGCAGAACAGCCGGTGCAACTGTTGACTCCGTAGTTTTATACGACTCAGGCCATGATCCTCTTGCTCTCACTGTGAACTGCAAAACATCAAACTGATGCCCGTTGACTAGCAGAGGCCCTCCCAGATCCAAACCCAGGACGCTGGGAGTCATGGAATCTTGGACGGTGGTCTGAACCGCGGTCTCTCGGCTTTCCCACTAGTCCCATGTGCTGCTCACCGAAGAGCGCCAGTCGAGTCAGAATCACAGGAACAAGTCGCGTCCAGATTACGTCCCTCAGAATTGATTGATTGTGCGCCCTCATCGCCTCTGGATAGTGCTCGAGGGAGACAAGCCACCGATGCAGTCAAAAGAAGTCGAAGGTATCGCTGCGTTGGTTCACCATGGCGGCTGTTTCATTGACATTCCCCTACAAGCTCAGGTTTTCACAGAGACCTGGTGCGCAGTAACGGCATGTACCAATTGACATGCTGGTCTATCAGCTTAGCCGCTCTCGTTCATTAGTGTAGGACGTCTCGATCATCGCTCCATAATGAAGCACGACCATGGTCTATTATGCTCTGCCTCCGTCGCGTGGTCGGCTTAAAGAAAGTCTTTTGCATGTTAGGTGTCTTCCGTCCAGCGCCATCTGTTGTTCGGAGCCTCCTGTGAAGGACTGAAGGTCCTGAATCTGACATTGGAAGTGTCCAAGTACCATCGGTCAAAATGGTCGGGCATCGGACTCTTGTACTGTCGTCCTTTTATTCTCTTGACCACCCATGTGAAGATTTTCTTATGTCTGGCTCCATCAACAAGACCGGAAGCCTGTCGTTGTTCTGGGTCACCAAGTCCTTTGACATGTGCCCAGACGTTCAAACAACGAAGGAGAACGGTTCGAGAAATGACAATCAACGCGGTGGCATTCCGCCGTTTGATAGTCCGTCTACCCCAGCAGCCGATCCCCGCAAAGAACCCTCCCTCCGCCTTGTCGGCAGTTGACCATCGAGGAATGGTTGTGGGGAATAGTGTTGGCTTCCATAAAATCTGTAAGTATCTAATATCCTGTTCGATTTGTAAGTCGTGAGTACTTCCATCTCTGCCTCGCCTCCGTGCCGCAGAGCGTACCTACTATAGGAGCAAGATGTTCGACCAAGTCCAAGGTCGGCTGCAGACTCATTCAGTGTTATTTGTATGCTGGATTTCAGTCACCCTCCTTGTCACGCGAGTCCTGTTGAACAAGTATTGGAATAGGATCAACCATATTCCAGGTCCAACCCTGGCCTCCTGTACTGACCTTTGGCGCCTTTTCCTCGTTTGGGGCCGACGACCTGAGGTTGAACATATCCGCTTGCACGAAATCCATGGGCCGCTGGTGCGCCTGGGACCCAACGCCATATCTGTGTCCGATCCAGGTGCCGTTCACATCATATACGCATTGAACTCTGGATTCGTCAAATCCGGGTTTTACCCCGTCCAACAGACGATCGCAAAGGGCCGTCGCTTGTATACCTTGTTCACCTCCACCGACGAGAAGTTCCACGCAAGACTTAGGAGAGCGGTCTCCAGTGCGTATTCCATGAGTACTTTGGTTCAATTTGAACCTCTAGTAGACTCAACCACGTCTGCGTTCCTGGATCGTTTGCAGCAGGGGTTTGCAGACAAGCCAGGCCCTAGTGGGGTGTGTGATTTTGGGACCTGGCTTCAATACTATGCATTTGATGTCATCGGCGAGCTCACATACTCACAGCGATTGGGCTTCGTGGAGAGAGGGGAGGATGTGGACAACATTATCGGGAATTTGGAGAGGTTGCTGAACTATGTTTCAGTCGTGGGTGTGAACCAGTCCTCCAAGGGTTGCATTCCTCTAACTCACGGATCTTCAGATCGGCCAGATTCCAGCACTGGACAAACTGTTCCTCAAAAACCCACTTATTTTGATGGCCAGTAAATATGGGATGGTAAATTCCAACACCCCAGTGGCGAGCTTTGCCAGAGCCCGTATCGCCGGTCGTCTGTATGAAGCGGAGCATGGCGACAAATGTATGCAAACAACCAATGATGGAAACCTGACACGAAGAGACTTTTTGTCGAGGTTCTATGAGGCGCATCGCAAGGATCCCGAGTTCATCACCCGAGAGCGAGTGCTGGCGCTGACCGTTGCGAATATGTTTGCTGGATCTGACACAACCGCCATCACGTTACGAGCAATCTTCTATCACTTACTGCAAAATCCACATGACATGCATAGCCTGATGCAAGAACTTTGGTCTCAGAGAGAGAAAGGCCTGTTTTCCAACAAGGACGGACTGGTCGGGTGGAGCGCCGTAAAGGATCTTCCCTTCCTGAGCGCAGTCATCAAAGAGTCACTGCGTTGCCATCCAGCTGCGGCTCTTGTATTGGAGAGAATAGTGCCACCTGCAGGGGTCACAATTTGCGGCCAATTCATTCCAGAGAGAACGATTGTTGGCTGCAATGCATGGGTAGTACACCGTCATCCCCTGTTCGGAGAGCATACAGACCAATTCCGTCCTCGACGCTGGCTGGAAGCTTCACCTCCTCAGAGGAGGTTGATGGAGAACTCGATCTTTTCCTTCGGAGCTGGATCCAGGACATGCATCGGCAAGAATGTGAGCTTGTTGGAGCTCTACAAGCTGGTCCCGGCTGTCTTGATGCGATTCGAAGTAGGTCCATGGTTCCTTGTCCCTCTCATACCTTTACGCGGTTTATAGCTGATGTCTGTGCAGGTCGAGCTGGCAGACCCGTCCAAGCCATGGAAGCTTCACAACGCATGGTTCTTGAAACAATCGGAATTCAAGGTTCGGTTGAAGAGCAGGAGATGGCGGGCATAGCGATGTCCAGCATCTGAAGGGCCGTGTGTACTCTTCCTGTGCTGTACAGCGTTTGCAGTCTCACATTATCGATCTCAGGGTTGTTCAGCGTCGTTCCGCGGCAATTGATCCGCGGCAATATGATGTCTTCCGACTTGTTCCTATCGCGGCGTAGCTTATCTGTCGGCTTGTTGTAGGGAGGCACTGGCAGGGGAGGTCGACGTGATGGATGACAGCATGATCCGTACGTACTATTCCGAAGTTTGAGACCCCCGCATGCGCCCCTCATGCGGCTTTCAATCATGTACGTGCCGATAAAGTGTCGCAGTGCAGTGGGTGGGATTCAAGATGCTTCTCTGAATATCGACAGAAGTCGTCACTTATCCTGCTCTCATAAGCATCATCACACACTGCGCAAGAAGAACCCAAGCTGTTCTCTGAGCCACCAAAGAACTTGGGGTTACATGCATCATTGGACTTCTTCTCCAATTCATGACTTCGCGTAGGCTCTCTGCTTTAGCACAACAGCTTTCGACCTCATCCAGATCTGTCGCCACGCCTCTTCAGTCGAGAACTCTCGCCAGCATGTCGCAGACACCTTCGGCAGCTTGTAAGGACTCTCTGCACTAAAGACGCACGAATGAATGCTAAATTGTTTGGTAGGCTGCAATACCCCAGCCGTCGTCAGCAAGGGCTATGTACGTTTCCTCCGCTCCACTGCCACCGGAGTTCCTGTTTGTGCTGACATTGTCACCAGAAAGAGAAGGGTAGCTACATTACTGTCGACGGGCTGAAGACTTGTGAGTACATGGAATGCCACAGATAAGTCGCTACTGGGACAAAAGCTTACTGTGTGCGATCAGATACCACCGGACCATCGTCAGCTAAGCAGGGCATCCTGGTCATCTTCGACATCTTCGGGTTCTTCCCACAAACCCTCCAGGGTGCCGATATCCTTGCCCATGCAGACAAAGACCACCAATACCAAATTTTTATGCCGGACTGGTTCGAAGGCAAACCAGCCGACATCTCATGGTACCCTCCTGATACAGAAGAGAAGGGAAAGAAGCTGGGCGAGTTCTTTCAGACCACTGCTGCACCTCCCAAGACTGTCGAACGAGTGAAGAAGGTAATTGGGGAATTGAAGGCCAACCACCCAGAAGTGAAAGACTGGGGCATAGTTGGGTACTGCTGGGGTGGGAAAGTGAGTTGTTTACCCTAGCGTTCTGCAACTGGCAACCGTCGCTAACAACTGTCGCCGTCAGATTGTTAACCTGGTCTCTCAATCTGGAACGCCATTCAAGGCAGCTGCTGCGTGCCACCCGGCAATGGTCGACCCGAACGACGCTCCCGATGTGACGATTCCGATGCTCATGATTCCATCCAAGGATGAGGATAAGGCCGCCGTTGAACAGTATGAGGCGAAACTGAAAGTGCCCAAGCAGGTGGAATGGTATCCCGACCAGGTGCACGGCTTCATGGCCGCCAGAAGTGATCTGGACGATCCGAAGGTCAAGGCCGCGTATGAGAAAGCATACCAAACACTGTTGAACTTCTTCCACAAATACCTCTAAATTTACTAGCAGCCGGAGCGGTACGTGAGCTCGAGCCTTCTCAAATAGGAGACAAAACTGTACAGTCAAGAGAGAGGGCATTCAATAAAGATACTGTTTGCGACACTCCGGAAACAATACATATACAAACAAGATAATTTCCGACCGCCATTAGCATAATATCGTTATCTAGTCGCACTATCCGCCTTTCACTGACGAGGCGTAGACCTTACACTTTGGCTGCCGGAAACCACAAGATCCGTTGCGCTCATCAGGAGCTTCACCAGATTCACATGACGAACTCGTATTGGACATGGGCTATATAACATGGACCAGAACCGCTGGGCGGGGCCAAGTTGAGCGTAGTAGACATCTCTTCGGCCAGCGGGCGGGATTTCCATTTGAGGACACCAAGTTGGAGAACGCCAACAATGAGTGCCCAGGTTGCCCAGCATCGAGTCTATCCGCAGCTCCAGCTCCAATCTCTGCTGCCTGTTGTTTCGTGTACGACCATCAGGTCTGCGTTGTCTTCGGATCTTTCCTCCATAAGAGAAATGCCAGCATGATCGTGAACTTCAAGCCGGCTGCTGTCCACAATGCTCCAGCGAGACCAACGGCACTATGAGCCCACATACCTCCAAAGATTGCACCAGCCAGCAGAAGTAGTGGAGCTGCTGCCCTGCGGTTTCTTTCAGGGTTCCGCATGATGCCCGCCATGAGCAGAGGATCGGAGAAGAGGTCGCAGTAAATGCTCGTCAGGACGACACTGGTAAGGCTGTTATACCCCAAAGCTCGACTTGTCACCGCCTGCCCACTGCTCTGGAATGCCACCAGTGCCAGGGGAACTAGAACCTCCCAACGCAGGTCGCTGTCACTCCCGCTGTCCACCACGACGATGATACCCGCAGTAACAACCAGCAGTAACTGTGTCGTGAACGAGGCCAGGAGGACCCAGCGGCGTTTGGGTGAGAAGTAGCGATGGAAGCGACTGAAACAAAACGAGCCGAAGCAGAAGAAGCCAATCGAGGTCATGGACCGTATCCATCTTGTGCCTTTGGTTGGCTCAACCAGTCCCAATCCCAGGTAAACGGTGTTGCCGGTTTGCATGCTCACAAATGAGCCCCAAATGAAGACCGCCGAGCTGTCGAGCAAGCCTGTGATCACGTATGACAACAGAAGCAGAAGGTCGGCCCATCTTCTGTCAATGTCGTCCAACATGTACTGGCGGAAGCCCTCCCAAGAAGCAACGACTGCCCGCTTGCCCAGTAACGCGTCACTTTCATTATTCGAGACTTCTCCGGCGGAAACATCACGAGAAGAGTCGTCGCCATTCAGGGTGCCATATCCGTCAGCGGGAGGCATGTTCGCTCTAGAGGGGAACGTGCACTAGGCCAGTAGTGAAGAAGGATATTGTCTTCTGCTAAGCGCAGGATTGCCTGAAGTCCAGAGTAGGTACTGGGGTAAAGGTGCTTCGACCAAAAAAGCCGGGTAGGGACGTCCGGCGATGAGAGGACTCAGGAACGGCCAAGCAACAGAACGATTACCTTAGTCAAGGAGCAAAACTATCAGCCGGAATCTAAGACCGTTTCAGTACGTCCATTTCCTCAGCCGGGGGAGTTCGCACCGTGTCACTGTCTAGACGAGGCAGTTGAGGCAAATAACGAAATGTGAGGAGGATGGAAGATGGAGGTGCCGGATCAAGCTGGCCAACACAGGCCATCATCACTATGGATAAACGTTGAACCGGCGGCTTCATGACGTCCCTACTCGGTCAATGATCCATCCTCAAACGATGGCTAAAATGCTAGCCACGCGGCAGGTAATAGGACTGATGAGAAACTGCCGGTTCCAAGGGTCTCGTGTTTACATGTAGCAGCTGCATAAACGAACAAAGACGCCAGCTGCAACCGAGCTCCCCAGAGCTGTAGCAAGAGAGAGCACGTATATATCTCCACACGGTCGAGGTTGTTACTCAAGCCCGGCTCACGAGGGTCTGTTTCTCTTCTAACTCAGCTTCCTCACTCTAAGACTCTGCCGCTTAAAGATGCAGCTATTCATCTGGTCTCTTTTGGCCAGTGCCTGCTTGGCTGTGCCCATCATCGAGAGGGATCAATATCCCATCAAGGCATTCGACCGCAACAGTCCCTACACGCGTAAACACAGAGATCCCTATGATCACAAGATCGACTCCTACGGCGATGACCTACAGCCGCTCCCTTGGCGAAACGGCGATGGCGCTTCCATGTTGGGTCCCCGGAACAAGGACCGGGAGAGGCAGAACCCGGACATGATTCGCCCTCCTAGCACGGATCACGGCAGCATGGCAAACATGCGTTGGAGCTTTGCCGATTCCCATATGAGGATCGAGGTGAGTTCTACCTGTTTCACTCAGGGTTGCGCCAATTTCTGACGTGCGGTGTTGTAGGAAGGTGGCTGGACTCGGCAAACGACCGTCCGAGAGCTGGGTGCCAGCAAAGAAGTCGCTGGCGTCAATATGCGACTCGACTATGGGGTAATACGAGAACTGCACTGGCACAAAGAGGCCGAATGGGCGTATGTACTTGAAGGGAACGTCCGTGTCACCGCTTTAGACACCGAAGGCGGCAGCTTCATCGACGATCTCCAGAAAGGCGACCTATGGTATTTCCCATCGGGTCACCCGCACTCTCTGCAGGGATTGAGTCCCAATGGAACCGAGTTCCTTCTTGTTTTCGACGACGGCAACTTCAACGAAGAGTCTACCTTCTTGTTGACAGATTGGCTGGGTGAGTTTGCCGTCTATAACGTATTCTGCTTGACATTGTACTCACTCTTTTCACAGCTCACACACCGAAGGCTGTTCTTGCGGAGAATTTCCGGCTTGCTCCCGAGGTGTTCAAGACAATTCCCAAGTCTGATAAGTACATCTTTCAAGGTTCGTTACCTGGATCGATTGATGAGGAGAAGCCAGACGGCCGTCATGTCAAGAAGTCCCAATACCAGTTCACACATAAGATGATGGACCAGGAACCGGTCAACACGACTGGAGGACAAGTCCGCATCACCGATTCGACCAACTTCCCAATTTCGAAGACCATCGCAGCGGCTCATCTTGATATCCAGCCAGGAGCCATGCGAGAGATGCACTGGCATCCCAATGCTGACGAGTGGTCGTTCTTCATCAAGGGCCGCGCGCGAGTCACTGTCTTTGGAGCCGAGGGTACCGCCAGAACATTTGATTTCGTTGCCGGAGACGTCGGTGTCATCCCACGTAACATGGGCCACTTCATCGAAAACTTGAGTGATGACGAGCCCGTTGAAGTCCTCGAAATCTTCCGGGCCGACAAGTTCCAGGACTTCTCGTTATTTCAATGGCTAGGTGAGACTCCTCGGAGGATGGTGGCGGATCACATCTTTGCGGATGACAAGGAAGCGGCGGAGAAGTTCCTGAAGGAGATTCACGACGCCGATTACGACCCCATCAGAGGAAAGAATGATTAGAGCAGCCGAGCTTTGAAGTCCAGGGCTATCGCCAGGACCAAACATAACCAAAGGACTGTGGATATATCATAACGCAGCCGTGGCATTTCAATACCTGTGTAAATTGCACATCGCGTTTTCACCCGTAGTAGGTATCCATCGAGTGGGCTGCGGCTTTTCCGGCGATGCATCTTGTGGCTGTTTGGCCCTACTCGTCGAAGAAGTCCAGTAGTGGACGTATACCCTGCCTTCATATGCGCTCAGAATTGATGGGTTGGTTCCTCCGTCAAAATTTCCGACAAGAAGTCACCCACTACCCCATCCAGCAGGTTAACCACTTGCTCTGGAGCGAGACATGCTCTGCACTACAATTGAGTAACACGAGGGCCTTCCGTTCTCCACCATCACCGACCTTGAGATAGCTGAAGTCTTCTCGTTCTCTCTGTCAATAAGCCTGAACCTTGCATGTATGTTGGAACGGCAAACGGGAGTGGTCGCGCGCCAGCACTGTATTCCTTGCGTCGCTTTCGTCTTTCTGCTAGTATCGTCGTCCAACTCCGCTTCGTGATAGAAACTGGTGCTCCTTAGACTCCTCGATGGGCCATAATCCGGGGATGTTGCACATTCCAAATTCTTGACCTTGGTAAAGAAATAGCGATCCTGTCAGTGTGCTTTGCCCCTGTGCGATGATATCAGCAGAGGTCTTCCAGTGGGCTGTAGAATCACTTCCAAACCTCGATACGGCTCTCCCGCTGTCATGGTTCTCACAAAACGCTGTAGTCCAGCCATCCGTACCTTCAATGAACAGTTGCCACCGTTCCACCAAATACTTCGATTCAGATAGCTTCCAGGATGTTACATCGTAAAGGGGGTGGTCCAAACCGATGAAATGAAATGTGGTGGTGACCAATACCTGGCTTTGTCTCTCGTTCGGGCAGATCCAAGATTTTCCCATAAGTAGGCGGTGCATCATTGGTAACCCGATTGCCTCGAATAGCTTGACGATTGTAGCCCCTGGACAGCATATAAATGCTCAGACCCCAGACTTCGCGGGTACCCCGCAAACGCTATTCAATCTCGACCATCTGTTTGGCAGATAGCTGTTCTTCGTTGAGCAATGGTTGAGGAGCTGCGAAGCCCATGGTTGTAAGGTCGAAATGCAGACTTCTTATCAGGTGATGAGGCACTGACACAACCCCTCAGGCCACCTAAGAGTCTGAATGAGAGAGCAAGCAATTCGGAACCTCCAAGCTGTCCTTGCTATCCATCGTAGACATATAGCACGCCGACTCCTTTTTCGTGATTGACTATCACAATGGCAGCACGCCCGTTCCTGCTCAGTATGGCCTCACTTACCAGGGCCGGCCTCCTGGGTTTCTCAATCCGCTGCTTACCTCGACGACGTCTGCACCTTTCCGCAGCCAGGCTCGCGCCCAGCGTTGCAAATATAGCACCGGGGTCTGGTGGTCAAATCTTTAACCGACCACCCCCGTCATCGGCTGCTTCAAGTCGGACTGAAGATCTCAACGATAGTAAATATGCGGCCTTCTTGGGTGAGGCAGACAGCAACGATGGCCATGAGGCATATCGAGATAGCTACGGGCCTCCAGCTCCTGCGCTGGACGCCCAGAACGCGGCATTTTTGGGCGAGACCGATTCTAACGATGCCCTCGAAGTACAGAAAGCCGCAGAAGGAGACAAACGGGAGCCCCTAGACGCCAAAAACGCCGCATTTTTAGGGGAGGCAGATTCAGATGATGCCCTTGAGGCAATAAAGGCAGTGGAGGGAGATAAGCACGAATCTCTCGATGCCCAGAACGCGGCCTTCTTGGGAGAAGCGGATAGTGATGACGGATTTGAGGCAGACGTGGAGTCGTACCCTGAAGAGCACCGCCATAAGATTGAAGACACACATCTCCAAGCGGCTTGCATGGGCAAGGGGGCGAACAAGACCAGTGAATTGGAAGTTGAGGGATGAGGGACATTGGAGGCTGGCACTGGCGGATGAACGAACCCGCCGGCCTTGGTAGTCCCGTCTGCATTTCGCAGCACGTTAACTGCACTTGGGTATTATGTAGTCAGGAGCACCGATTATCGAGATTCTGGTCAAGTGAGCCGCGCCTTGTTGAAGTAGGATCGCTCTGATATCGATTTGGTTCACTCCTTTTCGAAGTTGTCGTAGTCCTCTTTCGACATCAAGCCATCTAGCTCCGCCGTGTCGCTCACCTCGATCTTCGCCAGCCAACCATCCGCTTCTGGACCCTTGTTGATTGTACCTGGCTTTTCCTCCAACACTTTGTTGTGGTCCGTAATCTTACCCGAAACGGGTGTCAGGATATCCGAGGCCGACTTGACCGATTCAACGGCACCGATAGTATCTCCTTTGGCCACCTCGAGTCCTATTTCTGGGAGTTCAACGTAGACGACATCTCCGAGTGCTTTGGCTGCATATTCCGTGATCCCAATAGTACCTATAGCAACGCGTCAAAAATATGTAGGGACAGGGATGAAGCGCTGCTTCCCCATACCAGTCTTGCCGTCGGCGTCTAGCTCGATCCATTCATGGTCTTCTGTGTATTTCTTAACGTAGGCTGGTATTCGCGTCAATCTCAGCTTGATACTTGGTTTGATGTCACGTACAAGCCGAACCGGACGAAAACGATCTCTGAGAGAAGCGTGTCCATTGGTAGCAGGATGGGAGGAACTGTGACGAGCGCGAGGTAGTGATTGTTCGACTGGTCAGTCGCGAGACCGTCGGCAGCAGTCGGCCGAACATTGGAGTACTCATTGTCCAAACTATTTCTCGGAATCGGTCGAGAAGACGGTCAAAGAGTGCGCAGAAAATTGTCCAGCAACTCGAGACCTATAAAGAGGCCTTCTCCACCGGTGGTGGTGTTGTGAGCGCAGCATGTCCCGACGGCGACATATCCGCTGCGCACAAGTTCCAAGGACTGCCGGATAGCTGGTCTGCTCCACCGTAGTCGTCGTCTGGATCCCATGAGTTTTACATGCGCAGGCTGTCGAAATCACTGAAACAACGTCTGTCCATCGATCCCGAGACTGACGACAATGCTCTACGAACTGGTAGCGGTGGTAAGTCATGAACCCAAGGTCTTTTTACTATATACGTCCCTTATGTTGACGTCGCGCAGGTCCGCCCAGGCAATCTCTCTCATGTCAAAGAGTACTTCTTCCCCGTCCGTTTTGTTCTCTCGAAAGACCTTCTGACAGTTGGCCAGGATTGCTCGAGTCGCTGGGCAGCAGATTCTCGACAACAAAGGCGTAATACGCGGCATCAAGAACTGGGGCCAGTTCGACCTCCCTCGCCCCACGACCAAGCATCAAACCCAGCACCACCAGGGACACTACTTTGTGATGCAGTTCGATGCGCCGGTCAAGGTCCAGCAAGAAGTCCGACGGATGTTGAGTCTTGATCCGCGTATGATTCGGCATTCTGTGGTCAAGATCGGCGATAAGCTGGGTGGCGTGAATGGCTCTATCGAGGAAGTGACTGGCGAGATACCGTGGAACTCGGCATCGCAAAATGCGGATGGCTTGTCGGGCAGTCTTTTCGAACCCAAGTGGGTGAGAGGATTCCCGCAGTGATCGCAAAAGGTCGTAATTGTGCAAATCGCCGAGGTTACGAGAGGAGCAAGAAATGTGTTACATCTATCAAACACCCGGAACGCCCGCTGCATTGTGGTATCGTCAAAACAAACTCCATCGCCCTCTCTCCTTCGCCGGCGCCGGTACCTGGGCGTGCTGCTTCACCCGACCTTCCAGTTGGCGCAAACTCTCGATCTTTTCCAAGACCATCTCCAGCATATCCTTGCGCTTGATGAGGTCGAGATGTTTGCGGACTTTGGGGTCTTCCCGCGCGAATCGTTCAATCTCGGCATGATCGAGATGACGGCCAAGCCGGATGTCTAACTCGCGCGGGAAGTTGTAATAAAATTCCGAAAGAAGCTCGACATTGAGGAAGAGGACCGCGGTAGAAGTCAACTTGTCGGCAACCACATCGAGGAAAACCTCGGGACAATAATACTTGTTCTTGAGGTTGGCACACTGCTTGGACTTGACCGCCATCAGGCGCATTTTGATGAGGTCCGCGCGATCTCGAAGGAAGACGGCTTCTCGCCCTGTGTATACTAGATCAGCCACATTCGAAGAGATAATAATGTGAAGTGAGGTATACCTTTTTGCAAGAGGTCTGCTGAGAAGCCCCCAGCACCGCCAGTGCCCTTTCCTTCAAGCAGAACGTCCCCTTTCCTGACGCGGTCGACAAAGCCCATCACATCCTTCAGCCTCTTTTTGCCAATTTTGTCTTCAAGTTGTTTCTGTGCTGCTTCGCAGGCCTTCATTTCAGTCTTCAAAACTCGACCAACATTTTCTCGGCCTTTGCTCCATTCATTGGGCTCCACCTCAATCTCGAACTTGAACGGCTTTATGCAGTTTTCAACCTGGTCGCTAGTGCTGTAGAATCGGTCATTCAAAATACTAGACGACGCATCGACAATGGCACGCTGTGCGTAAGGGTGGGCGGCGAAAGTGGAGGCTGCGATCAGTTTGTCGATATGACGCTGCAACTCTGAAGCCACAACTGTAGTGGCCAGCCTGCCGACACCCAACTTTGTCAGTTCCGATGTTGAGGCATCCAACTTCCGTTGCCAATATAAGGAGCCGGGGTCTGCCTTAGGCAGATTGGACAGCGGATCGGCTTCGGGCGGGACTGGGGAAAGGTCCTCTATCGGTTTATTCCAGTATCTCTTCGCCAACAAATCCATGACCTTCTGGTCCAGAACCTCCTTCAATAGCGCTCGAACTTGCGGTCTCCCAAATTGCTCACTGAATTCTTTGAAGGAATGCTTGAAGCCGTCCAAGCTCTCCGCGAGGTAAGATTCGGCACTCAAAGGCCTGTCATTGTACTGTACTTTGAACTCGTACGTTGCTTCCTCCAACTCCTGGATGATAGCATCTCTCGTGCCTGCAAGGCTCGCAGCCATAGTCTGCTCAAGGACATGCATCAGTTTGTGCCGCAAGGTCGTTGTCCCTACCGAAACTTCTGACGTGGGGCCGTATTGAGCGGGATGTGATGAGAAATATGCGTTCTCGTTTTTCACAATGGCACTCGTGATGTTATGTCCTGAACGAGAAAAAAGGCCGGCAGTCTGAGGAACCCTGCACACTACACCAACATAACCCAGCCGTAAGGGATATTTTTGATCGGACAAAATATCAACGCCTCGGTTTGGATCAACCAGGTCCATCTTCGTTATCACCCCAATCGTCCGCTCGCCCCGAGGATCGACTCTTCGACTAGCCCTGAGCGCAGTCGAATTGGCTAAATCGACGTCGGCGGCTGAGATTGCCAGGATAACATTTGGTGGTTGGATATACTTGTCGCATAGATCGGCGATTTTCTGTTTCAGTTCGGGTGGTTGGTCTTTGCCAGATACTTGAATGTATCCGGGAAGGTCGATCATGGAAAGGTCAGGGACATGTGGAGAGTAGATAGAAAGCTGAATAGGGTCGTCCGTAACACATTGCTCCACGGGGACGGCAAGATTGAGGTCTGTAAGGGTCCTTTGAATCTGGGAGAAGTCGGTGATCTTGCCCATGCCTAATGCAGGGAATTCGCCATATTCCGCATGAGAATCAGGCGTGTTGATAAGCGTCAGTTCGATCGGTCGTCTAGTTACCATATTCGTGCCCTTGGGTAAGAATTCGTGTCCGACAATGGCCTCGAGTACTGAACTCTTCCCAGAGGACTGAGATCCGATGACAACAATCGATGGCAGAGTCAGAGCACCGCCCTGACCTACAGTGTTCAGCATGTTCCTGATTTCAATCATCTTCCTCGTCAGCACCATCATTTGATCATCTTCAGCCGCGGCTTGTTCGTCCCCCTCATTGATCACCTCTAGTCCCACTGCGGCAGCCGAAGCAGCGGCTGCAGTAGCAGGCGTGGGTCTTTGATGAGGATCAGGCCCAGATCCTCCATCGCCGGACTCCTCGCCCTTTTCGAATATTTGTTGCAGCCATGCAGGCAGATGTGTTTCATCTTTGGTCCGTTGCCAACCTTGCCCCATCTGTTCCGCAATACCTTTTGCGCCCTCAAAGATGCTCGATGAAGTCCCGGTTACAGTGTCCCCTGCTCTTTTCAACACGTCCATTGCGTAAGTCCCTGCCTGGGCGGCCTGATACTGTATGTATGCCAGTCCCGCGAGCATGCTTGCCCCGAACATTGCAGGCAGGCGAGCCATCTTGAGCGCAAGCTTGGGCAGGATCCTGACAAAGGATATTGACCGTATAGCCGGAACATTGTGGATTGAATTGGAGCCGGGAGGCCATGTTCGTCGAGGTATATATCCCTCCGGCCTCAAAAGGCCACCGGCTCTCGAACGGACATAATTGTGGAAGAGACGCGCCGATGGTTGGCGCAGCAAAGGTGCGACCCTCGCAGAGAGAAGCCTACCATTCATCACAGGTCTGGGTCAAGCATGAATGTCAGAGTAGAAAGGGAGAATCCGTGGCTGTTTTGTGTTCAGTGGTTCGATGGTTGTAGCCGCAGGCATCGGATGGCGAAGAGTCGGGAATGACGTTCTGGTTGGTTGAGAAAGAAGATCATGTAGACTGACTACAAACGACGCAGCCTGAGGGGAAGAAGCCGATACTCCGGAGCACGCAAACATAAGCGTACTACGGCAGAGTATTATGAGCCGGCCGCAACTGCAAGGAGATGGCGGTGAGTATCAAACCGTTGTTTGATTTCCTGCTGGTAACAAATAACCTTGCCTGTGTCACAATGGCCATATAAAGACTGCTCTGACCATTCCTTCCCTTGCTCTTCTTCTCTCTTTCAGGTCTCTCGGCGTTGGACGGCGTTAGGACTCTCATAGCATCTTTCAGAAGCTCTGACGCCCGTTGAGTCACATATTCGGATATTCCTCGCCACCGCTTACAACGAGGAATGATGCTCCTGAATGGACACATAACTTGCTTGTTCTGCTCTGTTCGAAGACCATACGATAGACGTACTGCGCCTCGGCAATATGTGCAGATTTCTGGTAGACACCCGTGGAGCGACCTCGACATTGGGCAAAATACTGAACCTTTGCTAGGTCTATAAAGGCTCCAAGCCTATCATTCTCTCCAAACTCATCACTGAACCATCACACAGCATTCTGACTCAGAGCTACGACAGCCGTCTTCGTCTTGATAGCCGTCGTCCTGTCAACGGGGATGGCTTCGGGGTAGGCTGGTATACCGAGCCGGAATTGGGCCCTGACCCGTGTGTCTTCACATCTACTTTACCGGCCTGGAACTGTGTCAATCTGGAACGGATAGCTCCCAAGACGGCGTCACGGCTGATCTTCGCACATGTCCGAGCAACTACCGAGGGCTCTCTGGCGGAGAACAACTGCCATCCATTCCAGCACAATACGCTAATGTGGATGCATAACGGAAACGTTGGGGCATGGAAGTACGTCAAACGGCCACTGGCCACCAGTCTCTCAGACAAGTGGTTCCTGGGCGTGAAAGGTGGAACTGACTCTGAATGGGCATTTGCCCTCTTTCTGGATACCCTCGAGCGAGAAGGAGTTGACCCCAGTTCAGAACCTGAGGGTGGATTTGACACCAAAACCCTCCGACGGACCATGAAGAAAACCATTGCCAAAATCAATGCTCTCGTCAAAACGGTTTCTACGGAACATCAGCTCGATGACATCGAGACGAGGAGTCTTCTCAACTTTGCAGTCACAGATGGTCACTCCGTTATTGTGACCAGATATGTTAGCAGCAAGACGGACGCGGCTGCGAGCTTGTACTACTCATCAGGCACGGCATGGGTAGAAGGGAAAACCAAGGGACAGTTTCGGATGGAACGAAGAGACAAAGCATCCGATGTGGTTTTGGTAGCCAGCGAGCCGTTGACGTTTGAACGTCATAACTGGCTGTCGGTTCCAACAAACACGATCGTCACAATCTGCAACCAAACAGTTTATGTTCGTCCAATCAAGGATGAATTCTACGTCGAAGATCCGTCCACCGAAAGGTCAACTGGCTTTGCTAGATCGAAGGGCTTAGTGTCAAAAGCCCCAGGCGGCGGCACGGAGACTCCCACTATGCTGGCTGGTACGCCGCTTCTACCACGAAATGAAATTGAAACAGCCGCTGGCGGCTACGTTGTCAAAGATAAGCTGGACGATTTTCAATCAAGGATTGCGGCTCTACACTTGCGGGACGGGGCCGACCTGAATGGATCAAGAGAGCAGCTGATGGCCTGAAAATTCGGGTAGGTGCACGAGATTGGAATCTTGAATTACCTTGATATATGGCATTTCGGCGTTCAATACCTATTGAGGCCGGGATCCTGACATGTTTTGATTGTTGAGGCGCAACGACCAGGGTTGACTCCGTGTCTGCAGAAAGGGACTTCTAGGCATAGCTAGGTATTATTCAATCACTTAGAAAAGCACGTATGCCAGATCATCCGTCATCGCCCTTGAAATCCGCATGCCTGAAATATTTCATGCCCACCCAGGCTACAACAACCCATACCCAGGCCATCACACAAGTCAGAACAAGCAAAGCAGGATAGTAGCCCACGATCGGCAAGGTTGGGTCGTCTTCCAATTCAGGAGGCGCATAAGGCGTCTCTCCCACGTCCCATGCCCAGGACCAAACGCTAAAACAAGATCCCATGCCCACGACGAAAACAATCCATGTGACAATCAATATCATGTATCCCCAGAAGGCTGTTTCAGAGTAATCCCAACCTTCGTCCTCCGAAGGAGTGCCAACTGATGATTGGGGCTGTGTGGCCAGTGGTGACCGAGTGCGGGAACCAAACGTGCGCCGCATGGGATCTTGGATCGGCGCATACGAGTCCCCAATAGACGACACCGACGAAGGGAGTTTCCGTAGAGAAGGCATTTGCCGGAGGACTAGCTCTTCTTCGTCGGTTGAGGCATCGGTGGGCGCCATGGGAGGGCTCATGATGGAGGCAACAGACGAGGCCGGGTCGATAGAGGCGATGCTGCTGCGGATGGATGGAATAGAGACGCGCGAGAGAGTTCGAAACGGCCACGGGGGTGGAGAATCGGGCGACACAGGACTAGACATCTCGTGGCCAGCTCGGGGTGTGGGCGGCGACCGCTCCTCTCCCGGTGTTTCTGTAGCAGGGGTGTTGGCGCTCGACAATGGTGATCTCTTCACATCGGAACTCCTTCTATCTCTTCCTTTACCCAAGACCGTCTTCCTCAAAGATCCCTTTCTTTTTCGCTTCGCCTGAGCTTGCGCCTCCGCCATGGCATTCCGCCCAGGCTGCTGAACTTCGAAGCCATCCGCTTCCACGCCATTGCTTGTCACTTGATCGCTACTATTCGAGCGTAGGAACGTCAGGCGGGACAGGATGTTCCCAGAGACAGATCTTTTGTCCCTCGGATGGACATCGCCGTGCTTTCGTGTTTTGTGGCTCGACTCTTTCTCGTGGGTGCCAACCTCGTCCTCGATGTCAGGAAACGGAGTGGGCGGTTCGGCGGGATCAGGAAGGCCATAAGTCGACCCAGTCATGGCAAATTTCTGGCTGCCTGGTCGAGAGCATACTGCAGCTATGGCAGCCAGCGGTGAATTGCGATGAAGTTGCTTTCGCGGTGCTACACGAAAAGGTAAACAGAGCCGCAAGTCATGCGAACTACGCCGCAGAAGATTACGGTGGAGTATTGTAGACACAACGTAATGTCGGGGCCGTGGCCGAAACAAATCCTACCAAGACTTAAGAAGTCATCTGCCATCACCATGCCTCAACATCAGCAGATAGTCTGACTTTGATCTAGTATTTTCCGGACCACCACTACCCATGCGCTTTCATCTCTCTGGTACCTAGTTATAGCAGCTCTCTGCCTCTAGATAAAGATCTTTTAACTTTGTTCCAGAGATCTCATGTTTCATGGGTCATCATAGGGCACCCGTCGTAAAACATCAAACCCTCAAGATCGAAGGCTTTTTAGAGGCGCCAAACACTCAGAATGTGGTTATCTAAATCAGCACATTCTGCACAACTTTAGAACTTTACTCTTGGAACAACGCGACTGCCCATATCTACAATCAACCGTCGACGAAGACCAGAAACATAGTTACATAGTTCGGTTGTTTCGCCGCGGGTCGAAGGTCGGTATATCCGTATCGGCGCATGGGTATTAGATCTAGGTGCGCTTTGTCTCGAGGAGGGGAGGTGTGGGCACCAGCGTAGTCAATAGCGTATCTCACCGGGTGATCAACACTGCCAGGAGCATACTAGTATGAGCAACATAGAGCACTTTGAAAGGCTGTCATATATCGTTAACGTGGTACAATCGGTCGTCTATATTACATTTGTGAAATTGCGGGTTTGGAAAATTGGCTCATGGTCCACCTGCTCCCTGTGCTCCACTTCGGCCGAGGTTTATAGTGATACTATCATGTAGTACTACTCGTACAAAGACTTCGGCCGATGTATCTGGATTGAAACCCAGGGTGCCAGAGAAGGGTAGCCCCTTTACGTCGTCACCACATTGTACTCGTATATGTCCGACAAGAGTACACCGCCTCTGAAGCTCAGCATCCCCAACTTATCTGGCTCTGCAATACGACATTTCTTGCTCATCCCGATCACTCTTTAAAGAGGATATCGCTTTCAAATTCCAACAATCATTGACACCTCAACCCAGAAAAGCCAGCCTCCTACCTCTTTGAATAGGATGGCACCTCACGCGGACTATCCTGAAACCACAAACCCACCTCCCAAGAAACTTACTCCGCTTTGGAAGGAGGATCTCGAAAAGTTCGGCGTTGCCGTGGTACCGGGAGTGTTATCAAAGGAACGCTGTGATTATTATACCAACTCCTTCTTTGACTGGCTAGAGTCTTTCCCATACGGCTTCTCGCGAGACGATCCCTCTACTTATGTCCCCGAATACCTTCCGTCGAGTATGAAAGGTGGCATGTACCACGGGTATAAATGCCAGCACGAGAAATTCGTTTGGGAGGCCCGACTGGAGCCATCAGTGATCAAAGTCTTTGAGGAGATCTGGGGGACTGACAAACTCCTCGTCTCTTTCGATGGATTCAACTTCACCCTCCCGGCCACGGCAAAATTGCTGCCCAAAGAGGAGACTGCTCCATGGCCTCACGTTGACCAATCACCCCAGCGAAAGGGCCTGCACTGCGTACAGGGTATCATCAACATTGCTCCAAACGGCCCTCAAGACGGAGGGCTCGTTGTCATGAAGGGCTCTCACCACCACTTTACGGAATTCTTCAAACACAATGAGGGCAAAAGGGCTGATTGGGGTAGTGAGGACTGGCGAGGATTCTCGGAGGAGCAGATGGAGTGGTTCAAGGAACGTGGTTGTGAGCTGACCAAGGTCTGTGCCGGACCGGGAGACGTGATCCTCTGGGATTCCCGCTGTGTTCATTACAATGTTCTCCCAGAAGGCGATCAGTTACGAGCGCTTTTCTATGCCTGTTACACTCCGGCAGAGTTCGCCACGCAGGAGAACCTAGAAAAGAAGAGAGAAATCTTCAGGAGGAAGCAAGGCACAACTCACTGGCCTCATGACAACCTCTGGTTCCGGGATGAATGGAAACGACCACGGTTAGGAAATCCTGATACATACAACAGGGACACTCCGCGGCAGGAAATAGAGGCTACGGACAAGATGTTGAAGCTGGCGGCTATCATCCCTTACTGATCAGGCTCGTGGTACTGAATATCATGAGTCATACCTCTCTATTTAATCCTTCATTTGCTGGGCTACTTGACTATGGTCGAGGAAGAGATGGGTTTGTATCACTTGAGTCTCAGACAGAGGTCTAGAAGGCCGACAGGAACGCCCAATATCTATGACCTTCTCTACAACAAATGGCACACACCGAAGGTATTCTGCAAAGCATTTAGATCATTTCTCATCTTATCGTAGAGCTTGATTCCCCGGTGGCTTGATTTATCAAGTGATTCTAGAAAGTTGTCTTGGTTGTCCGAAAATATAGGATATCGGTTTAATTGTTTATCAGTCCATCAGCAAAATACCCTGCTGTATGTAGACCAATTGTGGGCCACCAAGGTCGACTCACATACTCTCATACTGCGAATAGCAAGACCACCCACTATGAACGCCAATGATACTGTATCGTTGATTTCCTCCTTATCAAATACTATCACTTCATGAGCGGCCATTGATCCAATGATCATGGACGTGTCCGATAGATATGGCTAAAATCTGTCGAGTTGTGGTGTGTTCAAAGCGGATATCTAGAGATAGCATGCCACGAGCCTCACTTCTATACTCTCTCTGTGTGTCTCGGGTCCATCGGCACCACGAAGGTCATCAACGCCAGTGTGCGGTGTATATTCGGCTTGCCCGGGAAGAACGTTAGAGTCATAGATCTTCAGGATAAAACACTCATCCGGCTCCTGGCGCTTGATGTAGAACCATCTCTGGGGGTCTAAGTAAGGACGAGCTTGTAAGCAACAGGCACATCAACGGTCATTGGACTGTGATGCTTACCATCGTGATGGACGAGAACTCTCGTTCCAAACACGCCCATATGGATACTGACATCCTTTGGCGCGACTGTTGTTCCGTCACATACGGTGAGTGGCTTGCTTGTCACGGGCCCTTTCAACGGGCGCCAAACATTGAGCTGTTGCACTCGTGAATACTTTTCAAAAGCGTCCGAGCCAGCCGCTCCCTCACACATACGACGTGAATTCGATGCGTCTTGATCGACATGCACCCCGGATGCCGTAGGGCGGATCGTCTCGCCAAACTGCAGCCCCTTGATAGCCTTGTCTTGAAAATGGTTGCTACCATACGGCTGGTACCGCTCCGGGTTGGCGGATCGCGTAACAGAGTTCCAGACAAAGACCGCATCGGCGCCAAGCTGCTCCTGGATCATCCTGTGCACAATTGAGAGTGAGTAAAGGATTGAATGGCATTCTGCGTGGCTCATACTGTGTGGTCTCCTACACGCCGTTCGATTAGTGATACATAACTTTCACCGGTCTATCAGTCGAGACGGACTTGCAGATACGCATCATTCCATTCATTCTGCTTCTCCAAGGGTCCCAATGTGTTGCTTTTATCCTTGAGCACCGCAAACCCTCTCGATTCGAGTTGCTTCATCAGGGGCTCTGCCTTTCCCGGCTCTAGAAGCTCTGGCTTCAAGTCGTGGAGAACAACCTCATGTTGTTCGTGAGGCCACGTCGGTCCTATTCCTGGCTGCATGTATATGGAAGCATTGTGGCCCAACCGCTCCGGTGGAATGGCAAAGTTCAGCACGCAGGCCGTCATGTTTCCCAAGTTTTGCTTGCACTTCCCCTGGATAGACAGACTCAGGCCTTGCTTGGCAAGGTTGCAATACTGCGAGTTTATACTGCGAGACTCATGAGTATCTATTACGCTGCGTGAGCTATCCTTCTCCCGGAAACCTGAAAGATCGCCTGCTCGGCCGAGGCTTATGACTGATAAGTACATGCATACATTAATATTGTCATCTGCGTGATTGGCCGTAACAGCGGTGTGGAGCCCAAGATATCTGAGCCTTTACGACGACCAATCAACTGCGAGGAATAACTTGAGATTCGATCCCAGACGTCCTGTCTACTATTCGTATTTCCTCAGTCGCTCCTGATATCAGCAACTTGCTGTCATGCCTGACACTCGCCTGAGGCGCCGACGCCGAATCAATTGCAGTCGATGTGCACGTCGCGGCAAGCTGATCGATATAGCTGATCGATATGATACTATACTAGTATCAAAAAGCCTCTAGATGATGATTCAGTCCTGCCGTCAAGCCGCCATAGGGATTCGGCCGCTGGGTGATAGAGAGGATCAATGCGTCTGCCACAGATAACGGAAGCTAATGCGATAAAAAGATAGGAAACACACCGATATACTGACAGGTCTTGATAAGCTGATTGCTGTGTTGGGCCTTTGCCGGTTCACTATCTCCCCTGGGTTCAGAGGATGGATATGCTATATGCTATAAGCTTTATCGTAGATCTTGCCTCTCACTTCCAGTTAATGAGCCGAGCCCTGTCATAAAAGCACCAGGAGGACGCTTTGGCAATCTAGCAGTTTTCACAGATTGTTGTATACAGTCTACCTTCGCATCGACGCACTCACCGATATATTGGCATCCGGAGAGAAATCAGAAATCAACATGTCGACACAACCAACGACAGTTCAAGACCTCAAGAAGCTCGCAAACAACACTGGGGCACAATGGTGGCGCGACCGGAGTCTGCGTAAGCTGAACTGTTTTATCGCCGTCATCTGGCTGGCACAGGTGGTGAGCGGGTTTGATGGCTCGTTGCTGGGAAGTCTCATTGCCATGGCATCGTTCAAGCGAGGTAAGCCGGCTAGTTGCACGAGTTGGACGTGAGCACTTACGCAAGCCATAACAGATATGGGCCACCCCAATTCAGCCCGGGTCGGCGTGCTTCAGGGTATGTCTCACGCCGGATCACTCTTCGGCGGCTGGCCAGGTTCCTTCATTGCCGATCGATGGGGTCGCAAGTGGGCAATGGCCTTCGGTTGCTGCATCGAAATCGTCGGAGTCATCATATCGACGGCCGGTACCAACTTCAATTGCTTCATCGCCGGCCGTTTCTTCCTGGGACTGGGGTTGAATGTGACCCTCAGTATTGGACCTTCCTGGGCCTCCGAGTTGGCTCACCCTCGACAACGTGGAGTCATCTCGTCATGCTACAACGTCCTGTGGTATGTCGGAGCAATCTTAGCAGCTTGGATTTCCTTCGGAACAGCTCATTTGACCAACACCTGGGCCTGGAGGATTCCTTCAATCATACAAGCGGCGCCTCCATTCATAATCCTATGCTTCATCTTCTGGCTTCCTGAATCGCCCCGATTCCTCCTTCACAAGGACCGCACCAATGAAGCACGTATTATGTTAGCAAGACTGCATGCCAACGGAAACATACAAGACGAACTCGTCGAGTTTGAGGTTACCGAGATTTCGATGACCCTCAGGATGGAGGCCGAGGCTAACGCGAAAGGATGGAATGTCCTGTGGTCTACGCGCGCAAACCTAAAGCGTACCTTGATTGCTTGCAGCTTGCCTCTAATCACAAATTGGTGCGGTCAGAGTGTCATATCCTATTACTACTCGGTCGTTCTCACCCAGGTCGGAATCACGACCACAACCCAGCAGACCGGCATCAACGGCGGGCTTCAGATTTTCAATTTCTTGTGCTCCATCTCTGGCATTTTCATGGCCGAGCGGTTTGGACGTCGCACCATGTGGCTCCTCTCGTTCGGCCTCATGATCATCTGCAATGTTCTCATGATCATCCTCTCTTCAGTCTATGCCGAGGGGATCAGTTCGGATGCAGGTTACGGGGTTGTCGTCGTCTTGTTCCTGTACGACGCTTCATTCAATATTGCCTGCAACCCTCTGCTCTACTGCTACATGGTCGAGATCCTGCCGTACTACATGCGGACAAAAGCTAGCGCTGTCGCCGTCACCTTCTCCGCACTCTTGCTTACATTTAACGCGTTTGTCAACTCGATTGCGCTGAATGCTATTGGTTGGAAATACTACTTTGTCTATCTTGGTCTGTTGTTTTGCTGGTTCGCATTGATTTACTTCTTCTTTCCCGAAACCAAGGGCCTCGTCCTCGAAGATATTGCAGTGCAGTTCGAGGGGGATCGCGCGGCTACAGTGAAGGCAGGTATCAATCCCGACATCTTCATCGGAACGCACGCCCCACTCGAAGAAGAAAAGGAGCAGAAGGATCCCTCAAAAGCCATCACGACCGCAACTACCATTGCTGTCTGAGGCTGTGCTCGGATATGCGGGATTCAATGCCTTACGTTCGCTTCACGGGAAGACTTAAAGTGAAACATGCCAGGGGAATGTACAGTCATGAAGTCCAGCTAGCTACATAGTGAAAGGGAAGACATAGAATATACTCGGGGGTATGCCTACATACTTCCTATAGGTTATGAAATGATTAGAATTTGCGATCTTGATGAGTTTGCCGTCTTTCTCGGAGCTGAAGACTTATAAGCACCTACGTACGTTGGTATGAACAGACTAGAATTGCATCATATTTAACTACAGTCCTCTTCACTAGGCGGTACAACAATGAAACCTACGGCGATATATCTTCAACCTCGTCCTCTTACTCTACTAGTAGTATACTAGTATTATCTAGATCCACCTTCAATTAACTATTCTTCACCAATAAAGGAATCATAGAACTCGGATGGTATGTAATCTATCTTTGAAAGTCCTCCACGACATACTAATATTGACTGACGCATTCCCATCTTTTCTTCCTCACCGGTGACAGTTAAACCAGTTCGCCCAAAGACCATCCCAGTACGGTTCACTATAAGTAATGCATAGCTACTGTAGTACCACCCTACCTAGGTAGATAGTGAGTATGTACGTAGTTACTAGGAGCGCCGGCCGCGCCCGGCCAAAAACTATCGACCTACTCCGCCGTATTAGAGCTACTGTGTGTTTTTAGAAGCTTGATGGCACTTCCACCTCCAGCCACCGAGCCACTTTGCACGCTAGTTGAGGGATGTGTCCTGTTCTTTCTTTCCCTCCTCGATATCGCATCACTTCAGACCGTGCGTGTAGGACGCCCTTAGCCAGCATGTATCTACCGAACTGCAGCCGGTGTCGCAAGAGAAGAATAAAGGTCAAGACAACCTCTTACCCCCGAATGTATTCCGAGATATGCTGACCTCTCACCCTCAGTGCGATCCTCAACTGCCGGCCTGCAAGAACTGCCGAGTTGCGGATGTCGAGTGTAGCTTCTGGGACGACTCTCTTCGACAGGAGATATCATGCAGGCAAGCCGCAAAGAGGTTCCCCCCATGGACATCCTTGCACAGTGCTGACACAGCTCGTCACTAGTTATCTTCATTCACTTCAGCAGAAAAAGCAGCGTATAGAGCTGGAAATTCAAATTGCTATCGACAAACGTCGCGCAATATCAGACGAATTGGGAATCAGGGGTCCATCAGTACGCCCACTGGATCAAGGTCATCATCTGAGCATCTCTGATCAAGAGGTTCTTCCAATCCCATCGCGAACGGTCTATCTGGGCCCGGGAGGTTTGGCTCGGGTCCTAGAGCGTGTACTGAAAATGATTGTCCAATGGCACCTTGAACACAACGTCCCGATTCCGGAACGATTACTCCCTGATCAGTCAACTCTGTTGATGGAGGTCGAGCACTCTACAACGCCATGGTCGTTTATTATAACACACGATCCACGAAAATTCGAGCTTTACTCTCTTGTGCCTGCGTCCACTCAACGAGCAATGATAGAGCACTACTTGAAAACAGTGGCACCAGAGTATACCTTGCTTCCTTCCGATTTGGAATTGACTTTGCTGGTGCACGAGAATCCTCTGAGGTGGTGTAGCGCGAACAAGGATGATCCAGGAACTTATGCAATGAGCGTTGTCTTTGCCGTCTCATCAGCCTTGATCACTCGAGATCTAGACCCTAACTCCTCCATCATCTCAAGGCGTTGTGTGGAAGATGTGCTCATGATATCGCAAAGAACTCCCTCGGCCGGCGACCCGATAGATGCGACAAAATGGACGTGTACGGCGCTATGTGCACTTGCTCTCTGTGAGCTGATCAGTCCAACCTCCGGTCAATTGTGGGATCTGCTCGGAAGGGCCATGTCGATGCTGGATGACCTCTGTGCGGAGTATCATCTAGTACACAGGGACTTGGACGATGACTATCGACGAATAGAGCGTTCGCTTCTCAAGCTAGAGTGGTAAGTCGTGCAACTCCTCCTCAAGGTTGCCGCTAATTCCTCGTTGTAGCTCTACCGCCATGCATTTCAGGCGCCCTTCTCCCTTTTGTGCGATGCGGCTGAGTGTCTCCTCTGACAAACCCTCCGTATCCACCGACTTGCCCGACGAGCTCAAAGTAATGAGCCATTTGTTCGACATAGCCGAAAGGTTCACGACCTTGCCTCGTCCGTCAGACAGCCTCATGGAGAGTCTCATTCCTTTGCAGATGCAGCTGGCTTCGACAGACTCACATGTCAGCATACAATCAGCGACGCTTTACACTGCTTTACATCCCTTGTTGACCGATTGGGACATGGCCACGAAGGGGATGCTTGATAGCCATTCGAAAAGGCTACGCCTCGTTATCGCACATTCTGCGTCTACTGTTATCAATCACTTTGCTCGGCTTGACGGAGAGAAGAGAATCATAAGTCTATGGATGGCAGCTGACAAGGTCCTTGAAGCTGGATTGGTCTGGGCGACCTATCTGATGCACCGCCGCACCGCACCAACAGAATATGAACCATCCGCACCGATGGGACCGCTCGTGGCCATGAGCCCGATCCTGAAAGTTTCTGCCCTGTTGGCATCATTCTCGGCACGCTGGGAAAGCGGGATTGCACATGCCCAAGCCTGGGAGTCCCTTGTTGAGCTGCTCTGGAATGTGGTCTGACCAACTTTTACATTGATCTGGTGCAAACTAAGTCCTGGCTATGCAGATGCTTTGGTTATGCGAATTTCATATCCCTGCTCGAGTTCCTTCAGCTCAAAGGCTGTCCCGCGACCTTTCGAGAGCGCATTGAGGCGTGAGAGCAGCACCTGCGCATCGCCCGGTGTAGCCGCAAGAGGCTCACCATCCTCCGCAACTGTGACCGGAATGAGCGAACAACTGGACAATCTACCACCGGTCCAGGACAATCTTGCCAGTGCTCCGATATTCGACAGTGTTTGTTGCAGACTGGTCCAGCTATATGGAGGATAGGTACGCCAGTCGGCGTCCGGTGTTACAATGTTGTTGCTGAAGATGAAATTCCCAAGACTGTAAAAGATCGGGACGTCTTGGTAGAACTCGACACCGTGCACCACGTGCGGATGATGTCCAAATATTGCAGATGCTCCCGCCTCGATCATGGCATGGGCTAACGGCTGTTGGTAGGTTGCAATTTCGTCTTGGGTGGCGGCTACCCAACCATATGGGACACCCCAATGGATCGCCACCAACACCAGCTCGGCTTGGGCTTTGGCATCTTTGATGGCCTGCAGAAGGACCTCCTCATCCGGCTTGTATGTGCTGGTCTCAGCAAATGGTGACATGCCCGGGGACTCGTCCAGTGACACAGTGTCAACGACATATTTGGTAAAGACGCGCACACCTGCCAGTCCTGGTCGAGAGAGCCCAGCACCGCTGCCGTTGGGCAATGTTGTGGTGACGCCGATGTATGCCACTTTGGTCCCATTGATGTCCTCGAACACGGGCGCAAAACTTTCGGAAACGTTCATGCCAGCTCCAACGTGGGCAACCCCTACTTCGTCGAGCGCCCCGAGCGATTCGACCAAGCCCTCGATGCCATAGTCCATGCCGTGATTGTTGGCCACAGTTACAACGTCAACCCCAATGTCCCGGATGACTGGAGCGTGGTCAGGACTGCATCTGAGAGGGATCAACTTTTCAACGGGGTAGCCGTTCTTGGAAAATGGCATCTCAAGGTTGGCAAAGCACGAGTCTACGCTTCGTACATGGTCGTAAACGGTTCCCTTGCCAGTTGGGCGGTTGAGGGGGCCATTGATAACGAGATCGCCTGCGGCAAGGACGGAGAATGTCATTTTGGCTGGAGCGAATGGCTCGACTGGACACTTGCGATGAAACTGGGCTTCTGGAAAGAGGAACCGAACGACGAACAGGATTTCAAGTCCTCAAGGTCTCAACATCCCAGCACAGCAGTACGTTAATATACTTACTATAATGGAAGTCGGTTGTTCAAGGGCACCTTACCTTGACAGCAGAACTCCAACGACCCCACCGGCCATGTATCCTCGATTTTGAGGAAGACCTAGAGTCTCTGCTAGCCTCACATTGCTACCGGGTCGGAATTGCTCTGCGATGATCTCTTGCAGTCCGCGGGATTACGCGATTGACGGGCAGTGGCGCTAGGCTCGATAGCGACAACTGGACGGGCATTAGAGCGAGTCACGATTTGGGCACGCACCAGGTGCCTCTTGTACAGTGCTCCAGCAGCTATGACGCGCAATATGAGTCTCTTCGAACTAGACGCTAAGGCGGGTTTGAGCGTATATATCATGCGCGGGCTAGGAGAGGAGGTGACGGTGGAGCCGGTGGTCGTCTTCCAAACTCGAGCCTAGCCCACGTCTTCAGATGTTTGGTGTCTGCATGTCTCTGACGGGAATGGCCGACACTGAAACGAAATGGATCATGGGGACTGACACGAGGTAGATGGGCTCTACAGACTTAAAGCCCAGCGTGGCACTCTCTCAGGTCTGTTGCTTGCTCATTGTTCCACCACAACGTTCTCTGCTCCCCAAGTCTACCGAGACAGCATGGCGGCTCCTTACACGGTTCATACGTCAACGCTGTTTGATCCAAAGAAGAAGGCATTTGTGTCCAATATCTCCATCACGGTAGATCCAAAGACTGGGCTCATCGTCGACGTCACCGAGAGGAAGCCTGACTCGCTGGGCAGCACTGTTCCCGATGGCGACATCGACCTCAGAGGCAAGGTCGTGATGCCGGGTCTGGTTGATGCCCACACTCATATCTTTCTTCATTCTTACGAGTGAGTCAACGCCTTTGCCCTGCCGCTCCATACCAATTCCGGATGTTAACGTTGATGCAGTGAACGCCCGTCCCTTACTCAGAAACGCGACGAGAGTGTGCCAGAGAGAGTGATTCGTGCTGTCCATCACTGCCGGACGGCATTGCTATCAGGATATACGACCTACCGGTATGTGTGGACCGCTCCTGTACCCCAGTTTTGACGCTGAACAAGCTTTCCCAGTGACCTGAGCTCCGAGTCCATGCAAGAGATGGATGCCCAAATCCGAGATTGTATCAATCGTGGTCTCATCCCGGGACCCCGTCTATTCGTGGCCACCCGTGCCCTCGCCAGCACCGGCTCTTACGAGCTCCGCACCGAGAACCATGCCAACGGAGTATGTTATCCCCGTGGAGGCGAGGCAATTGATGGGGTCGACGAGGCACGGACGGCGGTCAGGCGTCGGATCGCCGCCGGCGCCGATATCATCAAGTTCTTCGCCGACTATCGACGACGAATTATGCGCTATCCGCCCACACAGCAACACCCCTATATTGCGAGTCCCACGCATCCTCCTAAAGACCCGAATCCAGACATCCTTGTCTTTGCCCAAGAGGAGATGGACATGATTGTCAAGGAGGCGGCAATGGCAAAGGCCCCGGTAGCTTGCCACGCCGGTACTATCGAGGGCGCAACGATGGCCGTCAAGGCCGGTGTGGCGACCATCGAGCATGCTTACTTTGCCAATGAGGAGCTCTTCCAACTGATGATCGAGAAGAAATGCGTCTTCGTCCCAACTCTTGCAGTCTGCGAACGGGTCCATGCAAAACGTTTCCACGAGATCTTGGACCAAACCAGGCTTGCTTATAAGATGGGCGTTCGGTTTGCTTGCGGCGGAGACACTGGCACTTACCCCCACGGTCAGGGCGTCAGGGAGATGGAGCTTTTGATGGACGCAGGCATGTCGTTGGAAGATACGCTCGAGTCCTGCACAGTCGGGGGCTGGGAAGCTTGTGGAAAAGACCTCTGTGGGATGCGATTTGGCTGGTTTGAGAAGGGACTCCGAGCGGATCTCATTGCTCTACGCGCCGATCCCCGCGAGGACAAAAGGGCTTTGAGAAGGGTTGATTTTGTGATGAAGGATGCAACCATCTACAAGCGGGATGGGAAAGCGGTGGGAATGATAAGAGACGACCATGAGTGGGACCGGTAAACGGTTGGCTTGGATATGGCCCTTCGGTTCAACATGCGAGACCTAGAAATACCGTAATTGAAACTGTCTTGACCCTCCTCCAGAAATGTGACATTTGCATCTGACTTGGCCTACACTGTCGGTCTTGTAACTTCGAAACGATATTGTACTCGGAGTAGCCGGATGAATCGGTACCGTCTCCTGGGAGTGAGTTTCAGCTCACAGGCCATGGTGCAGAAGGCCGTTAGCAGCTGGGCTGTGTCCCCTCTGTCCGACCAAATATCTTTCTTCGCCAGACCTGGTTCCTTCAAATTTAGTCATGTCCTGAATCGTACGTTGCCTGTACCTGTTGGCGAGGAGTACACGATGACCCATTCACTCGGATAGGAAAAGTCCGAACCAATACCCCATGATGACAGTCACTTCGGCCCACCCCAGTAACAATGCAAGATCCGAGGAAGAATACCTATCCTGGACTGTTCCCCAGGAGCGAGCAAGGCGGGTCCACGCGACCCTCCGGCCGTAACTCTAGGTTATTTCCGTCGATAAAGGGTAATACATGCGAAAGTGTGAGAAAACTGGATATAAGACGGAGCTCGATCGCCCTACAAGCACGCTGAAGGCCAAGCTCCAACGTCATCTTCGATTGCCCTCTTACCTACATTACCTATTCAGTCTCAGCTCGACTAGAAACACCGCACTGTCTCCCACAGCATCCCTGAAATTTCACAATGGTTGCCAATGCCAATATCACCATGGACGACCCAAAGGTCAAGACGGTTCACTGCGCTGGGAGTCCATTTGAGATTGGCTTTACGCACGGCAGCTCGGCGTCAGCAGAGGTTCATCAAAATGTTGCAACTTACACCATGTTCTTCCGAGAAACGGCCAAACTGACGTGGGCACAAGCACGAGAACGAGCCATCTCACGGTTCTTACCGACAATCAAGATGCAATGGCCCGAGATTGTGGAGGAAATGCAAGGCATTGCAGAAGGTGCCGGAGGTGGCCTGACCCTGGACGACATTGTCACTCTCAATGTCCGGACTGAGATCGCCTTCACAAACTACACCGATGGTTGTACGTCGATCGGTCAAGCCGCCGAAGGAGGGAAGATGTTCCTGGCGCAGAATTGGGACATGATCCCCGAGCTCCAGCAAGGAATGGTCTTCCTCCACATTGCACCTGCTGGGTCACCAATTGTCTTGAGATTCAACGGTGAAGCCGGGATAGTGGGCAAGATAGGAATGAACAGCGCCGGGTTCGGGCTGTGCATGAACGCTCTTCGGTCCGCAGCTCTGAACCCGAATAACATGCCCGTACATGTCATGTCCCGGCGCCTCCTGCAGTACGCGACAAGCTACGACGACGCCATTGCGATTATTGAAAAATTCGGCGTCGCCAGCTCCATCAACTATTTGCTTGCGGACAAGAATGGCAAGCATGGTGACCTGGAATGCTCGCCGGTGGGCAAGTTTCTCATCGTGCCTCAGAAAGGCTATGTCGCCCACAGCAACCACTTCTACGGGCCAGGCCGTCCAAGCACACTGATTGACCATCCTGCTGCCGACTCACTCACGCGACTCGCGCGGCTCCAGGAGCTTACCGAACAGGATATGCGCCAGGGACTGCCTACGACTTTCGACTCTCTCCGGGCTAGGTTCTCAGATGAGCAGAGCACGCCACCCGCGATTTGCAGGGCTGTCCCTCCTGGAGCGGTGGGAATTGACCGGATCATCACGCTGAGTACCATAATCATGGAATTGACAAGCTGCACCGCCAAAGTCACGATCGGCAGGCCCTGTGACGACCTTCCTGTTGTGAACTGGTCTTTCTAAGGCTGCTGGTTGATCGATCTTGTGGATGTCATGTGCTGCCAGGTCGGACCAGATAACTAGGATAAGCCCGTCGGTAGGCAAACTCAATCAAGAAAAAAGTTATCAGTGTCATAGTACAATGTCCGATGAAGACGCTCTACTACCTCCAGCTTCAGGGTCAGGGCTGTCTAGTGGGGAAGAATCTGTCAGCGAATGATTTGCTTTATTTGCGCATCGACTAGTAATATGTACTCCAATCGGGAAGATTGGGTGCCTCTCTGGGCGGATCTGCCACTATCTGCCATTACGGCAAAGACCTAGTGTGAGTCCTTTCTTGAAGCTGAACGCCGCCTCGAGGGTGGGGGCAGATGGAGTATCGTATCCTCACCATGCACAAGACCACCTAACTCGGATTTCTTTTGCATAACATGAACAGTACAATCTGCGTGGCTGACTAAAAGGGAGACCGACTGTTCCAGGTGGCAAGGTGATGGGTCTGTGAACTGTATCACGTATAAAGTTGTGGAAAGAGATGATGCTGGCTGTTCCATGACATTGTCAGGAGATTTCGACCATCTAGGAATCAACTTGTGTAAGACGTCGAATCACGAAAGTCTCAAAATGGCAGAAGGCCAGACCACAACAGTTTCTTGGGTGGAAATGGAAGATGGATGCCGTTTATATGTCAAGATACTCGGCGATGACTGGACTAGATCGAAGCCACTCCTCATTTCGCTGCACGGCGCGCCTGGCCTGTCCACCCATGCTGAACCAGAGGCCTCCTACACATTTCTCTCGGACGCATTTCGGGTCTTGGTGTATGATGCTCGTGGCAGTGGCGCATCTAGCCACACCGGACCTTATACTCATGAACGCTGGATCAAAGATATTGAGAACTTGAGGTGACAGCAGAAGCTCCCGTCCGACAAGTGACCGAACGCTGACAGAACCTCAACTACTAGACAGTGGGCGGGCGCTGAAAGATTCATCCTTGCCGGGGCCTCGTACGGAGCATTCCTCGCCCTCGACTACGCCATATCGCATGGAGACCGATTGTACGGATTAATACTTCGAGGAGCATGGGCCAACGGAAAATTCGGCCCAATGAATGTGCTGGCGAACATCTTGACTTCGAACAAGGTCCAGGCTGACAGAGCACGCCAAGTTCGGCTCTGGTCGGGAACCCTGATTGACGATCAGGATTTTGAGGATTCGATTCAAGAACTGCTCCCGTTCTATGCGCCCCCGGAGACCGACTCAAGCACGACGACAGCGCCAGAGTCGACCGAGTTTCGGGGATCTGTGAAGTTCTACTCTGCCACTCAGAATTCTGCGTTCGGCGAGAACATGCCACGATTTGATGTGCGCAGTCGGCTTCATTTGATCGAGGTAAGCAGACAGACGACGCACCGTTTTGATTGCGGGCAGCTTAGTCAAGTGTCACAGGTTCCAACACTGCTTGTCGTCGGACGCCATGACAACGTCACCCCAGTGACAGCCAGCCAGGAAATCGCCAATGGTATTCCGCATGCGAAGTTGGTGATCTTCGAGCACTCGGGCCACAGTCCAGCCTCTGACGAGCCGGAGAGGTTCGAACAGGTCTTATCCGACTGGATTAAGGCTGAGGGTATGCTAAATCCAAGGCCCTAGGGCGAATGAGGGGTTGGAAAGTCGACGGGCTCTGGCGGGAAAGCACTGGTATTGGGACAGGGACCTGGAGAGGATCATATAGATGCTTGCCTGTTATTGTCTCTCACATGGCCCTCTAAGAACCTTGAGGCCTAAGGTAGAGGGTAGGAGGAGGTTGACCCAGAACGAGTGTATTTTGGGTCATGTCCAGTCCGCCATGTAAGACGGGAGAACTGCATAGGTATAATCACACAGTACTATCGAGTAACAGCAGTGCTGCTGGGCATTTTGTGTACCTGGGTACCGGGTACCTATAGTAGTAGGTAGGTAACGCAGGCTAGGTTAATGGACACTCTGACGTGAAATGACCACGCCAAGGCTGTCAGGGTATTGATTAGTACTAGCCTTGGAGAAGTGTGTATCTAACATAGAGCCAGAGGTTCCTATCTACTACCACCTCATTTTGGGCTTGGATGAGCAACCACTCGACCATGGATTCAGATATCCCAATGCCTCTGAAGAAACGTCGCCACAGCAAGGCATGTACACGCTGTCGCAGGCGCAAGATCCGGGTCAGGCCCATCTATGTAGTATGCTTGAAGACTTCTCTTTGGCTAACGCCTCTGTCAGTGCGACTTTCAGTACCCAACTTGTGGTGCGTGCTTCACCGCAGGTGCAACGTGCCTAGGTTTCGACTCTATTCACGGAGTCGACAAACCTCGAAGTACTGTTTCGCACCTTGAGGATGAGATTGCCCGTCTGGAAGGTGAGCTCTATCGTGTCAAGGGCCAGGTCAACACCATCTCCGATTCGGCGATCGCGGCGGTTGAACGGCTATCCAGATGCGTGGCCAGAGCCACTCTCGCACCTCTCAGCTGCTCACGGAGGCAAACAAACCTCCTCTCATTGAACTCATCCTTCTTCCTCTCGGGTTCTCCAGTACCTTATCTCAGCAGCCAGGCTTCGAATCCCGACAAACTTGAACGTGCCGAGGAGCCTTCGCTCGGTACGAACACGCTTTCCTCCATCCCTCGTCATGTTGTCGACGCCTTGTTGAAACACTACTGTGAAACATATCGCCCATTATATCCGGCTGTAGAACAGTTGGATTTATACCAGGCTTGTGACCGCGTCTACAACAACGCAGATCCCTCTGGCTTCGACATCTTCTGTGTGCATATCACGATGGCCATCAGTGTATGACTCCAGCATGATGCCCAATATTACACGCTCCAGCTCGCTGACAGGTAGCCAGATGCAAACCCTCATGCATAAGGATGAGAAGCGCGCAACAACGGCTTCGTATGGGTTTTGGATGACGGCCGCAGGCCTCCTGGGTGAAATTGCTTCGGTGGATGATGCATGGGAGCAGCTTCAGGCCTTGCAGCTTCTCGCCCACTACGCCTTCATGAATCCAAAAAATGTCGACTGCAAGAAATGTGCTGCTGCAGCTTCCAGACTGTGCATACATCTCGGACTCCATCAGGAATTGCCCGTGTCGGCCCAGGTCAACCTGGATCCTCAGGTCCTCAACACTCGAAGAAGACTCTTTTGGAATTCGTATAATATTGATTGGTACGATTGCATTCACCCTGAAGTCAGTACCAATGATTTGACGATTTGGTCAGTGCAGTTCACGCGGTCCAATGTCAGCCCTTTCTATGGCCAGCATCTGTATTGACGGCGAAGGTAACCCATTGACACCGTGCGGATGACCGGAAAGCTAAAAGATGAAGTTCCCAGATAGCGACCCACAAACGTCAACGAGTCGTCAGTTCTGGCTGCTGAGAGAGCTCGAGTCCGAAATTACCTTGGCCATGTACTATCCCTCCTCGCCCCCGGGAGATGTGTCTTGGAACGTTTCCTTTGGCTCGTGGTTTACGCACATACATGAACGGCTGCATGAATGGCACCAGACAACTCATCAGAGCATCAACTTTGGTGAAAAGATCGAGTTTCACGAAATCCTGTTCCAATGCCAAATTTTAAGACTAAATCGACCTTCGCCACGCTGTCCACGTCCTACCAGAGACATGCGCAAAAGAGCTCTCATATCTTCGATCGCTTTGATCAAAGAATTCGACGTCGTAGACCGGGTGGGAAAGCTCTTTAATATCTGGCATGCTGCTCATTACATTGTCGAGTCGGGTGCCTGCCTCCTTGCAACAGTCGTCAATGGTATGGATACCCAGAGTCCAAAGAGCACACACCTAGAAGGTGAAGAGGTTGCTATCTTGACCAAATATATCCAGAAGTTCCCTTGTCTTCTCTGGAATATATCACGCCGTTGGCCTGACATTGCACAGCATGCATCTGCCCTGGAACCCATCTCGAATGCGGTCTTGGAGAAATTGAGTCTATGGTCAAGTGGCGAGACGATTAGGAGCTTAGATCTTGTCGCTCTTAAGGAAGAGCTCAGTCAGAACCTTTCGTTATTCTCGCCTCTACCCTTGAGGGTTGAAGCAAGTCACAGCGACAACATGGAAACGACAGGAGTGCATTTCCAGTCCGGTCACCCTACTGGCCCCCTCCCATCAGGCTCTCGTCACTCCCTCGAACTTTCCGACTATCCACTTTCGACGATCGAGGCCGGCCCTGTGGAATCTTCCTGGGCGGATTTTCAACCAGCGATGGGGGTCTTTGACTCGACTTTCCCCGATCCTTACGTTTTCGATGGCGGAGATGCCTTGGTGTGGGATTTTGCAGGCACAGACTCGGATGAGATCCTAGCTGCCTTGTTCGACGAAGGAGACCCTCTGATGCTGAATGATGGTACTGGCACCAGATGACTTTCAGGGTCCGCCCTCCCTAGTGTACAAAAGTATCCAGAGTTTCATGTCTCAGGACACCCACCTAGCTGGCCAGCGTATCTTCCCGTTATCATTAATGAAGTCTATAGACATGTGATGATCACGCGAGATCCTGGAAACCTTGAAGTTGGGGCAAGATTATCAGATCAATCAAGCATGGTCGTCAATAACACGTATTCAAGAGAACCCCTGGATCACACCCAGTGGAGTCCAGGACATGGCGAGTGGCGAGGCGAGGACCATATCTGGCTTGCTGGATGATAATAATGTCACGGCGTTTAGCTAGGGAGCCTGCCTTATCGCGCTGTATACGTCAGGTATGTACGTCTGGACCAAGGTCGTTCTGGTCACAGTAGCGGCGGAAACAAGCGAGAAATCGATGGTCGGTCTAGATTGCCTTCCGTATCATTCATTATCATCACTTGAGGAGGCCTCAACAGCAGCCACCGCGACTGTGATATTGCATGCACGATAGCAAAGATATGCTGGTGGACAGAGGGTTGGGCGAGTTGGTCTACTCACCTTCGTGGTCTTCTCACGGTGCATCATCAGAATACTAGAATCTATAAAAGCAGGGGCGGTTTCATCGAAGCAAGTCAACTTATCTTCCCAGTACAACGTTCTCACCGCTATCTAACTTAGGTAAAGGCTGACAACAGCCTCATCATGGCGATCAAGATTCCTCTATTCCCCGTCTTCCGCCTGAATTCACCCTGGTGGCAAAAGTAAGTACTCGTCGACATTCTGATAATGGAATCATATGGCTAACAGGATCTGCGCCTGGGTCAGTTTCATCATGGGCTCCGTCGTCGGCCTCACCGCAGGCCTTTACCAGTCGTTGAACCTTCTCGGTGCCGGTGGTGGCAAGCCCAATTCAGCCCAGACTATTCAAGTGGTCAACGCGACACTCTGCGCAGTCTATGCCGTCTCAGCTGCCTTTGGCGGTAGTGTTCTGAACACAATTGGGCCTGCCATTACTTCCATCTTTGGTATCATCGGGTACGCCCTCTACGTGGCCGGCCTATGGTACTTTGACCAGACCGCCCATGAATGGTTTCCCATCTTCGGAGGTGTCGCCATTGGAGTGCGTATACACATTGACCTTGCCCCTTGAAGCTAAGTACACAAGCTAACACGAATGAAACAGATCTCGGCCGGTCTTATCTTTGTGACCATGGGATCCGTTGCCATGTCATACTCCGAGGAAGAGGAACGAGGATCATTCATTGCAACGTCCGCTAATCTCCAGGCCACCGGCAGCGCCATCGGCGACTTCATTCCTCTCATCATCAACCGCCACTCTACCGAAGCAGCCGGGGTCCCAGTGGCCGTGTACATTATCATTATCGCCATGATGGGCTGCGGCTGCTTACTTGCCTTGACGCTGCGACCTCCTTCCAAAGTCTTCCGGGACGACGGTACCCAAGTGGCCGTGTTACCTGCCCGTGGCTATGTTGAGGAGCTGAAGGCCAACCTGGAGATCTTTAAGGACTGGAAGCTCCTTCTCATGATTCCAGCATTTCTCCCCTCGGAATGCTTCCTCGTATACGGCGGTTCGGTCAATGCCTACCATAACGACCTACGGACGAGGTGTCTCCTGTCTTTCAGCGCCGTCATGCTGCAAATCCCAGCAGGGTACGGACTGCAGAAACTCTTGGATCACAAGATCTGGTCGCGACGGAAAAGGGCACTCATCGGCCTCCTGACTATTGGTATCCCCCTGATGGCTGCCTGGATCTGGGAGATAGTGCGCGTTCGCAACTACGACCGCTCCAATCCTCCCATCCATCCATTGGACTGGACCGAGGGCAGATTCGCTCCCACTTTTATCCTGTTCGCACTGAATTGGGTTTCCAGCATCTTGATGCAGTCAATTATCCTTTACTTTTTGAGCTGTATGACCAATTCTCCTGCCAAAGCAGCCAATTATGCAGTAAGGTGGTCCCAATCCGCCCTTGCAGCATGCGTTTTATTGTGTCGCTGACTACTTTCAACAAAAACAGGGCGTTTATCGCGGCGTCATGGCCAGTGGTGAAGCCATCTTCTTTGGCCTCGATTCCATCGCCATTCCATTTGTCAAGGAGGCAGGCGTCCTCTTTACCTTCTACACTGTTGGTTTAATGGTCTTTATCTACCTTGGGGCCTTCCACATCACCGAAACTCAATACTTGGTTGGTGAAGAGGGTGTCGTTATCCCCATTCATTTCGTGGAGGAACATAAGCATGAGTTTGACATTGCGGAAGTTCAAGTTCCCCCGATCGACATCGAGCACAATAGCATTCCCCTTGAAGAGAGTCATTGATCAAGAGTGCTTTGGGAATCAGACGGGAATCCTGCGCGGTAGACGAGCCCCAGCCAGTCTCTACTCCCAACTACTACTACTTTGTTTCAGACGATATGGTGCGTGTTATATGGCGTGGACACAAAGAATTGTGAATTGATGTCGATTGGTGAAGTTTTCTACCTGCCAACCAGTTGGCCAAAGCTCCTGGGAGAGGCATTTACTAGTACCGATACATAGTTGGTATTGAAGCGTTACCCACCTATCAGAGACATCCTATTCACTGGACTAGGGATCTAGCGGCGGAAATGTCCTTTTGATATACGTCTGGACTAGGGCAACTGCGAAACCCTTATCTCTCCTGGGGCGGAAAACAGTGGTGTCCGACGCCATTGTAATAATGTAGAGACACCATGTCAAATGACTGCGATGTTTGTATTGTGAACCTTATAGTGGTAGCTGCGTTATGAAGCAAAATCTACCCATATTATGGGAAGGCATATAGTTATTATCGCAATACTCTTTCATCTACCGAACTTAATGAGGCGACCGCTTCTCCCTATAGCCGTCGTATACCCCAGACAGGATAGCATATGAGGCATGGACCCTCTCGGTACCGGCGAGCACCAGGACTTGTGTATTTGTGTCTGATTACGTAGAACTATCTTTTCCGTCACCAATCCGATCGAGGTGGTAACAAATTGGACAGTGGGATGAAAGGTTCCTTGATTTCTATCAAAGGGGCCTGGGAGAGGCGTTGACTAGATACACACGATGACAGGGCCTCCCAGCACTCCTGGGCAAGGTTTGGAATGCTAAAGGTTGACAGAAGGATATCATTGACCGTCTGGAGCTTCCGGTGATTTTAGTAGCTTATGCACGACACAGGGCGTCACTGATAGATGGTTCTAGTACCAAGTAGAGGCAGGCAAGACGCGAGCGAAGATGGAAGCACAAAGGCAAGAAACGCTTGTACTACAGAGTAATAAAAACATACACTGTTTAGCAGACTCAAGAGTGAAGGATGTACGGACTACTACTCTCGCTTCAATTGACTCTCGGTCCAAGACTGCATGTCCCGCCCGTACCGCGCGGTGCATAAGATCAATAGACCAGCGATGATACTGAAGAGGACACCTGTGAGCCCCCTGATTAGCACCATGGAAGTGTAGCAGATCGGGTTCGTCCCTTGCCTACCTATGCTTGAAGCCCATCCAATTCCGATCAAATTGATCAACTGCAGAATACTGGCACTTCCGGCTGCTGCAAAACAATATTGGATCAGATATTTTCCAGCCATCACCTCGGTTCTTCTGGTAGGCATTATTTCTCAACCATTTCTTAGCTTCTGCCTCGTAATAGTCGCAATCAGGGACATAACATACCGGCACAATAGGTGTTCATGCTGCTAAACGCAGTCATGAGACCAAAGCCACTGGCAATGATCGAGACGATTGGTAAAGCCAATCCACCCACCTGATACCGTAGCCCCCAGCCATAGATCAGACTGGCAATCGGGACGATGACGAAGAACGACACGATACCGCTGTATAGCCTATCTTGAGGCAGCCTGTAGCCGCGTGACAGGATCCGCTTCCGCACCGTGATGTCCGAGAACCTCCCGCCACAAATGGTTCCCATGAGAAAGCCAAAAGCGGGCGCGATGTAGAACAAGCCGGATACCAGAGGCAATGTCAAGTGGAATCGTGGATTGATCAGGTATCTCGGTGCTGTAAGTAGTGAATACTGACTCCAGCTCAGTAGGCCACACGCCAGGTCCTATCAATCTCCATGTCAGTGAAAACTATGATACCCCAGGGGGATGAAAACTCGATGGTTCCAAACGTACGGCAAATAGCAGATTGGGAAAGACGTAAAGTCTCAGGCAATTCCATGGATTAAACGCTGCTGCAATACCCAAAGGAGTGGTGGCGACCGTGACCGCATTGGTGTCTATGTCTACCCTGACGGCTGGCGGGATGACAAAAACGGCAGAGGCAAGACCGATGCCTATCATGCCGCTTTGAAGCCAGAAGATGGTACGCCATGTCGTATAAGTGATGATTATACCTCCAAGGCACGGTCCTGACCTTTGTAAGCGGATTGTTCCCTTTGCGAGGATAATCATAGACTTGAATCACCCAACGCAGGCCCGACAACTGTCCCGGCCATGAAAAGCCCGACTGCGGTACCTCGCTGCACCTAGAAGCAGGGTCTTAGACGGGGTCAAGTCATAGATAGTAGTAAGTAAACTCCGCACCTACCGGAGGAAATGTATCGGCAATGATTGTCTGCCCGGAAACCATGAAAAACGTTCCCTCTAGACCACCCAGGACTCGGAGGGCGACGAAAGCTTCGACATTGTTTGCGAGAGCAGTGCCAATCGAACATAGCAATAGGACCAACGCGGCGCCAATATATGCTGTTCGTCTGCCTGCAGCCTGTAAAGATATAGGGGCATGGTCAGTCATGTGTAACGCTTTCTGCTTGATCTTGCGATCAGCCTTCCTTCGGGTGAAGGCACTTTATTCCGACTGACCGTGCTAATCGGGCCCCAGATCAAGGTCGAAATTCCCATCGCCAAAAACACTCCCGCATTACTTGTGGTCAAGACATCACTCGAAGTCCCGAGGCCTGCGGCTATTTCTGGGAGGGCTGTGAAAAGAGAGGTGCTGGAGAAAGTCGCTGCCAACGGCATCCAGCTTGTGACAGCGAGAATGATCGACCTTTTCCATGTTGGCAATGGAATGATGGGTAGTGTCTCATCTTCTTGCATCGTAGATTGTGTCATGACACCAACAGATGATGGGACTACCATTTCGACAGTCTGGGCCATTGAACAGCGAATATTATCGACGACAACCAACTCATAAACTATAGTTGATTTGGCTGTTTGAAGAAACTCGGAGCAGCAACGACTGTCATGTCCGTGTGTCTAGCAATAGGTAGAGTAGACCATGCAGCGCAAGCTTTGCACCTTGGCGTATCTATCATAGGTATGCCCATTCTCCTGCTGGAGTCCACCTTTGGTGATTTGTCTGGCATGTACGTCTGTGGCGGTACTAGATGGAATTACTTTTTACCGGACCAGGGAGTGTATCGGCGGCCTACTATACAGTGACTGTCGCGGCTGAGAGCGTCACAGCAAACACACATACCGCCATCTTCCGGTAGGTAGAGTTTGGCTGACGGATGTATGCTCAGAGAGTGAGTTTGCACTAGGTCGAGTTCCGCCACGGAGACAGCGAGGCAGGAATGTGGCTTCGACCTTTCACTACAACCACCTCTATGGGTTATGGATTGTTAATTCTCGTCTTCTATCAAACAAGGTGCCACCTTATAGTAACTCCCCGTTATGGATTTTTGATCATTACAGAGGCCACGATAAACCCCCTTGGGTCCCTTACGAGGTTGTTTCAATTGAATGCTCCATACTCGCGGATCACCCCGTCCGGGACGGCCCCCAGACCAGCTTTGAGGCTATCAAGGGTGATTGTATCGGGGATGTGTGACGTTTGGATAGAATATCGGCATGACACGTTAATCTTTGCGGAATGCAAGATGAGGTAGTATTATCACGGATCTCAATAAATCCGATAGATCGAGTACACGGCCTCGCAGCGCACCAAAGGATCACAATCTCCAATTTCCGAAATGGGAGCGTCTTCAAGCAACAAGTCGTCCAAGGACTTAACTCGTAATACCCTTGTTTCATGTTGGCTGAAGAAGTCATGAATGACAGACAGATTGGCAGGTAGTAATGAACTGCCGCTATAGTATCGATCTATGAAAGGTGTTACTAGTCTGTATATAAAGGCATCTGTCACTCTCTGGAACCAGTAGGCTCAGGTTTGTCGCTGCTTGCGCGGCCCTTGAGTGCAATGCAAGGACTGGCCCTATGGTAACCACTGTGAAATGTGGAAACTTAAATACGAAGGTGAATTTTGACATTCAAGGAGGAAGAACTTGAAGATCGCCTCCAGTGTTTAGGTTTGAACATCCAGACTCACAGCGTGAAGCCTTATCAAATTTAGGAGTGGAATTGAACCGACTGAAGATGAGGTGCGGCTACGATTACGGACATATGCTAGTGGATCGTTTATCAGGACGGATCGTAAAGAGGAAGGGTTCTATCATTCTATAACAAGACCCCAACGCTAGTAGTCAAGAGAGGCCCCCTCTGCAAATACAACTCTTTCGCTCCTGAGCTCCATCTGTTGTGTCGAGAGGACATAATCCTATCGTCTAGTCAAGGAGACAAACAAAGTCGCAATGGCATCCACAATTACGAAAGACGTGGTAATAGAGGCTGCAGAGCCCACCACATCAAGAATTCGAAGCATGGACATCATCGAACCTCTTCGCGACCATGCCGATGAAGCTCTACATTTCGTTGAGAAGCACGAAGGCTTCACGTACACACCGGAACAAGACAAAGCAGTTCTCAAGAAGATTGATCGCCATTTGATGCCCCTGGCAAGTTGGCACATAATCCAGAAAGAAAGGAAGGAAGCCTCTCTAATACTACCTCCCAGTTATTCGTCTCATATCTGTTTCAATACATGGATAAGAGCATCATGGCCCAGAGCCTAGTTTATGGTCTCACGGAAGACCTAGGTTTGAAGGGCCAGGAATATTCATGGTGCGGGTAAGAGAGACTATCCTTCTTCATTTCATAACACTCCAGATAGAGTTTCTCACGCGCTCTAGATCCATCTTCTTCTTCGGCTACTTGTCCGTTCAACCGTTCACGGGCATTTCCATGAATCGCGTTCCAATCGGGCGATTTGTCACCGTCATATCTTTTTGCTGGGCAGTGGTTGTGTTCTGCACCGCAGGTGCCACCAATTTCTCCGGGCTCATGGCTGCCCGTTTCTTCCTGGGCATGGTTGAGGGAGGTATTTCACCTGCATACGTTCTAGTCACTGGAATGTGGTATAAAAAGACTGAAATCCCCAAACGTGCGACATTGTGGTTTGCGGCCAACGGCCTCGCCATCATCATCCAAGCGGTCATTTCGTATGGTATCGGCCATATCAACCAAACCGAAATACCGACCTGGAAATGGTTCTTCATCATTTTCGGACTTGCGGGTTTGATTCTGTCCGCCTTCTTATACTTCTTCATGCCTGACAGTCCACTGACTGCCAAGTTTTTGAATGAGGAGGAGAAGTTGATTGCGATTGAACGTTTGAGAGACAATCGAACAGGTGTTGCCAACCGGGAATTCAAGAAACACCAGTTGATAGAGGCCTTGAAAGACCCACTGGTGTACTATAATTTCTTCTTGGTCATCCTGGTGGTTGTACCGAACAGCGGAGTCTCATTTGTAAGTTTTGGACCTGATCAGAATGTGTTATTGATTGACCACTTACCGGTTCCTGTAGTTTGGCACACTCATCATCAAAAATTTCGGATACGACTCATTCGTGAGCTCCCTCCTTATGATGCCATATGGAGCAGTCATGTGTATTGGCCTTCCCCTTGCCGGCTATGTCAGTTCGAAATATGCGGATAAACGATGTATCAGTCAGTTTGCATCCGCATTTCCTGCCATAATTGGCTCTGCACTCCTCTTCTATGTGAAGTCAGACAACAAGGCCGGCCGTCTTGCAGGCTTCTACCTGACGGGCTTCTCGAACGCCGTGTTGCCCCTTCAATTCGCCTTGATGAACTCCAACACGGCAGGGCAGACGAAGCGTTCCATCACAAACGCCATCATGTTCTTGGGATATGCAACCGGCTTCATTATTGGGCCACAATTCTTTCTGAGTTCCGAGGCTCCTATATACCCGACAGGGTTCAAAACTATGTTGATCACATTCACCTTGCTGACTGTGGCCCCAGTAGGCTTGTTTGTCTATCTGACCTGGCTCAACAAGCAGAAGCAGAAGCACTTGATTCAGGCCGGAGGCGAACATGTCTATGCTCACAATGAGGAGTTTTTAGACTTGACAGACAAGGAGCAGGTCCACTTCCGTTATTCAAAATAGTAAGGGCCGGCCTTTGGAATCCATATGGTAGCATGAGGTGTGTTGCAGAAGCTCTATATACCAGCATTGGAAGCCAAACAGATTGAGAGGGGGCCGAATGGGAACAACATGAGAAGAAGACACGAACAGGGGAGCAGGGCGAGCAACCTTCAGAATGGTGCTGAACCATTTACACGCAGTATCACTGAGATTGAGCTTTGCTGTCGGTCTTACTGAGAGAGGGGCATTTTTCTGAACCAGGAAGAGGTAGTACAGTATAAATATGCATTACCGACAAGAGCTACTCCTGCCACACTCGTTCAATGGGTCTGCTTCTCTTCTATACTAAAGTTCACTCTCCATTTCTCAAACCATTCCATGACAGTCAAAAGTCCATCTTGTTAACAGTAGATAGCTAGTCAAGGACTCAATATTTCTGTGTGAGCATATTCATGCTCGAATGCAAGCCTCCACGAATTGAGCATTGCGACGGAAATGTCGTTCCCACCACATACTACTATGACCGTCTTTGTCGACTCGTTTAAGGTGCAGCTTGATCCCAAAACCCTCTGCAGCGTGCCCCCGAAGCATGCGGCCACGTTGACACCGACGGTGAGCTCCACCATCAGTCTCTCATGCATTGCCAAAGCGTAACAGCCTTTGGCAGCCTCGAGGTCGGAGAGAACAACGCTCTTGACGTTTGAGCGTTTGCTATATTCGAAAGTCTTTTCAGACACTCTGGAAACACCTAGACTGGTGGCCTGGGATGTAATACGGTCCAGGGTCACCAAATGGCCGGCCTTGATGGACTGGTTCAGAGAGTCGGCGCCTGCGGTTTCCATAGCCACAACGTGCACTTTACCATTCCAACCATTCCTGTCGATCTCTTGCATGATGCCATTCAACAGGCCTCCACCACCTACGCTGCAGAGGATAATATCCGGGGGTTCCCCGCCCAGTTGACTGACAATCTCCTGCATCACCGTGGCATTGCCATCCCATACATCAGGGTGGTCGAATGGAGGCACGTAGACACCGTCCACATCTGCTTTCAGGCAAACGTCCTTCAAGAACTCATCGGCCTCCATGATGTTGGCACCATGCTGTATCACGGCTGCAGCACCCATTGCATGTATTTTGGCAACCATGGGTGGCTTTGCCGTCGTTGGAACTACCACAGTTGCTGGGTAGCCCAACTGCCTAGCAGCATGCACACAAGCAATTCCAGCATTTCCACCAGAAGCGGCATAAAAGTGTACTTTCTTCCCCCGATATTCTTCGGCTCGACAGCGAATATAGTTGCCAATTCCTCGAGATTTGAAAGATCCCGAGGGTTGTAGATTGTCGAGCTTCAGGTACACTTTGCTGCTGCGGGTCAGACACCTTTCACTAGGACAGCTCTTTGGGCCAGAGATATAACCACGCACCATCCTGCAGCTTCCGATAGAGCTCGAGATTCAACGAGCGGGGTCTGGACCCAGGCATCAGAGCCAGCGCGTACGCAGGCCATAAAGATGCTTGGGTGGGTGAGATATTGCTCGCTTGTGATCAGCAAGGAGGAGAAAGTGTCACCAGGGGTGCATGAGTGGTGATAGTAGTATGGCTACGTTCACTTTGAGGTGAGAAGACTCTGGTTGTCAGCTATTCAGACGTGTTTGCTGCTCGAGAACTAGTACCTCAGGCTCCAACACGCGTGGCAGCCATTCGGCTTGAGATGCCCTCCAAACATGAGCATAAACTAAGAATGCAAGGCTGTAGACTGTGACTACCTACTCTTCAGCGTTAGGTGTTAGTCACTAGCTACCTAGCTTCTCGCTGGAAACCTCGCTATTACCCGTGCCTGATCATCCTCTTATCCAGGTGGTTAAACTATATGGACAGTGGTGACGCACCATTTGCCTGGCGGTCAAGCCTCCGCTCAACCAGGATCACTCAAAAGAAGATCTGGTCATTGATTCGTCCAGCCAAGTGGTTATGCTGTCTCGTATCTACTTGAGCTCTGGTGCACGGGTCCACTTTTGGCGTATCGCGGACTAGGACTAATAGTAATTGACCCACCACGACCCATGTAAGTATGCACGTAGAGGTGAGCGGAAACGGGCTACTCTCCAAGGTCCTGAGCCGGACAGAGGCGATGAAGGTCAAACAGGTCCCAAGTATGCATCCATATCACTTTTACATGGTAATATATATGGTGTTCAGTTATTCTCAAGGCAGATAGTTTACAACCACAGTCTTTTCCGACAGGACAATACTGTGAAGACGAAATCGGTACCCATTTTACAATTTTGGATTCTATCCTATCGAAATACATTCACGCATATCATTTCCTTCACCTGCCGTACTCATAGCGAACCACTCCAGTCAAAATGTCCGGTATTTTTGCGCCTGCACCAGAGCCGCCCACTGAGTTGGGTCGGTACCGGGTTCTCTCTAGCACCGCTGGTGTGAGGGTCTCGCCACTTGTCTTTGGAGCAATGTCTCTCGGTGATGCTTGGGCAGATGTAAGTGGTGCCTCCTACCCCTTCTCTCCAGATTTCCAGCCTTAGGACTGTACTATCTGTTGTACGTGCTCCGGATCGACCTCTTTCCGGAAGACCACGAGTAAAATTCTGAAGCATTTGGAGTGAGGTTTTGATGTTTGTTATTGTTGTCAGATGCCGGCAGCCCTGAACAGTCATTCCATGCTAACCCTTCCCGGTGATGTAGCTCATGGGCCCCATGTCGAAGGAGCAAAGCTTCAAGCTTCTCGACAAGTATTACGAATCTGGAGGCAACTTCATCGACACCTCCAACAATTATCAGGACGAGCAATCCGAAAAGTGGATCGGCGAATGGATCGCAGAGAGGAAGAATCGAGACAACATCGTTCTTGCAACCAAGTAAGCACCTCCAGCCCTCTGGTGTGAAGGCGATCTTTGATCTTTGATCTTTGCGTCGTTCTTCCCTGGGCTTTCCAACCAGTCGCAAATACTGATGCCGAGATCACAACGTAGGTATACTGATGGTTACCGCGGCTATGAACTCGGTAAGGGCATCACGCTCAACTACGCCGGGAATCATAAAAAAGCCTTGCATCTTTCCCTTCGAGACTCGTTGAGGAAGCTCCAGACCGATTATGTCGACATCCTGTACCTTCACTATTGGGACTACACCACGTCGATCCAAGAAATCGTCGACAGCCTGGATGTCTTGGTCAAAGAACGCAAAGTTCTTTACCTGGGCATCTCCGACACTCCCGCTTGGGTCGTCGCGATGGCCAACACCTATGCCCTCTCCAACGGTAAGACTCCCTTCAGCGTTTATCAAGGGCGCTGGAACGTGATGTTGCGTGATTTCGAGCGTGACATCATTCCTATGGCCCGCCATTTCGGTATGGCTTTATGCCCCTGGGATGCCATTGGGGGCGGGAAATTTCAAAGCAACAAGCAGCTGGAGCGACGCAAGGCCGCGGGCGAAGGTTTGAGGAACTTGCTTGGTGCAGGCCAGACCGAGAAAGAGGCCAAGATCTCGGAAGCTCTGGAGAAGGTTGCCACCGAACACGGAACCGAGTCTCTCAGTTCCATCGCTCTTGCGTATCTCCGGCAGAAGGCGCCAGGTCAGGTTTTCCCCCTGGTCGGCGGACGCAAGATTGAGCACCTGATGGACAATATCAACTCGTTGAGCATCACTTTGACCGACGACCAAGTCGAGTATCTCGAAAGCGTGCAGCCCTTTGACATGGGATTCCCCTGTAACTTCATCGGGCAGGACCCCAAGACGACGGGCAAGAGTCAAACGCTCCTGGCCATGTCCGCGCCAATGGCATGGCCGAGTCCGAAGAAGGAGTTTGTCAACGGGAAGTAAGCTAGTAATACAACTCAAGAACAAGAACTGCCATAGCGAAAGATAATGTGAAGCTTCATTTCTTTGCTATTCTGTGGCTAGCCCTGGACGCGGTTCGCATCTTCCAAAGGCCAAACAAATCGTCGCATAGCTTTGTTAGCTATGAATCTCTCGCACCCGGTCTCTTTTCGTGTGAGATTCCTGCTAGGATGGATGGGGCAATAGGATCTCCCTCTTTGCTGCAGGTTTGTGTCTTTGTAAATGTGTCGATCGGTTTATCTGCAAAGGGAGCATATATCGGATTGACCAAGTGGCCGCTCAACTCATAGACCTTGGCGAAGAGGAGCGTGCACGTTGGAAATCTTGAACCTCCCTTGCAGCCTGCGGTCAGAAATTCCTGCAATCAGCTGAGAGTTTAGGTAATACTCAACCCGACGGTGCCGCTTTAGCGACTACCTTACCTCTGCCTTCACCCTTTGACTTGGGCATCAATGCACACTCGCCTGATCAGCGGTGAAGCTGTTTTGGCACATGGCGCAAGCCACTTCAAGCCACTCGCGAACGAGGGACTATTTATCTCGCGTCATTGGCTCAAAAGAATCTCTTGTTCTCCCACTCCCTGTCCTACTCCTCTCAACCACTTACGCCCTGACCGAATTGTTGAGCTGTAAGAAGGCACATGTGGAATTTCCTAGTAGAATGAAGTGGCCAGTCTTTCTGCCTGCCCTCTCAAATGAAGCTGTGCTGCTTGTTACTTCTCGTACACCTTCTCAAACTGCAAAATTGTTGAGTTGTTCAAGTTGATCGGAGATGGATCATTTACCGCTCTTAAAGGACTCCGACTTTCCGCCGTTGGAAGTTGAATACTTGGGACGCAATGAGCAAAGCGTCCTGCACTATGACAACCACGGCTTCACGGACTTCCCGACCAGAGCAGGCTGGAACAAACAGGACCTGTTTGATGGGCCTCGGATAAGCCAGCCGTCTAGAACTGTCGCAGCTTTTATACAGCAATGGCTTTACTTTGGCCTCCTATCCGCATTCTTGAACCACGGTTACTCCATGCACACATTGCTCGAAGCTTTTACTCGCCTCTCTGGCACTTCTGACCAATGGATCATCACCACTCACCGAATCGAGCAATAATTGACACAATGGAAGACCCACATCACGCAGGAGGAGTTGCTTCCACGCTCTGCAACAGTTCTAGCGCTTGAAGCGATATTGGATGAGACTCAGCAGCATGTCGCGCGATACATGTGCCGTGGCGGAGAAGAAAGCGAAACTCACCCGATGAGATCGCATACGGAAACAACACTCTCGATTATTGCACTCTGTGTTGTCCTTACTCGTGCAAAAATGCATGTCTGGCCACAAAGCAGACCATTCACATGGCAGCACAGCGAGTTGGTGCTCTCCAGGATGGAGCATGCTGGCTGGTGTCCGAGCGATATTACCATGTTAGACAAGCTTTTAACACCAAGTGGCATGTACTTCGCCAGTCTTCTTCCTCCTAGACTCCGTCAAAAGGACCATGTCGCAGGAGGTTGCAACCAAGAATTCTGTAATGTCTTGAACATTACAGAAGCTGCCCGGTTAGATTATTGTACTGAACACACCAAAGACTGCGACAAAAATTGTGGTCTCCACTATGTGAAAGAGGAAGAACTCTGTGAAATCTTAAGTGAGGAGGGTGCCATCGCTGTGGTTGATTTCTTGCCTACAGGGGACGATCATCCAAAGCTGCAGGTGTCAGCTGTGACCACTGTAAACAGGAAGCCTTTTGTTGCTATTTCTCATGTATGGGTCGAGGGACTCGGTAACGTTCGGGATAACGCACTTCCTCGTTGCCAACTTGTTCGAATTCAAGCGCTGGTCCACCAAGTTTCCGGAGACACTTCAATGCCATTTTGGCTGGACACGCTCTGCATACCGCAAGATTATTCCCGTCCCCACTTGCAAGCATTTCGCATAAATGCCATCAAGAATATGAATCGGGTGTATGAAAGTTCTTCAGCTGTGCTGGTTCTGGACTCCGAGTTGGGGTCGACAAGTATTATGGCGTCGTTGGAGGAACAACTTGTCCGATTTGCATGCTCCAGCTGGGTGAGAAGGCTCTGGACTCTGAATGAAGCTGTCCTCGGCACCAAGGTCATGTTACAGCTCCAAGACGGAACCATGGATCTGTTCGTAGATATTCTCCAACGTCTTCCAAACCATCCAAGGTTCTTCGAGTTGTCTCAAACTCTATTGACTGAGCTCGCGGATTTTCCTTGCAGAATCAGCCTTCTTAGGGGAAAGGAGGATGCTCCGAGCATTACCAAGCTTTGGAACGCATGTCAATTTCGGAGTACAAGTGAACATCAGGACGAGGCGATGTGCCTTGCCATTCTTCTTGGACATGATCCAACGCCAATCATTAACGCAGGTGTCGACGAAAAGTGGTGCCTCTTCCTACAAGCACAGAAGACATTTCCGTTCGATCTACTGTTCACAAAGGGCCCAAGAGTGGAGCTCGATAGATACAGGTGGGCCCCGTCGAGCTTTATTCGTCGACCCGCTTCGCAGATGGCAACTTTGGCATTATCAATGGGTTATGGCGAGGTTACTATTAATGGCTTGAAGATAAAGGCTGATGGCATCCTAATCAAGCCTCCACAGAGACAACTTCGAGCCGAGCATCCTAGCTTCTGGTTGCACGACGACGCCTTACAACGATGGTATCGTATTGTTCAAACAACCGCTCCTGGAGATGGCCACCAGCCGTGGTAACTTCTCAGGAGGGACCTCCAACGGGCGCGTTGTCTGGGAATCATTGTAAATCAGGACTTGGATCGTATGCATTTTGCTCTTGGTGTTTTAGTCGAGGTTGGAGATCAAGGAAGCGGCTCCAGCAGCGACTGTTTATCTGCAAGATTCCTGACCACTGTAGCTGTCATGCGTGAGCTCGTGGATCGATGGTCCACATTGGAGCAATGGAGACGGCAAGAGTTGGATGGTGATCTCGAACGTGATTATATGACAGTTGGTGGAAGCAAAGTTGCGGCGGACCGTGAATGGTGCGTTGGTTGAAGGTTTGAGTCGCCCTGTCTAACTCCTTGAACGTCGATATCCAAGCAAGTGTTTGGTTTTCAGGTCAAGATCTAGAAGTCCAGATCTATCTATTGATGTAGTAAACACTTGTGTTATTAGCGAGGTATAGAGACATCTTCCCGTCAGTACCAAAGGTCGTGCCATATGTGATCTATAGCACGCCCATGTTTAGGCAGCATTGACCTGCTACTATTTATTTAGCCCAGATCAAGTCACCGCATATCTCAATTAAGCCAGCATGGTTTCCCAATGATTATCGTACATGATCTCCAGCCAGAATGCATGGGGATCGCCTGCATCCATCCGTCTCCAAAGTTCTCGCACGGTGGCTTGTCCGCGTTGCACCCCGCTCAGGCCAATTGTGTGCCGCTGGTGGCTCAAGGTGTTCCAAATCAAGGAGCGAAGATCCAGAACCGGAGTTCTCGTCAAGCTGGCCATCTCATCATCAAGGCCTTCGCTGTTGTGTTCGGCTCCCAACGGAGTCTCGGGCATCCGATTCTCACGAGATGGCGAAGAGTCGTCTGAACTGTATGATCCCAGGGTGTCGTTCACATGTCGCTCTGGACTTGGTTGTTCAAAACACTCGGCTGGAGATTGATCACGACCTTGTTGTAAATACTCACGGTCGAGATGTAACTCGTTGGCGCCTATCAGTAGCACGATGCCCCAGCCATGAAGAGAGCTTGAGGCAGGCGACAATTTCAACAACATTCGCAGTATGCGGCCGGCGAGGCTGAAGAGGAATCCCTCGCGCGAGGAGGTTTGGGACAGATCATCCCGGGCAGGCCTTGTTCCCCAAAGATCTCTGTTATCACCGCCATCCACAGCATTCTGTGATTGGATCAAGGGTAGCCGGCGCTCAAGGAGCTCAGGGAACACCCTATATAGCTGTAACATAGCAGCCAAGTGGTGGCTTTTGGCAAGATCGATCAGATCTCCAACGGTGGTGGAGACGTCGCCGGTGGGATGAATTGCGTCTGCCCGTGGCAGCTCATAATTCAACAATTGGATCTCCAGATCCGATGCCTGAGAGAGTGCATGACTGCGTGCCAACCCCTCATCTTCATCGCATCGACATTCGCCATTAGCGTAAGCCAGTGTATTCCATCCGTGAGATCGGATTCGCTTGACCTCGGTTCGTAGAAGGCGGCCGACTTTGGCAAAGAGATAGAAAAGACCAGTCGACACACCAGTCCACGGATGCGGTATGATCATACTACTTGCGTCGACGGCGATGAGCGAAGACTCTCCTGGAGGGTCCACTACCAATTCCCGTAGACCTGGACTCTTTTTCTTCGAGTCGGGATGCTCGATAAGTTCGACAATCCCGCTACTCTCGTCCATCATGAACGATGAGACCATTTCCCAGAAAATAAGGCCGCGCACCAGGAATTGGTAGTCGACGGTCCCAGCTGATGCCTGTACAAGTGGCCGTCTGGTAGTCAGCCATTGTAAAAGGAGCCGTCTTGCGCCCAGATGATGTTCGTTGCCTAGGGACGTGGCTTCAAACCAACACTGTAGATGTCAGCTTGAGTTGGAAGGTCTTCACCGTAAGAGTGAGTTTGTAGACCACAAACTATACTTACCGATGACCAACCCACTAGAGTGATAGCCAACATGATTTCATCCGTAACCCTTGAACCATGCAGATCTTTGGCGAGAGACTTGTACATCCGGGCCTGGAGCGACAGTGCTTCCGGTTTTCTCCACGGCTGAAAACTAAGGAGCTGAGCAACAGCCATGCCTTGAACACAATGAAACAGTGTCTCTGAGTGATGGATTCCTCTCGCGAGTTCCACGCGCAGCTGATTCAGAGGTGAATCAAAGCATGAAATGGCCGAACATACTCTTCCGAAAAAATAATCCACCATTGAGGTCGCCTCGTCAAGAGGGTTTGACATGACTGAACCGGGAGACCATGGTGCAACAAGTCCACTATTGGTTTCCAGAAACATTCCCCTCTCTTCTGTCGACGGCGAGCGGTCAGCAGAATTGGTGCTATACTTCAAAGACGTTGGCTTAAGCAGGGATATTGGACCGCTTGCTTCTTCCTCGCAAGTCTGACCTGGAGGCGAATATCCAGATGCCTTCGAACCGAAGTAACAAGAAGTATCTTCTCCCGGCACCTTACCAACACTTTTTTGATCTTGATTACTGTATGTTTCGGCCAAACCACACAGACTCGACACAGGGCTATGTGAAGGAATCTTATCGCGTCGCCGGGAGCGGTCCTGAGGCTCTATGTCTCGTCGTCCGTTTCTGACGCGTCGCCGATGGCGACGCCATTGTCCACTGGCACCGAGATGGTCGGTCCCACAGACGTTCGCATCCTCTTCACTGGCAACGTCTTGCTGCCAGTGTAGCCATGATAATGGTCGGCTATATCCTGGACAAACAGCCCCCCATTTGAAGCAATTTTTGCAAGACGGTGAAGACTCGTCACATTTGATCTTGATCTGAAATGAGACACAACTCCCACGTGGAACCGAACCGGCCCTAAAAGCGTGAAATATATGCTTACCTTGCGTTGTTTGCACAATTGACAACCAGATCGAGATTTAACCCGTCTTGATGGCTGGGACTGCTTAAGGTTGGCTTTGGCGCTCGAAGCCATGAATAATTTCTATCCCGAGAGTGCACGGGGGGTAGGTCTATCCTTTCAGCATAATGAGGGTTTGGATAATGCCACCTTTGTGATAATCCAAGTGCATTTGCAACCAACTGATGAATTGTTAATCTGATCTCAGCACTTGCGCGGGTTTTTGAAAAGCTACTAGACCGACCTTATCTACCTACCCTTACATCTCAGAGATGCGGGACATCCCAAAAGCTTCCCATTGCGCAGCATGAGTGGGGGCGGGGAGAGTGGCAGACGTCTCTTATCTGTGCACGAGCACTTTGACCAATTGAGTGGTCTTTAGCTATCAACAGCACCAAGCCTGGCTCAGTAGCAACGTCTCCTGAGCCGTGCACCAATAAGCGAGTAGCTATTGGCTATTGAGATCTTTGTGCATTAGTCAGTCCCAGGCTCTCATGAGTTGCCGAGTTTCTGAATATAATCTGTTCTAAACCAGATTCAAAAGGCTACATATCTAGGGTTATCTAGGCGTTCCTTACGTGCATGTTATCCAGTTGGTACAGTATTAGTCCCTCCTCGTTCTAAACCCGCAATTTTACTCAATCGCCGTCAAAGGGCCGGTGAATGTCTTCTTGCCCCGAACCATCCACCACGCCAGGAACAGTACGATAATACCTCCCAATATGACACAGGCGTAGTTCATATTTTCCGCCGTTACGGGCTGGAAATCCGGAAAGAGCATGAAGACGGCAGTCCAGATAGTATATCCAATGGAGATCAAGTTCAGCGGCAGTCCATAGCGACCGAGTCGAAAGGGGCCATAGGCGAGTTTCATTCCATCCTTGCCGATGAAGCGCAGTCGCACAATCAATATGATCGGGAGGAGATAGGACACATAGAGTGCGACGGTTGCCAGGGAAAGGAACGCGTTGAAGGCCGTTGTGCTGCCGAGATTGATCAGTCCCAGGAGCATTTGAAGTCCGACGCTGAGAAAAATGGCGCGTATCGGCAATTGGAAGGATGAATTAACATGTGCGAAGAACTGGGAGCGTGGAAGACCCCCGTCGCGGGCAAAAGCCCAAGTCGTCCGGCTCGCGGATGCCAGCATGGGGACGGTAGCGAGGGCAGAGATGCTTGTGACCAGGGATGCCATGGCTATACCGCCCCCTGTCGTACCAGTAGCGTTGACGAATACCTGGACATAGGGGAGTGCGTACGCACTGCCGACAATCGACTCGAAGGGGCCCATGAAATAGAGAAGGATCAAGAGCCAGACAAATCCCATGACGCCGTTGATCACGATCGATGCAACCATGGCTCTGGGAACGGCTCGAGCGGCGTCATGGAGCTCTTCGGCCATGTGAGCTGCTCCGTCGTATCCTATGCAGATGAATCAGTTGACTGGGATCAAACGTCGCGACAGCTTCCAAGGCCGTGTTGGCTCGCTCATTTTCTTGTACGCGAAGGGAGGCGTTCGAGGGGCTTACCAATGAAGATAAAGGCGCTAGATAGCAACCCAATACACCATGAGACACCATCATTGTTCCAGCCCGAGTTGTTGACAAATTCGGTCCAGACGAAAGTTGATGAATTGCGCTCCCCCATCGCGCAGAGAACGGCGATGAAGGCAATGAACAAGCTCATGTGGGCGACTGCCACGCCGGACTCTAGAAGCGGGAGAAACTTGATCAAGAATACGTTGACAGTGGCAGCAACCCATAGGACGGCCCAGTAGATCAGAGTCCCCTGCCACCTTGGTGACGTGTAGTTGTTGTTCCCTGCAAAGACCAGCGTCTGGATCTGAGTAGACACGGCGAATGCGGTACTGGCCGACAAGGCTTGCCATCCACTGACCGAGATCCAGCCACTGATACAAGACAGAAATGCCCTGTAGCGCTTGGGAGAAAGCTCAGCGACCCAGTGATACTGACCTCCGGAGGTCGGCCACATACTGGCGATCTCTCCCAGAGAGCATGCAGTTGCGAGTGTGCCCAACGACGCTACGATGTAGCCATAAACCAAGCTGACAGGCCCGCCTTCGATAAGAGCAACTTGAAAAACACTGGTAAGACGGTCAGGTAGTGTTCATGAGCATCTCAAGACCAGACTTCATTGTTACTGACACACATAATGCTTCCCAGGAGGCTTGAAGAGTCACAACCAGAGAGATCATCGACCACAGTCCGAAAGTACGCTGCAAACAGTCACAGCGTTAGCCACTGGTTCGAAAATGTCTTGGAGGAGTAGATCATACGTTGAGCTCCTGCTTCTTCCCAATGCTGGCGAGAAATGCTTCATCTTTCTCGTCCTTGGTCATCGGGCGAGGTTTGATAGAAGGGGTTGGCGATTCTGGAGCCTCAGCTACCGCACTTGCACCTTCGACCTTCATGTTTTTGACGAGGGTTGGTCCAGGCCGCACACTTTGGGGGTTGGGATAACGATTGACAACTGCGATTTGCCAAGATTGGTCGTCTTGATGTACTTTGTTGGAAAACCAGGGAGGCTAAGGTCTTTATAGGTCAATTTCAACCACCACGCGAATCTTATGCAGAACGGCCACGGACCACTTTATCCTTTCAGATCATACCGACCTAGCAGGGCTCTTCTCGGACGCATTCCAAAGGTTTGGCGGCGTCAGCATATTCACGTTAACTTGAATGGTCGACATAGACTCGTTTCCCCGACTGAACAAGATAAGAGACATCAGACGTGAACCAGAGTTTCGGCGCGACCATTAACAGACACCTGGAGGCGTCTAGACCAAATCGGGGCCAGAGGTGCGCCTAGGGCCAGACGCGCAAAGCGGGATGAAAGTCGTTAACTCGGATCTATGTACGTGGCATCTGGGAACTTCAAATGAAACTCCTAGTCGAACAAGATTGGGGAACGCTAGGCGCACCATTTTGCCCTATCTAGGGAGGTTGAACTTCGATCGATAATCATGGTCCGGCGACGTGTAGAGAATAACGTAATCTAGAATCACGAGGATTATCTGGACAGGTCCCACTTATACCCACTTACAAGTTCACCATTCCGATATAGGATCGAGATTGCGACTAGCGCGAAGTATCTCCGTGAACCTGAATGGACATGTCTTCGGCTTGTTCGGCAGAATTGATACCAGGGTCTTGCTCCAATCAAGAGTCCATGTCCAATTCTTGAAGTTCCCCAATCACAGTCCTATCACTGGCTCTTCACGCCGCTTTCGGCTGGTGGCGGATTTTGATGGTGGATAGGTTCTGCGATTCCATAAGGACACAGCGACCCAAATAATCCACAGACTCATATTCTTCCAATCTATATAATTTCCACACCAGTCATACACTGCAAGTTGTTATCAGAACCACCAACCAGCCGACACCAACCAGACAAAACCGACATCTCAGTCATCATCTTAGAGTTCTCGACAATGGCCGTCCCTCTACAGTGCTCCAACTACCCTGGATATGAGATCTTCAATAAGATGCACGGCATTTCATCCGGCGTCGTGATCCCGCCAGGATCTGCAATTCTCTTCACCGCGGGCATGGTCGGTCCCGTGGCTGACGGTGGGTTGGAATTCAGCGAGGATATTGAGGACCAGTTTCAAAAGGCGTTCCAGGTAAGAATTCATGTGCTACCAAACTATAGACTGCAGTGCTTATAATGGGTCTTACAGAACTGCGAGAAAGCCATCAGGACTGCAGCTCCAAGTTTGTCGGCAGAAGATGCCTGGAAGTCGATCGTCCAGATCACAAGCTATCACGTTGGAGGGGTTGCAGAAGTAGACAAGCCATTGGCGAAAGTTGCTGGAAGCTTCCTGCGAGGACATCAACCCGGTTGGACGGCGGTAACTGTTCCAGCGCTTGGTTACCCAGGCTGCAAGTTTGAGTTCTCCGTGGTGGTTGCACTACCACCAAAGTAGATAGATGTTTGGCACATGCCTGTGACCTAGGACATAAATATAAGCCGAAAACGGTTACAAAGTGCGAGTAGCAGACTGGAATAGAGGTTGCCGTTTTGGTAGACGAATCTGCCACCAGACTTGCTCTCTGATGATCCTGAGACAACCGTGCACCCACAGGCTAGCCGAGAATCATGATGCCTGGAATCTGACTTCAAAGTTCTTATCACCAGTCTGGCCCATGTCCATTCTTGGTTCATTCTTGCGGCTAGCGCCGTTCATCGTGTCAATCCACGTTAGCTCACATGGTGTCAACATGATTGTCTGTCCTGGTATCTGAAACATAGTAGATCGGTTGATATATAAGCTGACGGAAGCCCGGAGCATTCCTGGTTACAGTCTTGTCCATTCTTCTTCAGCAATACCTACACACCTTCGTATACAAAGATGGCTCCAGGCTTGACGGAAATTCCTACTGGCCCGAAATATGTTTCGGTGCCCCAGAAGTCCCAGCCCAAAGTCCAGAGTCTCCCGATCGATGCTCCTCTCGAGGATGTCATAAACGCCATCAAGTTAGCTGGCGGCGTCATCATTCGAAACTTTATTTCACAAGAGACCCTCGGCAAGATGGAGAAGGAAATCAGGGCACGGTTGGAGCAAGACGGAGAATGGGGGGGTAAGCAACAACATGATTCCTTGCAACATAGAACATCCCATCTTGCCAGAAATAGTAACAGAATACTAAAACCTCGACTCAGGCGAATTTTTCCCTCGAGAGACCAGACGCTGTACAGCCCTGATCGCTCATTCCCCAACGACAACTACTGAGATGATTGCACATCCTCTCTATATGGCTGTTGCAAAGGCATTTTTGAGGACCGAATTCTGGTGTTGGCAAGGAACAGAAAAGACACAGACCTTTGCAGACCCCCAGCTGAACCTCTCATCGGTCGTCAGTGTACGTCCCGGTTCAAAGGACCAACCACTGCATCGGGATGACATGACTCACCTCGTCGTCAATCCTGCTCTGGATGCGTACCCCGATGACTTGGTGTCAAACCGTCGTGATAGTGCGCTGGGTCTCTTTGTGGCAGGAACAAAGACCACCAAAGAGAACGGGGCGACCAGGTTTATTCCCGGAAGCCACCTCTGGGCACACGAGAGAGCACCGGATGAGTCATTGGCATACTACGCCGAGGTGAGTACTGATGCCACATCATTCGATCAAGTGGATAGAGCTTCGACTTATCATATCTTGTCATCCTTAGTTGGAACCGGGCGATGCCTTCATTATGTTGGCCAGCTGCTATCATGGAGGCAGTGCAAACACGACAGCAGATGAGGAACGCCTCGTATACAGCTGCTTCATGACGCGAGGCTATTTGCGCCAGGAAGAAAACCAGTATCTTTCGGTTCCCCTTGAGACGATGAAGAAGTACCCGCCTCATATTCAGAAAATGGTTGGATAGTAAGTCCTGTCCCTTCTATTACCCCTTTATTTGTGATAACTACAAATATGCTGACATGGAACTTCTTTCTCCGTCTTTCAGTCAGATGGCTGGTCAATTTTGCGGCTGGGTTGACACTAGAGATCCGCGCTTTCTCCTTGATCAAGTAGTTGAAAGCATTCATGTCTAATGATCTCTGGACATATTCGGTTGAACTGTACCGGCGGGAGGTATGAGTACGAGTTTAGTTCTCGCCAACCTGACGGCGCACCGTTATGGCAAGATCCACCACCAAGCATTAGTGAATGTTGAGCTTGGAAACACAATTCGAGGCGTGGGCCATAGGTACAAAATTTGGGCCAGGCTTCTCCTATCCCAGCACGTATAGTCGCAATACATTTTTCTCTCCATTGACGCAGTGATAATATTGGCGGAACACTCGATGCGTCATGCAGGGCGAGTGTGTTTCTTGGGATGGTAGTGCGAGAGGCTTTGGCCCATCTTCGGGATTAGGTCCCGGTTTGTTTACAATGTAGTGTTTGGTGGTACAGAAAACTGCTGCCACCACGAGTTCAGTTTGGCGCATAGTCTTGACCTGATTTTCATGCAGAACCAGGCTTGGTTTGCCTCCTGTACTACTAAACCGCGGCGGGAAGGGATCGAACCCGCGTCCTTTTCCGCCGCCCAATCGGAGCGCCGGGGCGGGGTCGGTGCGGGGTCGCCGATCCCACCTCCATCCTTTTCCACTGGCGCCCTTCCATTCTTTCCCCGACAGGCCCCGGACCGAGGACACATGAGTACGCCCTGAGAGCGCGACCTATCACTAGTCTGGCGACATGTTATGGCATAACATGTCCGGGGTAGGCGATTTCGGGTTAGTGGATTGCCGCATGGAGTTTGGTTCAGGGGAGGGCTTGGCATGTTATGGCATAACATGTGTCGAGATGGAGCGACGACAGCGTAGTCGGCTCTAGACAGTCTGTGGTGAGCTCCTAATTATTACAATAGATGATACACTCATCAGTTACGATGCAAGAGCGTCTGCACTTTGAAGAACCCCTAGGAGTGGTGATCTGTCATCGTTGTGAATCTGGTGTGGTGGTGGATTCCCTCAACTCAATAAATAATCATTTTCGTGCCAAACCACACCAGTTGAAAGGTGCGGCGTTGAAAGCCGTCCACGCTCGCTTCGCAGAATGGTCGGCACGAAGCTCCTCTGATGTCCCCTACCCGTCTGTCGCAGAGCAGCCAGTGCCAGCCCTATCCAAGAGGACCCTAGTAGTTTAGGGTCAGACATGTAGCGTGGATCGGGGCCGAGAATAGGTGGTGGAAAAATTAAGGTTTGGGCTGTAGCGTGAAATCACATTGTAGCGTGAAATATTCTGTAGCGTGAAATCTCAGCCTCGCCGAGCCATACACTCTTACACTCGATGGCCCATCGCGTCCCTCAACTCCCGAGGTATATAAGATCGACAGGATTCGAGCTTCTTGCTCTTCTATTCACACCATGTCCTCTCCACCCTGGCTTCGCAGCCTCAATCTCATTGTCAGCACTCCCGAGAACGCGTTGATTTGCACATTGTGTCGACGAGCGTTACGCGTACATCCGCGCCTCGTCCAGCAACATCTTACCGAAGCCCACTCAATTAGTGCTAGCCGGCAGACTCAAGTGCCTGACCTCGGGACTCTTCTCTTGACTGACATTTCTGAGCTTTCCGCTCGCGCCGATTTCTGCCCCGAGGACCCCAGCCTCACCACAACACCCGGGTTTGCGTGCGGACATTGTTCCAGCCGGACCACCAGCCAACAACTTCTCAGGCGCCATCTTTCTAGCCAGCATAACATCAAGCACCTCGACACCATCGCCGACCGCGACTATCGACCGGTTTCTCTTCAGCAGTGGACCACGTCAGGCTCAGCCGGGCGGCAATACTGGATTGTATTGGCGATTCCTCGCGCCGTTACACTCACTCCGTTACCGACTTATCGTAAGCGAAAGCGTCCTCTCCCTCTGAGCCACCGCAAGTGTTGACCGAGGACGGAGAAGTTAGTCGATACACGAACCTGGCAGGCCCCCATTTCCCCTCCATCCTCGACCCTTCTTTTCTCTATCCACCAGGAGGAAAGAGAGCAGATGGCGTCTATTCCGTCCCTGGATCATGATTCTCACCGCGCTGACCCTGCCATGACTCCTTGGTTTGAGCGGACGGGCTGGATCGACACATACGGCCATCTACGCCGAGATATCTTACTTCAGATGACCCAGCTACCTACACGCCAGACCCAGCGCGCGGGCTTTCTACTCGGCACACTCACTTCTCGCCCTGGGCGGTCCATGTCCGAGAACGTTCCTATCCGCAGTTCGCCTGAGGCCGAGACTCGAATCTCCTCCATCCTTCGCACAGTTGATAGTGTCTTTACCCGGTGTGAGGATACTGTCCGCGCGACACCCCATCCTTTTCTCTGCTGGTTGAGAAGTCGATTTTTGGACCAAGCATACAAAGCACCATTTCAACTGGTCTTACGGGACTCAACTCGACGCCGCTACCGACGATTGTGGAAGAGATGTCTCGCGTTCTGTCTACGCTACTCCCGACTATCTTATGTACAACAATCTATGCTCGGTGTTCCCGTCACCAGAGAACAACACGCTTGTTTACAGGAGATGTGGCACCAAACTGATCTAGTGGACTTAGTCGATAAAGCGTCCGAAGATGATCCAGATTGCGACCAGGATGATAAGTATTCTGAGGACGAGGATGAGATTGATGATGAAGAGGAGGACGACGATTACCTCTCTGAGGAAGAGGATTGTTCCTACATGCCGCTCGAAGCTGTCATTTCATCCCCCTCACCGACATCTGATCTGAACTCCGTCACCCGTCAGCCTTCTCTCTCTGACCTGGTCTTTCAATTCAGTCTACTTCTCTGTACCCAAGAGTACTCAAATGGCCGCCCGAGTTCCAGTGTCCTTGTCTTCTTGAGCGGCATCTTTGGCTTTACGCCGGGAGGCCAGGGATATCACCGTCCACGGACGTATACGCAAACTTTGGCCGCGTTGATCCATCAGCAGACTCTTCTCCTTCTTGAGTCAGTACTCCCAATATATGGTTATCCCCAGCTAGGCATTTCTGCTCGACCATCGCAGGGACAGCTCTCGATCCTACAGGCCATGCGGCGACAGTATATCTGTGCGGGATGTCTCACCCCAATCCAGGAGTGTATTAGCCTCCTCCAATTTGGTCGACAATTCCTCGGCTCCGAGGGTGCCGCATTCTTCTTCCAGTGGAGTGACGATGGCCAGACTCTCTCTTTTCAGGGACACCATCTCCGGTTGTCGTTGTTCCGCCAGTTCGCCCAAAGCCTAGTAAGTGAGGCATCGGAGCTCTGTCACCAACTGATGGGCGGCTGGTCCCCTCCCTATGATTTGAGGAACGTTCGCGACCTTATCAGCTGCTCCACGCCTGGTTATTCGTTTGTCCAGGATCCGCGCAATGATCTCCAGGGAGCCTACCTCCACCTCTCATCGCGTATCTGTCAAGAAGGGCCGTGTCCCCTTATCCAGAATAATCAATGGGTCCAGACAGCCGTGTGGAAGTATCTACGCCTCCATGAAGCCTTCTTAGTTCTACTCTTTCAGATCTTTTTTGTCCACGGTGGCCAATGTCCTCGCACCCCAGATCTTTCGAGGTTAGGTGCTTGGAACAGATCGACCGCTCTGCGCGGGATCTATATCTACGCGGGATCTATATGCACCATCTATCGAGCCGCTAAAAGTCAGCGTATCACCGGCCGTGAGTTTCACGTGGCCCGCTTCTTTCCACCCGCCGTTAATAAGCTGATCTACTACTACCTGGTCTTCATCCGACCTTTGGTGGATCTCCTCCTACGCCGCGCTCTTGGTCACCGCACCACGAGCTCTCTCTTCGCCTCTAACCCTTTTATTGCCCAGCAACCCCTTCCTCGCCATTGGAGTACAAACGATCTGACCCGTTGGCTTCGGAAGAGCAGCCAAGCCGTTCTAAAAGTCCCTCTTGGTGTCCAACTCTATCGCCAGATCACGACTGCCATGACCGAGAAACATCTTCGGCATGTCATCCAACCGACAGATCTATACTGTGATGTCGGTCCTCACGCCGACGCGAACCGAGCTCTTGTCTGGCAGAGTGGGCACCGGCCCTTACAGCGGGCAGCCAACTATGGGATTGACGTTGACTTTCCCGAGAAACTCCAGCCGGCTCTCTTGGAGAGGTATCGTCAGGCGTCCCAGCAGTGGCACGAATTTCTTACACCCCTTCCACCGTCCGAGAGAAGACCACTCCGGGATCTTGGTGAGAATGTACCGCAACATCCACGGCTCCCGACCATCACCCCATCCCACCCTCCTAAACTACTCTCCCCTCACCCTATCGACCTCACTACACCCGCGGCGTATCTTGATCTTAGGCTGACTCTACCTCGAAATCCTTCTGTCAATATTCTGCCTTCCACCCGTAACCAGATAATAAGCGACACTCCTTCGCAGTTGGATCCGTATCTTTATAATGAGATGTATCAGATCTTGATTTGCCGAGTTCACGGTCACGCTGTCAGCCACGCCAGTACACATCTTTACGAGGGGCACGCAGAGCTCCCAAAGAAAGTTTGCCGACTGATTGCGCAGAGATATCGCGAGATGGTCGTCGTTCGTCCGGAAGAACTTCTGATCCCTCCTGGAGATAGTCCGCCGATCAACGGGTTAGGAGTACCTGTTCCTATCTGTATTCGACCGTGTCACCCTATCTATATTCGACCGTGTCACCCT
>NW_006912902.1:0-1116 GCF_000585585.1 Capronia coronata CBS 617.96
AAGTAATGATTGCCGTACGATCGGATCTAGGCGACAGAGCCGAAAGACAAAGTATATGAATCTTTTCCAGGTCCTACTATAACTCTTTCGAGTAGACTGACAATCCGGGAGCTGAAATGGTAATCGATATGGTTGATGAGATCGATGGCTACGAAGCCAATGCCGAATGAAGGTATCGGTATGCCGGACCGTATCTTCACACCGACAAAAGAGATGGGTAAGCGCGTGGTCGACTTGAACGAGCCGTTGTTCGTCTTCGGCCGAGCTATATATGGCCACCTGGTTGAACGTTCCAAAGTAACGACGGCGTCCATCGGGCCGTGGCGCCCGCGTCAGACCCACCAAGAGATCTCGATGGGCGTGACGGTATGTCCGATTCCAGCCGGTTCGTTGCATCCAATTCGAGAGGAAGACGGTGTCCTCGGGCTCGAGGTCAGTGTCAAGGGCCTGAGACGGTGCTGGGATCGTTGGATGAGCGCGTTCATTCCGGTGGAGAGAGTCGATATGTGACTGTCGACGAGGTGAGATCGGCGGGCTCGTCTCATCTAACGACGGGGGCTTCATATCCTTGGGTGGTACCACGATCCAATATCCTTGAGGCGGATTCAACGTCCAACTTGGGAGCGCGACATTCTCGTGGATATAATCTCGCTTCCAGGAACTATGTGTGTGAACGACGTTATGTTGATGGAGAAGATGATCGGAGAGTAGTTTAAGGCTTAGTGTACGATAGGAGCACTTTCGACAGGCCACGCCGCGCTGTACTCCAAGGCTCATATAGGGAGTCGAGTGATCCGGCCGATTTAGGAGATCGCGCGGATCGCGCATATCAAGAGGACTAAGGAAGTTACTCAGACCACGGCGAGCCGCAGGTGGAATCTGATGTTTCTCCCCTAGATGCCGATTGACGCCGTTCGCTCGTGGCGAGACAGCATACCCACAGGTCAGACAAATCACCGTTCTTGCTTGTCGATCTAGTTGAAGATTTAATGACTTGAGTCGTAAGGATAACTGTTCCGGATCGAAGGTGGACCACGACATAGTAGTGTTGATGGAAAGACGTCGGGAGGATTTCGAAGATAAGACACGAAGCGTGAGTCGTTCTCTAGATAGAAT